>NW_012148274.1:1641040-1680979 GCF_000956105.1 Propithecus coquereli | reverse complement strand
CACCCTCACCCCCGCTTTGCAGCTAAGCTGAGAGAAGGCAGAATGCCAAGAGGAAAGATGGATGGATGACAGCTGGCAACATGCCAGAGTTAGTCAAATTCCACAGGGTTAAATGATTGTAAATCGGAGGTGTCGAGATCCACTCCCAAGATTCCAAAGAGCAGCTTTTAGTCTCGCAGGAAAAGTTAGTCGGGAGAGGGATCAGTGAGAGGCCTAATGGGAGAAGGAGGAGGTAGTTATTCGTAGCAGAGGGTGAGATTGGTTCTTGGGATTTGTTCACTGTAATGAGTGACTATTTTGTTGGCCAGAATTGGATTCACTGAAGGGCATTCGGGGACCCATAGATCTCACCGAGTTGCCTGCATTTTACTGAGGAATAGGAAGATTAATTGCAGGCACCTGCCAGTCTGGTCATCCCGCTTAAGGTAACCAACCCGGGAAAATTCCTCTCTCATTCCAGAAACTGCTCAGTCTCCTGCCTCTGTGAAGATTGCACATCTCTCCAGAAAAAGGCAGCTCAGGCCTTGTTTTTCCCAAGCAGTAGAAAAAGCCAATCTCGACAAAGCTAGAAGTTCGTCCTAAGAATCTGGCAAGTTGCTTAAAAGATATTTCAACAATCTGTATCTTAGATAAGCCCCCCCGAAACAGACTCTAGACAGAGATGTGCATACAGGGCCGGTGGGCTGGTTCGTTTTTGAGGGGAGCACAGAGCAGCATCTCTGGGTGGAGGGAGAAGTTGAACCACAATGAGGCCATTGCAATCGAGGCCTCGCCTGAGCCCAAGGGGCCTTTGTGTCCCTTACTGGCCAGGGTTTGAGGCTGGCTGGACCCCAGGGAAGGGGTGTGGCCCGTACAAGGCAGCTCCCTTGCTGAGGCCCTTCCAGGAGAGGGATTCGGCTACGAGGAGCCAACAGCCAGCACTGCCGCTGCAAGAATCAGAGCATCCGCCGTACCTGCTGTGCCGCAGAGAGGCACACATGAAGTTCAAAACCTAGGAGAAAGTTTGGTTAATGGATTTCAGGAGGTGGGGGGTTAGTGGGGGGAAACTGAGAGAACCTTATCTAAAAGCACAGATTTGGAAAGGGAAGGGGAAAGGGCCACGTTGTCATTGGCAACTGTCTGCACCAGAGGTGGGCACAGCACGGGCTGGGTGACTTTGGAGTGCGGTCCGGCTGTGTCCGCTGTTGATGGAGAAATCTGCGTCCTTGCACACAGAGACTGGCTCTCGCTCTGTCTCCAAGGCTGGAGGGCAGTAGTGCAGCCGCAGCTCCCTGCAGCCTCAAAATCCTGAGTTCGAGCGATCCGTCCACCTCAGCCTCCTGAGCAGCTAGGGTTACAGGCGCGAGCTACTGCGCCTGGCCTGCGTTTCTTGACTGTAGAAATTAGGGAAGTAGAACAAACAAACTTCTGCCCCTGGAAACTTACCCCAGGAGCCTGGAATCACAGACAGTGCACAGAGTGGGCGCTCAGTACGTGTCTTTTTCAACTGAATCGCACTGTGGGTTGGGCATCCTCGCTGAGGCATCCACTGGCTCTCTTTGTAGACAGCAGGGAAATTTTTCTCGTAGTAAATAAGCACAAATATGCCCGACTCGATTTAATCCTATAGGGGTCTGAAAGTCTTATCTGTAGAGTTTGTCAAGCCCTTGGGAGAAAAGGTGAGAAGATGAGAGTCTATTAGACGTTGGCAAACCAAGAATCCCAAGCAAACAACGTCACCCACCCAGCCGTTCCCTCTGTGGCTGAGCCCTTAGAGCTGCACAGCATTTTCCTATTATAGATCACTTAGGATCTGTCTTATATTTAAAAACTTTTAACTTTGTTTCTAAAGCTGTGTCTGACTTCTCTACCAGGTCGTAGATTTCCGGGAAGGAGGATCTCCAGACTCACCCCTCCCTATCCCCCACGGTGAGAGACGACATCCAAAGCAGTTAACGCCAGCACAACACAGGCAGCGGCCAGCCCGGTGGACACAGGACTTCTGCAGTTCGCGTGGCCACGCTGGCACACACGGATATTTGCTCTGCACACGGAAAGCACCCAGTCAACAATTACTGAATTGAATTTACTGGCTTAGCATTGGCATCTGACGGACTTCTTTCAGAATTCAGGTGACTATGTCTTGTCAAAATGTGATCACAATTATTTTTGCCTCCTTGATTTAGATTCTGTAGGTGTCTGTGCATGATTTTGAAGAACTTTGCAAAAAACAGGACATACCGTACCTGCCTCATCCGGCATGCTAGCCCCGAGCCACATGTATAAGGTCGATAGATGATAAAATATGGGATGCCCAGTTAAATTTGGATTTCGGATTAAAAAGAGAATAATTTTGTAGTATAAGTGTGTTCCAGGCAATATTTGGAGTATACTTAAACTACAGAATTACATGTTGCTTACTTGAAATTGATAATTACCTGGGCATCCTGTACTTTATTTGTTAAATCTGGTAACCCTACACAGCTGTCTAAATTTATTTTATTTTTTTTTACTTTTTTAGAGGTAAATGCTGTTTATTTTGAGCATCTGGGTGCAGGTGGGTGGAGGCCGAAAAAGTCATCCACCTAAATTTAAATTAATTAAAAATTTAAAATTCAGCCCCTCAGTATTGCTAGTTGCATTTCAAGTGCTGCTCCGTGGCCACACGTGGCTAATAGTTACCATCTTAAACAGCACCGCTAAAAAGCATTTCCTTTGGCCACCACTTTTGCCAAGCAAAAGATAGAAGGGAAGTTTTGTGTGTTTTACAGGTTATAAAAAATATATATATTTGGGGCTGGGAAACTGCCAGGAAACCCTAGAAAGCCTCTTCTGACACAGCCAAGAGGCCAGAGTCTTCCCATTCCCGTCTGTTCCTCTTACTGAGCGTGCAGAGTATTTACTGAAAAGGTAGAAGGCACCTTTGCTCCAGATAAATGAGTCGCCGTGAGAGAAGGAGCTCTTGCGCATCTACATTTGTGGAGACAGTTGTTCTGCTTTCCTTCTGGGACTACCAAGAAATAGCTTAGCTATCAGATCAAAGCAAATGAAATTTTAAAAGGCTTTAAATGAAAAATGAGTGTGTTATTTGGCTTATTAGTATCATTTTTCATAGATTTTCTTAAATTAATAATCAGAGAGCATCATCAGCTAGAATATCTGCTTATAACCCGAGTCATTGATGAACTTGGTAAACACAGCAGAAGTACTGCTTAATTAGCCTTTTGGGAGAAACCGTGTTTTGAATTGCTGCCTGCAGCCTTTGGAGTCTTATAAGAAGCAGGAGTAGATTAAGATGTAGAAGAGATATGTACCAAAAGCTGATTTTTAGATATGATTTGGTGAACCTTAAATAGAACCTGGCTCACAGGCCAAATGTGACCAGTTAAAAATGTTTTAAGTCTTTATCAACATCAAAGGCAGGAATCATAAAGGAAATGATTGATAGACTTGACACAGATACTAAAAAGTTGTACATCAAAGAGTCATGAAACGTAGGCCAGGAATTTGAGTCCAGCTTGGGCAACATAGCAAGACCCCATCTCTAAAAAAAAGAAAGTTATAAAAAGCAAAATAAGGGTAGATGACTTAAATTTGAAAATATTGCTACATATGTGACATAGTTGGCACTCAGTAAATAGCCCCTGTATGAATACGTTTCTTTGAAAGAATGTTTGACTTCAGGACTAATCAAAGAACTGCAAATTAAAATAGCAGTGAAATAGCATTTTCACCTGTCAGCTTGGCAATAATGAAAAAACAATAATACTCAGTGTTGGTAATGGTGAGGGGAAATGTCCCATATTATACACTGTTGATGAGGGGGTAAAGTGGCATGAACATTTTGGTGGGCAAGTGGACAACATGGAAAAAACTTTGTCTAATACCTCTGACAGCAATTTCATTTCTAGGTAGCTATTCCGAGAAAATACTTACAAATGCCCCAAACCATGTGTACAATGGCAATGTAGATGATGAGTCTTTTTTGTTTGTTTGTTGGGTCAATCATTGTGATGTGCCCTCCTGACTTTCGTGGTTGGTACAAAACACGGACATGGGGTGCATTCGTATCAGACCACTCCTTCCACAGAGTTATCCAGGCCAGTGATGGAGAAAGAGCTCTCTCTTCGGCCTTGACATTCTGGCTGAAAAGGTGGGACTCTGGAGCTGAAAGGGGCCATGTCTTCCAGTAGAATGTGGTCAACATATAGAAGCAGAGATGAGATGGAGGGATAGAGGGAGAAAAAAAGAGAAAGCACAATTTGAATTGATAGATCCAGTTAACCCTAAAGCCAGTGTACTTTATTCCCTTCTGTGGTTAGATGATGTGAACCAGTTAATTCTACCTTTTTTTCTAAACACGGCATGAGCGTGGACTTCTACTTCTGGCCGAGATGGAATAACAGTGAGCAAATTTATCCTCCCACCTGAAACAACTAAAAACCTGGACAAATATATTTTTTTAAATACCTGTTTTCAAGACAATGGACACCAGGCCACAAAGAACAATGATTCCTGGGAGATGGAAAACAAATGAGGTAAGCCCTACGACTGCCCAGCTTATTGCCTTGAGAGAGTTTCCAGGTGGGGGCACAGAAAGGTGAAACCTAGGTCGAGCCCAGCAGATTCCCTGAGGTGAGGAGATGGAGCTGAGAGTCCAGGGAGACCGAGACAGCTTGAGTTTGTAGGGCAGAATACCAGACAGGAGAGAGCTGCTCAGAGAGAGAGAGAAATGACTAACAGCAACAACAACAACAAAAATCTAGAGATCCTCAGAGGGTCCCCTTGAGTATTCGGCAGAGGACTCAGCAGCACATGGATGTTAGGATGCTGCCCCAGGCCCGGGACAGAACCCCTGAAAGTACTGTGGGAACAGTACCTAGAACTCACATGGGGCTAGAAGCAGTGCTGCTCCCACCAGGCAGGGTGGGAATCTTATCCTGCACAGGACATTAGGTAAAATACTCAGAAGAATCTCAGTTGTGGGCCACAATTGGCCCTAGACTAAATACTGCTCTGGTCCTGCTTAACAAATCTTAAAAGCAAGACCTTAAAAGATCAAACTTTTTTCAAATAACTGTGTCCCAGGACAAACTTAAGAATATTTATGGGACTACAAAAATATCCAGCCCCTAACAAGGTAAATTTACAATGAATGGCATTGAATAAAAAATTACTGAGCATCAAAGAAGCAGGAGAAAATATGACCCCTAATGAGGATGTAATTAATCAATCAGACTGACCTGGAACTGATACAGATATGAGAATTTGCAGGCAAGAGCATTAAGACAGTTATTATAACTCTATATATTCAAAAAGCTAGAAGAAAGACTAAACATGTTAAGTAGAGACATAGAAGATACAAAAAAGACCCAGATTTAACTTTTAGAAATGAAAACTAAAATGTCTGAGGTAACAACTATACTAGATAGGATTAATGACAGATTAGCCATAATGTTTTCAAATTTTATCCATGTTTTACCATGTATCAGTACTTCTTTCTATTTTTTTCTTTCTTTTCTTTTTATTTTAACAATCAGATAGACTTTTTTTTTTTTTTTTTTTGAGACAGGGCCTCACTCTGTTGCCTGGGCTAGAGTGTAGTGATCATAGATCACTGCAGCCTCGAACTCCTGGGCTCACGCAATTCTCCTGCCTCAGCCTCCTCAGTAGCTGGGACTATAGGTGTGTGCCACCATGCCTGGCTAATTTTTCTATTTTCTGTAGAGTCAGGCTCTTGCTATGTTGCCCAGGCTAGTTGCTCCTGGCCTCAAGTGATCCTCCCACCTCAGCCTCCCAAAGTACTGGCATTATAGGTATGAGCCACCACACACATCCCAGTACTTCATTCATTCTTTTTTATGCCTGAATAATATTGAGTTGTATGGATATACCACATTTTCTTTATCCATTCATTAGTTGATGGACATTTGAGTTGTTTCTACTTTTTTGGCCATTATGACTGATACTGCTATAAACATTCATGTGCAAGTTTTTGTGTGTACATATGTTTTTATTTCCCTTGGGTGTATACCTTGGAGTAGAATTTCTGGAATTGCATGGTAACACTGCGTTGAACCTTTTGAGGAAGTGCGGACTGTTTTCCAAATCAGTGGAGTGTATACCACTTTACATTTCCACTAATAGTGAATGAGGGTTCCGATTTCTCCACATCCTCATCAGTACTTGTTATTATCTTTCTCTTTGATTATAGCCATCCTAGTGGATGTGAATGATACCTCATTGTGGCTGTGATTTCCATTTGTCCGTTAGCACCTTGCTATGTGCTAATTGGACATTGGTATGTCTTTTTTTTTCTAGAAATGTCTATTCAAATCCTTAGCCTATTTTAAAATTGAAGTATTTGTCTTTTTTTTTTTTATTCCTGAATAGTAACAGTTCTTTACCTATTCTAGATACAAGTTCCTTTTCAGATATGTAATTTGCAAATATTTTCTCCCATTCCATGGATTTTCTTTCCACTTTTTTTGATAGTGTCTTTTAAAGCTGCAGTCCCCAACCCTGGGGCCGTGGACCAGTACCAGTCTGTGGCCTATTAGGAACTAGGCCGCACAGCAGGAGGTGAGCAGTGGGATAAGCAAAGCTTCATCTGTATTTACAGCCTTTTCCCATCATTCGCGTCACCGCATAAGCTCCGCCGTCTGTCAGATCAGTAGCAGCATTAGGTTCTTATAGTGGGAACCCTCCTGTAAACTCGCACGTGGGGCATCTAGGTTGTGGCTCCTTGTGAGAATCTAACACCTGATGGTCTGAGGTGGAGCCCGGGTGGTGTTGCTAGCACTGGGGAGCGGCTGCAGATACAGATTATTGTTAGCAGAGAAGTTTGACTGCACAATAAATGTGATGTGCTTGAATCATCCCCAAACCGTCCCCCCACCCGGTCTGTAGAAACATTGTCTTCCATGAAACCTGTCCCTGGTGCCAAAAAGGCTGGGGACTGCTGCTTTAAAGCACTAAAGTTTTTTAATTTTGTTGAAGTACCAGGTATCTGTTTTTTGTTGTAGCTTTTATTTTTGGTGTCATATCTAAAAAAAAAAATTGCCTAACTAAAGGTCACAAAGATTTACTCCTACATTTTTCTTCTAAGTGTTATAGTTTTAGCTCTTAGAATTTAGGTCTATAATTCATTTTGAGTTAATTTTTGTTTATGGTGTGAGATAGGGGTTTAGTTTCATTCTTTTGCCTGTGGCTATCTATTTAATAATCGTCCCAGCACCATTTGTTGAAAGACTATTCTTTCTCCCATTGAATGGTCTTGTTATCCTTGTTGAAAATTAGCTGATCGTAAATGCGAGGAATTATTTCTGAACTCTCAATTTATTCCGTTGATCTCTACATTTAGCCTATGCCAATACCGTATTGTCTTGATTACTGTAGGTTTGTAGTTTTGAAATCAGGGAGTTTGAGTGCTTTAACTTGGTTCTTCTTTTTCAAGATTGTCTTGGTGATTCCCTTGAAATTTCACACAAATTTTAGTATCAGCTTGTCAATTTTGCAATCAGCTGGGATTTTAATAGGGATCACATTGAACCTGTAGTTTAATTTGGAAATATTGCCATCCTAACAATATTAAGTATTCTAATCAATGAACATGGATATCTTTCTATTTATTTAGGTCTTTTTGAATTTCTTTTCACAATGTTTTGCAATTTTTAAAGTATAAGTTTTATACTTCTTTTGTTAAACTTATTCCTAAACATTTTATTCTTTTTGATGTTATTGTAATGGAATTGTTTTCTTTTTCTTCTTCTTTTTTTTTATTTTATTTTTTACTTTTAGAGACAGTCTCACTCTGTTGCCCAGGCTGGAGTGCAGTGGTACAATCATAGCTCGCTGTAACTTCAAATTCGTGGGCTCAAGTGATCCTCTTGCCTTGGCCTCCCAAAGTGTTAGGATTACCGGCATAAGCCACCACACCTGGCTTTGGAATCGTTTTCTAAATTTTATTATTGGTTTGTTCACTGCTATTGTATAGAAATACAATTGATTTTTGTATATTGATCTTATAACTTGTAAAATTGCTGAGCTCAGTATTAGTTTGAATAGTTCTTTAGTGGATTTCTTAGAATTTTCTATATACAATATCATGCCATCTTTAAGTAATCGTAGCTTTACTTCTTCTTTTTCAAAGCTTTCCATTTCATTGCCCTGGCTTGAACCTCCAGTACAATGTTGACTAGAACTGGCGAAAGTAGACATTTTCCCCTTGTTCCAGGTCTTGGGGAAAGCATTTGGTCTCTTACCATTAAGTATGATGTTACGTGGATTTGCATTTCATTTATTTTTTAAAATTTATCATTTAGGTAATGTCATCCTTGTCATTCACCAATATCTTACACACAGTTTTGAAATTTACTAATCTCTCAATCACTCATTGAGTATTTAGAGTTCCCAGAGGTGGTTTTTCCCTCTGAATGTGATGTACAGACACCTGAGCCCAGCTACAAGTTTGTTTCCATTTCATGCTGGCAGTAACAAAGAAAAAAGACATTTTGACCATAGCATTAACCTTTCTCAAGGGTATATTAAGCTTAATGCAAATTTGGTAGAGGCATAGCATAGTTTTTATTATATAATCTCTTTAATGGCTATTTGGATGATCGCAATGCCTTGCACGTAGTAAGTTCTCAATAAATATGTGACATTTTGATGTGGACTAATTAATAATGGGAGAAGAGATAATATAGAAAAAGCCAATAATTTTTATCCCAGCATCCCTCTCCCCCATTTTTTCCCCTAATCTTCTTTATCTTTTTATCTCCCTTTATCCAAACATCAAATACAAATAGCCTTAGGCTTAAGAAGACAGGCAGGCTGAGAGGAGAGGAGAAAGGTCTGAGTAATCCACACGCAATTAACCCGAACCTGAGTAATGAAAAGGGGCTGACACACAACCCGGCGATCTTGTAGCAAATCCTTATCACCCGGAGAATCAGTTCCCTACTGGGTCTGGGGATTCTTTTTCACTCAACAAACATTTGACCTTTTAAAAAGTAATATTATAGTTTTAACAAGCCTGGCTAGTAGAAGAATTTCAGGATCTTGGGCAAATAATTTTGTTTCTTTAGGCCACAGTTTCCTCATCTATTTTTAAAAAGGGGGGTGGGATCTGGGATAGGACTAAATTATCTCTAAAGGCTCTTCAAGCTTCTGCTAAGACCCTATTTTACGATTCTATTTAAGTCATTTTGTTCTCTAGGAATGCACCTTTTTACATGCTCCATTAAATGTAGCCATAAAAACCACAAGGTAGATAAAAACGTTTGATAAAGTCTAAGGTTTCTTTTATCCCAAGTTTTTTCTTATTAGGGGCTGGTAGTGCTAAGGAATCTGCCCAACGATGACAAGGACCAGGAAATGACAGACTCTCAGAGCTGAAAGTGTCCTCGGTGGTCGTTCGCTCCAACCTACGGCCGGGGGGAAGTCGCCCGTGAGGTCACTGCTCGGTGCGCAGCCATCAGCTCCTGCTTGAGCTTTTCCTGCAACAGGGAGTCCACAGGCTCACTCAGCAGTCGGTCCCAATTTAGAGCAGCTTTAACCAGTACCAAATTCTTGCTTGTATTAAAACTAAAATCTGTCTCCTTGTAACTGCCACCCTTCTGCCCTTCGGAACCACACAAAATAAATCTAATCCATTTCACACACGCAAGTCCTTCAGATATTTGAAGAATGTTTTACTGTCCCCCACACAAATTCTCGTATCGACACAGTGGTTCCCAGCTTTCTTCACAGGACATGATTTCCAAGCCTTTTGCCATCCTGAACCCCGATAGTTGGCAGTTATTTTGTCAATTTCTTCTCTAAAAATAGTTGTTGGAACTGAACATCATACTATAGATTAATTATTCTTAAGCTCTTTTCTTTTTTTGGTGGGGCAGGGGTCAAACATGCCTTTGGGAGTCCAGTGCAAACCGTGCACCCTTCCCCTGAGAGAACACAGACACAAAATTCTTCATTTGCTTAGGCTGTTCGGGGAGTTAGAGCCGAACGGTATTGATAGAGTATTAAATGGTACTGATAGAGTACATTGGGTCTATCACCTTCCTTAATGTAATGTTTGATAAAGTCTAAGATTTCTTTTATGCCAGGTTTATGCATTTGATTATTTAGCTTGTTAGTTTTGGCAAATGATGGACGTTTTCTTTCTTTCTTTTTCTTTCCTGTTAATATATCCCCAAAGCTTATGTGTGCAGGTGATTATTAAAATGTAAGTTTAGAGCTTTTACATTTATCTCTTTAAAATTTTATTTTGTTCATTTTAGCTCATTGTTCAAGTCTGTCGATTTCTTGCAAAACCTTGGTTTGGTGCTCATAGTATTAATCCACAATCCTTCTGAGCCCATGTCATCTGAAAATTTAGTTGGTGTGTCTCTTAGTGTTTATGGAAGTTGTGGTTAAAATGCTGAATAGCACAGATCAAGGATGAAGTTGTGTGGCATGTGCCTGAAGACCAATCTAACAGCTCTATATGCTTTTGATATCTTCCAGCTCACATTTCTCCATCTTGACCACAATAATATTCTAACAGACTTTCTAACGAGCCTTGATAAAAATAAGAGGACACTATGTCTTCTATCATTCCTTGATTCAGCGGGTTAGTATTCTTATCAGGAGAGGAAATGAGGGTTACTACAAGGAATTAGTTTTAGGATTGATAACGTGTTTATCGTTTTATGCAACAGTTGTGCTCTTAAGATTTGTACAAATAATATATTTATAATAACTAACACTTACATAGAGCTTACTAGTAGTGAAGGACTACCCTAAATGATTTATATCCACTTATCTAACCTAACAACCTGATGAAGTGGGTCCTATTATTATGCCCATTTTCTAGATTAGAGAAAAGGCTGAGGGAGGTTGAAGAGCTCGAGTGAGTTAAACAGCTATTAAGTGACAGAGCCAGGGCTGGGACCCGCATAGTCTGTGTGGAGAATTCATGTGTATGCACAGCCTTGTATTGTAAAATTCTCAGATTCAGTGTGGGGAGCACTGAACTTTGATAATCATCTGCAGGTTTAGTTTCCTCTGTCAGGGTGTCTGCGTAGAGTGACTGGTTTCACACTTTGTGAGAGTGAACAGAGCACCCTTAGCACTTGCTGTTTACCCAGCAACGTATGTTTTAAGATAGGCCAGTTTCTTTCTAACCAGCAAATATGAGGGAAAAAATATACTAAGATTCACTAAAATCCAGCGCCTTGGGTCTAGATGGAGGTTATATTTGGACATAGGAGAACTTACGAGTTAAGTTTAGTCCCTGGCTAGGTGACCCTAGGGCCAAACTCTTCCCTTTTCTGTGTCTCTGTTTCCCCATCTGTTTGATTCCAGTCTCCTCCCTTCCTCGGAGGGACCGTGGGGGAATGAGAATGAGTGTGTGGCTAGAGCGAGAGCTAGAAAGACACTAGGAAAACACAGGTGCTATTAGAATTTATCTGTACCGAACAATAAGCCATTAAATATCAATAAACATACTTTAAGAATTAAAACTAAAATAAGGAAAAATTAGCCGGGCATGATGGCATACATCTGTAGTCCCAGCTTCTCTGGAGGCTGAGGCAGGAGGGTCACTTGAGCCCAGGAGATGGAGGCTGCAGTGAGCTGTGATGGTGCCACCGCACTGTAGCCTTGGCGACGCAGCAAGACTCTGTTTCTAAAATGAATAAATAAATAAACAAAAATTAAAAACATACATGAATTTTTTTTCTCAAGAAAAGGAGATAAAAAGAGAAAAGAAAAGAAAAAAATTAAAACTAAAAGTAAAATAACCAACCGGAGTGGGCCACTGTATTCATTACCTTTTAAAAACACAGACGTGTAAGCCCAGCTAGAAAATTAATCCTAAATCTGATGTGGGGAGTCGGACTGCCAGCCTCATTTAAGTTAAGAGTTACATAATTTGCCAGCTGTAAACTCAGAGACTATTGTTGATGAGGGATTTTATAGTAACCATGAAGTGGACTCTTGTCGGGACCAGGCAGGTCAAACTTTATCTGACACATTGTCCTAGTAATTTTATTTTTACCTGAAAAAAAATATAAAAACTGGGAAGGCCTTTTAAAATCCCAGTTAATATTATGTAAGTACTAAAAGCTTATAGTATGTTAGAGGCTGGCAAGGTAGCGTCATATCTAAATGGATCTGTTGACCTTTAAAATGGAGCTTGGCTCTCACAGCCATTTGTCATCATTTCCTACTTATTTCCTTCCCCACCTTTTCCCCATTGTCAACTCTTGTTATTCTCAGTGGTCATGGAAAGAAAATATTACTTCGAGGGCCTTAACGTGACCAAAAACAACACAGACTGGCAGGTCATCTCTCCTCCTTGCTGGACTCTTTCTAACCCGGCCTGGACGGAGCTCGAAGGGCGGGAAGGCGAGCGTCTGCACGAAGCCTGCACCCACAGACGGCCTGGTCAGGAAGTTCCCCCTGCTCTTCTCCCCACTCCTCGAGACAAGGCTGCAGGGATGACACCCAGTCCAACTGTGCATGTTCTACACGCATTCAAAACGTAACAAGATTATCAGATTGCATAAGCTTTGAAATGGTCTTTTTGTAAAACGAGCTGTCATTAAGAGTAGCATGAAGAGAGAAACCGATTTTTAAGAAAAAGAATGTGAGATTGCGCTGAGGGAGGCTGGGTGACTGGGTTAGTGGAGCAGGCAGGGAGAGGTCGGGCACGAGAGCTCTAGATCTATGGTTGGTACCGAGACAACAGCAATAAAACGCTTTCCCGCAGGGCTGCGCCGGCGCGGCCGGGCAAGGAGCCTGTGCGCAGCCAGTGCCCATTTCCCGTCTCCGTCCACGCTGCGCGGAGCTCCCACTCGCAGACCTGGGCTGAAGACAGAGCCTCCAAATGCGTCGTCATTGCGATAGTGAAACAGCAGCAACGACCTCAGAGTCCCCAAGTGGGGAAGTGTTTAAGTAAGTTTTGGTGCAGCCACATGATGGGCGATTATGCTGTCACTCAAAATAGTATAAAAAAGAACTTAGCGATACGAAAATATTATATTTTTGCTAAAAAGTGGTAAAGCGACAAGGTACAGTAAAAAAAGAAAAGAAGAAACATATACCCACACATAAAAGCGTAGAAAAAGATATCGGAAGGAAATATATCCAATGTTAATGAGGCTCTCTCTCTGTGGTAGAATGGAGTAGCTTTTACCTTTTGTTGGCTTATCTTTATTTTGTAAATTTTCTAAAAAGAACATGTACTACTGCTGGAATGAGAAAACAATGAAGTTACTCTTTAAGGGTACGATCAATAAAAAGTGAAATAACATGATTTTCCGGCCTTTGAAGAGAGAATGTAATTTTTAAAAGCATATCTTTTTACTGTTATGATGAACAGAATTTATCGAAAAACTAATTTTGTTGTGTGTGTGAGTGTGCGCGAAAGTGCGTGAGGGTGGACCAGGATACGCAAAGTGAAATGTAATGTAAGTCAAAGCCCGCTGTGTCCACGGGCTTCTCAGAAATACCGCAGAGGACACGATTCCGTGCGAGTCGTAGACCTCAGTCTCAGCAGGTATCGTCCAACTGCGGGAATACGGGGGTGTCCGAAATCATCCTCCTGGTCAGCTGGTAAGGTTTTCAACAAGCCACGACATTGCGCTTCATGCCTGCCACTTGATGGCCACAGATGCTTCCTGAGAGGATCTGCACACTTCAAAACATCTTAGTAAACCTGTTTGGAATGTTATCTGTCCTTAGGTGATAGCTGTGTATCAGAGTGTCTCAGGAGGTAAGACATTTTTTGTTCCATTTAAAAAAATTGAATTGGAATTGATGTGGCCATAAGATAAGGGCTAAGTCTTTACAGGGGCTTTACGTTTCTCCTTGGGCCGGTGTTCCGTCCTTTGGGCCTCTTTCTAATGACTGCCTGTGAGCAAAGACAGTCTGACAGACTTTATTTTTCTAATCAAGGCCTAGCACTTGTGTCCTGATTCTTTTTGGTCACTAATCCAACACTTCAACCTGTCTCAGCTTGTTACAGGCGGAGACAAGTGATAAGATTCCCCAATCCTATTCTGACATAACTCAGTACCTCTGTCAAAGCTCCTTGATAAAAGCTGTAGAGATGCATGGACAGACAGCGAAAGTCAGCCTGGCAGTTGATGGGGTCTAACTGGAGAAGCTGTTCCCAACAGGTGCTGAGCTACGGGGCAACATTATCTTGTCTTTCTTCAGGGACCCCGCAACGTCCCTATCTATAATAGTTTCCTTGCACCTCACACACATATCCGTCACCTGGCCCCATTGTCACCATGACTGTTACTAGTGAAGAGTTAAAATTGCATAGCATACGAAATGTGAATTCAGCACACTGCTCTCTAGATTAGCGGGAACCTAATCTAGACACACACACAGAAGAAATTTAGACATATCTTAGGAAGGGTAAAGGAGGGAAAACAGGGAAGGGGGAAAGAAATAATTATTTTAGGATTTTCCTAGGGAAAGTGTAAAGAAACTTCACAGGAAGTGAGTTCCAAAGGGTGTAATTTGAGGTAATTTATCACTCTGAAAATAGAATACCAACTTATTATTAATTGAATTCAACTAAGGGTCCAGTTCTGAGAAGGCCAACTTGCAAGGTCTCATCCACTACTGGCCTCAGTGGCCCAGGTTCTGTTTTCTTTATCTTCTTCCTCTATTATTTCCTTGTATAATTTAATGAGCATTGTGATTAAGTTGGAGAATATGAGAGTACTATTTAAGTACTATTATTATGGCCTCAAAGGATTGTATACTTCTGTCAATCTGAGGATTATTACTCACTATAGAACTTGGAGCTCTTTTCCTAACTCTCAGTCATTCTAAGAGAGTAAATTTACCGTATCCTCAATCGGTCCAAACACATGCAGACATTTGGAAGATGATAATATTATTACTGTTACTGAATTTGCTAAATACTCTTGCTAGTTACAGGGTGACCTGTGTATGTTAAGCAAAATATGTTCAGTACAATCATCTTAAGATTTAGAAAATCATCACTAAATATTAAAATATGAATATATATCATATAGAATTTACCTTGATCATAAATGAGCAAATAATGTAAGCAAACTCTTACGAGAGATCATAAGGTGTTGGAAAGCTCATCTTTCTATTTATTGGTAAGAAGGTGCTCAGAAGGTGAGCATTGGTTATGTTCATAATTCTTTTCAGTGTTTGTCTTCATAGTTATCCCTGCCCCTCAAACCATTGAAATGGATGAAGATGATCACTGCTCAGGGGGTTATCAAACTGAACTAATAATTTCATTTTTTCATTTTTACTCCTAAAGTTTACATAGACTTTTCGGGTATTATGTTTTATATCTCTTGGGTATTGAGACAAGTAGTCGTAAGCAGAATAGGATGCTCTTTGTAGAGTATGTTTCTATAATTTTGGCAGAACTAGGTGCTACTTTAAAAATCTGTTTTACTGAAGAATAACTTTTATGCAATAAAAAATTGCCCACTTAAGATGTAATCCCCCGTTTAATGAGTTTTGAGTGAATTCGATCTGTAACCACCGCTAAAATCAAGACAGAAAACATTTTCATCACTCAAAAAGTTCTTTCATGCTCTGTGGCCATCAGTTCCCTCCTCTCTGACCCTGGAACTGATCTTTCTGTCACCATAGTTTTGTGTTTTCTAGACTGACATGTAAGTGAAATTGGTATTCTTGTAGTCTTCTGTATTTGGCTTCTTTCACTTAGCATAATGCTTTTGAGATTTACACGTTATTATACATGGCAGTTTGCTTCTTTTTATTGCTGAGTAAGCAGTCCATCATATGGTAATATCACAATTTACTTACCCATTCACCAAGTGACAAATATTTGGTTTGTTTCTAGGTTTTTTGGCTATATGAATAAAATAGTTATGAAATTTTCCATACAAGTTTTTGTGCAGACATACGTTTCCATTTCTCTTGGGTAAATATCTAGCAGTGGAATTGCTGGATCATATGCTAAGTGTATGTTCAATTTCCAAACTGCTGGACCACTGAACTCCCACCAGCAACGTATGAGAGAACGAGGTTCTCTACATCCTTGCCAACACTTGATATTCTGTCTTTTTAATTTTAGTCATTCTAGTGGGTATGTGGTGATATTTCACGGTCGTTTTAATTTTCACTTGCTTAATGACTAATGATGTTGTATGTCTTTTCACGTGCTTATTTGCCATTCATTTATCTTGTCTGGTGAAGTGCCTGTTCAAATCTTTTGCATGCTTTTTTTAAAATTTCAAAATATTAAAAGGGTACAAATGTTTTTTTTACATGGATAGCTTTTACAGTGTTTAAGTCAGGGCGATTAGTGTATCTATCATCTGAACAGTGTTCATTGTACCTGATAGGTTTTTAGCCCTCTCCTCCTTCCCCCTCCCCACTTCGTGATTTCCAATGACCTTTACGTCTCTCTGTGCCCATGTTGCACACTTTTTTATTGTACTGTTATCTTAATTTTGAATTGTAAGAGTTCTCTATGTATTCTGTTTACAGATAATTTTTCAGATATTTGTTTTGAGATACATTTACTCCCAGTCTGTGGCCCTTTCGTTTTTGTAAAATTGTCTTTAAAAGAACAAAAATTTCTAATTTTGATGAAGTTCAGTTTAATAATTTTTCATTTTATGGTTTGTGCTTTTGGGGTCCTAAAAATTCTTTGCTTAACCCAGGGTCACAGAGATTTTCTCCTGTGTTTCCTTCTAGAAGTGTTGTAGTTTTAACTCTTATTTAGGATTGAAATGTCTTCTTGAGGAATTCACCCCTATATCTTTATGAAATATCCCTCTGTTTTCCTGTTAGTTGTCCTTATTTTGCATTAATATAACCACTCTTATTTTCTTTTGATGGGTGTTTTCATGGTATATATTTTTTCATCCTTTTACTTTTAACCTATGTTTTAATATTTAAGATTTTTTTCATTTTTATTTTTTCTATGGCTTTGCCTGGGATGCAAAAGATTTTTTTTAAACGGCAGCATGAAGAGTTTAAACTATTTACTTTTAACATAATTGTCAATAAGTTCGAATTGAAATCCTCTCGTTGGTCTTTGTTTTCTGTTGTTCCAATTTGTTCACTTTTGCTTCTTTTTCTGCCTTCTTTTGAATTATTTAAGTATTTTTTGATTCAATTTTACATCTCTTATTGGCTTATTAACTGTACCTCTGTAGTTGATAATTTTAGTAATTGCTTCAGTGTTTACAATATGCATCTTTAGCTTTTACAGTTTAACTTCAAATAATGTTATGCCATTTCATATACAGTGTCAGACCGTTATAGCAGTATTCTTCCATTCCTCTCTCCTATCCCTTGTCCTATAACTATTATGTATTCACTTCTACATACACTATATATGCATATCCATATCATACATTGTTATTAGGTTCTTGAAACTGTCATTTACCTTTTAACGTGACTAAAAACTGTCTTTTGTATTTCCAAACATATATATTTTTTTCTGGTATTTTCATTCCTTGTTTAAACCTTAATTTACTAATCCATCTACTAATATACTAATATTTTCCTTTTTATTAAAAAACCCATTTCTTATAATGTAGGTCTGCTTGCAATGAATTCCCTCACCAAAAATACACCTAGATTGGGTGGGGGTAGTGGTGAAACATTCCAACAGGTGTATTTTGTAAAAGCTTCCTAGGAGATTCTGATAAATCTCTTCCTGTGACGGTATGTTAAAGCCTGAGACAGGCTATAGATCCCCATTTTTATTTTAATTAAATTAATTAATTAATTTTTAGAGACGAGGTCTTGCTCTGTCGCCCAGGCTGGAGTGCAGTGGTACAATAATAGCTCACAGCAACCTCAAACTCCTGGGCTCAAGCCATCCTTCTGCCTCAGCCTCCTGAGTAGCTGGGATTATAGGCTTTTCTTTTTCTTTTTTACAGAGATGGGAGTCTTTGCTTTGTTTCCCAGGCCGGTCTTGAATTTCTGGGCTCAAGGTATCCTTCCGCTTTGGCCTTCCAAACTGCTGGTAATAGGCCTCAGCCACTGTGCCCGCTGGGTTCCCCATCTTAAAATATTTTACTTGATGTTTTTTCCTAAATGATGTAATAAACTTACGCTTGTCATATGATGAAATACTATGCAGCTATTAAAAGTTGTTT
Organism: Propithecus coquereli; assembly: GCF_000956105.1. NCBI lineage: Eukaryota > Metazoa > Chordata > Mammalia > Primates > Indriidae > Propithecus > Propithecus coquereli. Next base: position 1,662,866 of record NW_012148274.1, on the reverse strand, counting down.
CCAAAGATATTGAAGGACATTGGTAGTCAGGCCCATGGCACCTGCGGTCCCAGCTACTCGGGAGGCTGAGGCAGGAGGATCCCTCGAGCCCAGGGGTTTGAGGTTGCTGTGAGCTAGGCTGACGCCACGGCACTCTAGCCCGGGCAAGAGTGAGACTCTGTCTCAAAAAATATAAATAAATACACATAGAAATATAGTGGGTTTCTTTTTTAATACAAGATATGATCTAGTGCATATTATCCTGAAACTTGAGTTTTTCTCTTTAACATGCATAGCAACACACATATATTTTACCTCTTTTTCTACTGTTGCATGGTGTTCCCAAAGTTGGATATATTACTACCACAGTGTATTTAACTATTTTCTTATTGATGGACATGCAGATTGTTTGAATTTTTTGTTCCAAAGCCATAGTGAATATTCTTATAGATATTTCTTACTAAACATGTGCAAGTATTTCTCTAAGGTAGGTACCAAAAAGAGGGAAAAAAGGCTATGCACACTGTATATTTTAATAATTGCTAACAAATTGCCCTAAAAAAGGTTCTACTAATTTATGCTGTCATTAACAGGACAAGTTTCCCCACATCCCTGCCAACACTTGATAGTATAAATCCTTAAAAATTTTGCCAGTTTTATGAGGGAAAAATATTACCTTATTTTAATCTGCACTTCCCTAGTTACTGAGTTTCAGCAGTTTTTTCATGCTTATCTTTGTCATTTGTACTTCCTCCTTTCTGAATTGTTTTTTCATATCCTCCTTTTTATCTACAGTGGTTTGTCTTTTTCTTAGTGATTTCTTAGTTTCTTAAAAATATATTTTGGAAATTAGTTTTTTTGTTATACAGGTTTCAAACTTTTTCTGCCAGCCTGTCACTTGTGTTTTATTAATGGTTAGATTATAAATGATGATATTGTCAGATATTTTTCTTTGTGGCTCTTGGGTTGTTCTTTGAAGCTCTTTCCTATCCCATATTCTCCTGTATTTAAAAAAAATCTTTTGAGCTCTTCAAAAAAATTTAGTCCTTTAATGCACGTGAAAATTGATTTTGTGAATGGAGTGAGATAGACACTGACCTAATTTGTTTTTCAAATGAATAATTAATTGTCCAAACACTGTTTATTATCTTGCCCTACTGACTTGAAATGCTGTCTTCCTCACACACAAAATTCCTGTACATACATAGACTATTTCTGTATTATCTCTTCTGTTCCATTGTCTGTGCTTATCTCAATAACAGACAGATTTAATTTTATCGTTTTATAATATGCTTTGATATAGGGCAAATCCCACTCCCCTTTATTTCATTTATAATAAAAAAAAGCTAAAAAAAGTCTATTCTTCATTGTTTACCTGCCTGGTTCTCACTTCTACTTCCAGATGGCAGGCAGGTAAAATAAAAATTATCCATAGGCAAGACAAAGGAGCATGGGAAATGAGGAAAAGGAGACAAAAAAAGAGAAATGCTCTCGAGATGATAGTTTTTCCCCTGTACTTAAAGGAAATGAATTATGCCACATTGAAAATAAATTACATTATGTGTGTTTAGGATATTTCAGCTGCTTTCTTTTTTTTTTTTTTGACACAGAGTCTCACTGTGTTGCCCGGGCTAGAGTGCCGTGGCATCATCCTAGCTCACAGCAACCTCAGACTCCTGGGCTCAAGCGATCCTCCTGCCTCAGCCTCCCAAGTAGCTGGGACTACAGGCATGCGCCACCATGCCCGGCTAGTTTTTTTTCTATATATTTTTAGTTGTCCGATTAATTTCTTTCTATTTTTAGTAGAGACGGGGTCTCGCTCTTGCTCAGGCTGGTTTCGAACTCCTGAGCTCAAACAATCCACCCGCCTCGGCCTCCCAGAGAGCTAGGATTACAGGCGTGAGCCACCGCGCCCGGCCTCAGCTGCTTTCTAAATCAAAGCTGTCTCTGACTTTTCTAGCTAGCCAGTTACCAATGGCAGAGACCACATAAACATAAAATGTGAATGGATGGGAAATAGAAACATGAAATCAACATTAGAAAATGAACAAGAACTAGAGAAAATAAAGAACTTGTATTCTTCTTATGGATGTCAAAGCTCTGAGTTTAGTGCATTCATTTCATCCTGAGTTCTTTCTGCTACACCTGTACTTAGAGTAAGTAACTCGATATTTTATATGGATTATGGAGGGCTTGATCGTTTACTTGACAATGGAAATGACAGAGAAAGGAAAAGTACTAACAGGGATTACAGCAACAAGTACCAGAAAATATCATGTTACTTGGAGGTTGGTAAGCATTGAAAAGAGAACTGAGCAAATAAGTGTTTGTAGTAAAATATTCACACTAAACGAAACCTTTAAATCTAACCATTGTACGCAATATGGTTATACTCAAAATTGTGTTTGTATTCATAGTAAAGCTAACATTACACAAGTAGAAAAAGCTCTCGTGGGCAAGTGTGGTTTTGATACGAAAGTTAATTAAATTATTTACAATGAATTTAGTTGTTTCTGGTTGAAAAGACATGTGGATAGGGCATGGTGATTGTCAGGGTACTTGTGTCCAACAATGCAGTGTGGCCAAAGATTCAGGGCTCAGTAAACGGGAATGGGCAATAATAAAATCCTTTAGCAAATCCTAATTTTTTATGGAGCCAAAGTGAACATTGTGGGGTACTGATCTCCTTTTAACCATTTATAATCAGTTGCCTTATGTTTAAAACCAGACTGTTTTTCCTAGTAAAGCAAAAATTGAGCAAGTTCTAAGAAGCAGCCGCGCTCTCCGCGAGGATGTTCGCTTGCAGCGCGCTCTGCAGCGGGCGCCGGCGAGAGGCCGCTGCGCGTCGACGCTCCGGTGCGGTTGCGCACGTTTCAGCGCTTCCCGCTTTTAACCGCCCGGGCTAAGACTTTTAACTGCCGTCCGGCCCGCAGTCCGGCTTCCTGCTCTGCCTGGGCCCCCTGGTGCTGGCCACCTGCGCAGTCTTGAGCGGCTGCGAGAGCAGAGGGGTCCAAGGCGCACACGGATGCTTTCAAGAAAGGCGTTCCATTACCATGAACGGCGGGGAGCCCGATTTCCCGAGTCCAGAGCACCGGCATAAAATATGTGCACATTCACGCAGCTCTGGAGAAAGCGAGCACGTTGTCTCACTAGGCAACTAAGCAAAAGAAAGACGGAAAAGTGTTTCACGCAGCTGCCAAGGCAGAAGTCAACTCAGCCCTCTCAAGTTTGTAGCCAAAGACTCACAGATAGGCAGACCATATCTTTTCTCGAATCCAGCCGTCCCCTCCCCCGTTCGTTCTTTTTCTGGCAAAGCAAAGATAGCGTTCACTCCTGGGTCTTTGTGAGCCAGCATATCCGTCCTGGGGCCAGGGCTGGAGCTGACAATGTGGCCTTAATTGTTATGGAGGGGAGGAGGATGGAAGACAATTCTCCCAGTCTCCTTCCCCAATCCATTTAACCAACATTAATCTCATGCACAGTCTTTACAAAGTTTCTTTTACCCTCCTCCCCCACTCCTGAGCTCAGGCCCTGGTTACCGGCTTGGCCTCCCCGTCCACCCCCACCCGCGCAGGCACTCGGCGCGACTGCGGCTCTCCATTAACGAACAACAGATCACTCTCGTCGCATGGCAAGCCGAGAGCTCTCGCCCCAGCAGAGCATGACGGGAGTCTCTCCCTCGCTTTCCCTCCCTCTTCTTCTTTTTTTATTCCTTCCTTTCCTTCTTCCCCAATTAAGCCCTAAATGATGATTTTCCTAGCCAGAGCTGACTTCTGGATGGGGTCGAGCGACCCACGATGACGATCCCATCCTCCTTTCACAAGGGGCGATTTCCAAAAAAACTATAACTCCCATGAGGCAGCAGGCTTTAAAAAAAAACAAAAACCCGCAGAGCATCATGGAAGTCGTAGGCTCCTTCCTCCTCGGTCCCTTTCATTCCTCCAATCTGTGAACTACAAGTCCCAGGGGGCCTCGGTACTGGCACGCCTGCGCGAGAGCCCCGGAGCTAGGTGGGGGTGGGGCTGCCCCGGGCGGCGGGGGGCGGGGTCCGAGCGGGCTGTGTGGAGGCTTCAGACTCCCGGCGCCATTTAGCGTGGAGAGTTTCCCGGGCAGACGCGGCTCTTTTCTCTCGGGCTACGCCGTACCCCCTTCTTCGGTGACAGAAGGCGCCTGGTGGGGGTGACTGCTCTTTTGTCTCCCTATCCCCCTCCACCCAGTCCTCTCGGTCTCCTCTCCTCTCGGCTCAGAGAAGCAGCGGAGCTCGGGCCCCGCGGTGAGCGGCCCTCCCCTCCCCACCGTTCCTCCCTCAGCCCCCGCGGCACCGGCCCGGGAGGAGACGGGGCTTTGCCAGGCCCGGGGCGGGCGGGGAGGCCTTGGGGAAGGGGGGGCCCGCTCCTCAGGCACCGAGGCTTCGCGGCTTCGGCCCTTCCCGTCTGGGCAGCGGGCGCCCAGTGAGACTGGTCCCGTCGCCGGGGGCGCGTGTGGGAGGCGGCGAGCGCCTGAGACACCGGGAGCCCCGGGCCGTGGCCCTCCCTCGCCCGCCCGGCCCCTCCCACTCCTCTGCCCCGGGGCTGCCACCGCCCGGCGTCGGCGCCCGTCCCTTCCTCGCGGCGCCGCCGCCCTCTGGGCCTAGCCCGCCCAGCGCGGCGAGCGGCGGCGGTGCGAGCTGGTCTGTCGCCGCATCCGCCGCATCCGCTCCGACTCTGCGCCCGGCCCTGCCCCTCATGACTGCGGCGCCTGTGCTGCCTCCGCCTGCCCGGCCGCCGCTCGCCGCAGGATGGATGCGGACCGTGCGGCGCTAACCCCCGTGGCTCTGCTCCTGGATCGCCCGCCGACGAGCCTGCCTTGTGAGCCGCAGCAGCCGCCGCACCTGGGCCCCGTGTCCCGCCTCTCCTCCGGGACGGCTCGTCAGTGCTGAGCGAGGCGTCGCCGCGCTCGGCCGGAACCCGCCGTGGGAGCGGCGCCCTGCGGACCTTCACCCTCGTTTCATTCACAAGTCCGAGCCCGCTCGCCCCACTCCGGCGGACCCACCATGTCTGGCAGCGCCGCGGAGAAGCAGAGCAGCACTCCCAGTTCCCTGTTCCTCTCGCCGCCGGCGCCCGCCCCCAAGAATGGCTCCAGCTCCGATTCCTCCGTCGGGGAGAAACTGGGGGCCGCGGCGAGCGACGCTGGCAGGACCGAGGAGTACCGGCGCCGCCGCCACACTATGGACAAGGACAGTCGTGGCGCGGCCGCGACCACGACCACCACTGAGCACCGCTTCTTCCGCCGGAGCGTCATCTGCGACTCCAATGCCACCGCGTTGGAGCTGCCCGGCCTCCCTGTGTCTCTCCCGCAGCCCAGCGTTCCCGCGGTCGCTCCGCAGAGTGCTCCGCCAGAGCCCCAGCGGGAGGAGACCTTGACCGCCACCGCCGCTTCCCAGGTGGCCCAGCAGCCGCCAGCCGCTGCCGTTCCTGGGGAACAAGCCGTCGCGGGCCCTGCCGCCTCGACCGCCCCCGGCAGTACCGGCAGAGACCGCCCCGTTTCCCAGCCCGGCCTTGTGGGGAGCAAAGAGGAGCCGCCGCCGGCGAGAAGTGGCAGCGGCGGCGGCAGCGCGAAGGAGCCACCGGAGGAACGGAGCCAGCAGCAGGATGACATCGAAGAGCTGGAGACCAAGGCCGTGGGAATGTCCAACGATGGCCGCTTTCTCAAGTTCGACATTGAAATCGGCCGAGGCTCCTTCAAGACTGTCTACAAAGGTCTGGACACCGAAACCACCGTGGAAGTCGCCTGGTGTGAACTGCAGGTAAAAACCCCACCTACTTTATTTTACAGTCGCTTGGATCCCAGATTTGGCTCGGCTGAGCCAGTTTATCGAGCTCACTTTTCACATGTCATTCTCTGTTTGACTCTTAGTAGGAGGCGGAGGCCAACTTTGAAAAGAGTTTGAAATTAGGAGAATGTGGAGCCTGTGCCTAGGTGTTGGGATAGGATAAGAGTTGTTGGGTAGCCGAAGGGATTTGCGACTAGGCTGGGGGTGGTGAAGGTCATCCTAGTACAAATGAATTGTCTCCTCATTAGCGCCTGGCAGGACACTTGGAATTAGTGGGGAAGTTTTTGAGTTAGGAAAGTACAGAGGCTTCTTGCTCTGTGCATTTCAGTCTCATCAGAGGCTCTGCAGTGAGAAACGGCCCCTATGTGTAGAAGAGTGTTTACATCCTTGCCATCAGGCTGTTTTTTTTAAATAAGAACGACCTTGTTCCTTTGGACATATCTTACTTGATGGTTGCACAGGCATTTAGTATAAAAGAATTATAAAAAAGACTTTCTTCTCTGCCCGTTTGGTTAAATGCCTCGGCGCTAGTAAGGCACAAGTAAATGTTTGGTGTTATTCCGCCTCATGATGCTTATGGTTTATAGTATCAGCAGTGCTCTGACGTTGTTCGTTAAACGAAAAAACGAATGTCTTCAGCCCATTCACTCTACAGTGAATAGCACAGGAGCACATGCAAAGTTGTATAAGCGCTTTGATAGTTGTAATGTTACCATCATTATTTTAATCCAGTTATAAAACATTTTCTTAAGCTAAGTTTTCCCAAGAGTCCAAGGGAGTCACAATGCTTTCTTTTATAACCTTTCATGATGTAAATAATGGTGTGTCATTCTGGTTGACCAGTATTCTAGGTTTAAATAGCTTAGTTTGGGCTACCTGTTGCTTGACCTACTGTAGCAGCTTGCTTGAATGTTGCCCTCACCAGGCATAGGTGAATTGGTAGAAGCAGAGTTAAATTGAAGGGAAAAAAGTCAGGTACGTTATACATACATGAAAATGCCATCAGTACTCTTCTTACCAAGAACATGGACCAAGCTGAAATAGGATGTGAAAGTAGCTGAATGATCTCAGAATTTATTTTATCCATGAACTAATATGTTAACACTTAACCCTTTGAATGTCAGCTTCCAGATGACCTAGGCCAGATCAAATGTGAGAGGAAATTAACACAGCGTGTGGAAGTAAACTTAAAAACTGACAATTTCTTTAGAAACATAATGATTTCTTAAGTTTTACAGTTAATGATGTGGAACTGCTAAGGCAGTGTGAAATTAAAACTACTAATTAATTAATTTTATAATAGTTTAGAGTTGGAAAGGTGACAGACACTTTTTTCTTTTTGTTGTTAAAGAAACGTGTCAACCTGTACTGTTACTTTATTCCTGTTGGACAATCATACTGAAAACTTATATCTGATTCCTTTTGGTTTACAGCAAAAAATTTGCAGTCAGGCATCTGTTTCTTTCTTATGTTAGTAATGCCTGTTGCTGCTGATCCTGGAATTTTATTCTTCTGTTGTAGTCGTTTATTTGAATAGATGCTTTTTAACAATTTTTTTCTTACCCAGTTATCTTACTTTCTTAAGACTGGACCGAATTAAGTGTTGGGCACTTAATAGATTAATTTTGTTAGCTTTAATTATTTCACTTTTGAGACAATCAGAATGTAATGTGTATGGTTTTCCTTTATCCCTGGGAATTTTCTGATTATTACACAGTGTGAAAAACTCAGTTTATCTAATGTCACAATAAGAACTTTGTCTAAGCTTCTCAGTTTTTCTTAGAACTCATGACTTTTTGGATTTTTACTTTTCTATCTAGGCATGGGCATGACCAAACTAAGGAACATCTTATATCGCATATTATTGTAAGGACAGTTGACTATTTGGCTGCAGAACCAAGTGGATCCTAGCTCACTGAGTGGTAGCCTGGTTTAGAAACTTCCATGTCATTTGCCCATGCCTCTACAATTTTTTATTTTGGTTTTAAAAATGATTATCCTAGCCCAAGGATCCTTTATAGCATTAAGTTGGGCAGTCTTTGTTCTTTTGACCAGGACACTTGCAGTACTTGCCTAATAAAGTATTCAATAGGTCGTTGTTTGAACTTTTGTCTTTGGATCCAAATTAAAAGACAGGCCAAGGGATTTCCAAAGCATTGGGAAGAAGGGAAAGCTTTTTCACTAAATGTATACTTCTGGTATACATATTTTTCTGTAGCAAGACAGGAGAAATATTGTGTGCAGTTGTTAAAAGTCTTCATTGTATTGAAACGGAAAGAAATCTTACATTATTATACTGCCTACCTGCTTATTTGTTAAAAATAAGGAAACAAATCATAGAGCAGATAAATAGGTTGGTGAAGAATAAAAATTAAACTGGTTAGGATCTAATAATTTGGGAGATGTTAAAGCATTTAGTAGAGGGCTAATTAATAATTTCAAATGAAGCAATACTGTTTTGGTGTGGAAGTGGTTGACAGATTTCTGGAGAAATCCAGTCCTATTAACCATGGCAAATTTCGGGCTTCTGTTTTGGAAACTGAATTTTATCACTTCAAATGGAGATATAAATAGCTTTGAGGAATGGGTGAATATGGTATATAAATCAAACTACTTTTTATCAAGCTTATCTTTAGACTCACAGTACACATAGCTATTTAGTAAAACAAGCATCAGTTCTTAGGAAATAATACCTAGGTAATACTTTAATACCACAAGATCTTAAGTAATAATTGAGATGTTTTGAATAAGATGCAGATTTCTTTATCCGGCTTGATTAGTCAAATGGTCTGCCTTAATTTTAATACCTAGTATGCCTTGGTCAGAAAATGTTATTCCAGGGCTCTGCCTGCAGAGTTCATACTGCTTTTCTAGGGAGGGACCTTGTTTTTTAAGAAAGACAGCGTAATTAGCTTTATTTTTTTATTTTTTATTTATTTATTTTTTAACCAAGAGATAAAATCAAGAATGCTTTAAAAAAATTTGTACACAGATTTAAGCGTTTTTCCCCCAAATTGCCTCTCAAAAGTTCACCTGATATATATTGGTGAGATTGTTTTCAGATCTACCTGAAAGGGGAGGTCAAATCATAACTTTTTTTTTAAGCTTCAGTATACTTAGTGTTTACTTTGCTTTGGCTTTTAGTAATTTAAAACTTGTGTCTCATGAATATAAACTTTTTGTGAAAAGTTTAGCAGTGCTGTAGAAATGTGGTTCTGTGATTAAAAAACCATAACAGCTTATTTCTTTGATATAGTTCTTAAAATAAGTCATTGAACTGAATCTCCCCATTTGAATATTGACAGTTTTTCCCCTTTTAAGTTTGTGTCATATTCCTTATTTTTTAGGATGAAAATCTGCAGTAACTTTCAGTCCTGGGAACTCTAAATGTTAGGGGATAATCTGGAGTGTTTTTGTTTTTTTAATCCTCAAAGTCATTGACTGGGAGTATGTGCAAAGTTCAGACAACATCTTTACCTTTAGGCAGCTGCTTGCAAATTAAAGAGTGCTTGGTGACTTGTTTGAAATAATCCTTTGTCCCTTTTTATCAGGCTAGAATTAGAGACGGGATGATTTTTCGTTAGGTAAGATTTAATTCAAAATATATGTAGATTTTTTGCCATAGGAATTAACTTCGTGTTAAAGGAATAGAGAATTACATTTAGGTTTTTTTTTTTTTTTTTTTTGAGACAGAGCCTCACCCTGTTGCCCGGGCTAGAGTGAGTGCCGTGGCGTCAGCCTAGCTCACAGCAACCTCAAACTCCTGGGCTCAAGCGATCCTCCTGCCTCAGCCTCCCCAGTAGCTGGGACTACAGGCATGCGCCACCATGCCCGGCTAATTTTTTCTATATATTTTTAGTTGTCCAATTAATTTCTTTCTAATTTTAGCAGAGACGGAGTCTCGCTCTTGCTCAGGCTGGTTTCGAACTCCTGAGCTCAAACGATCCGCCGGCCTCGGCCTCCCAGAGTGCTAAGATTACAGGCGTGAGCCACCGGGCCCGGCCTTTTTTTTTTTTTTTTAAGTGATATAGTAACTTCTTACTTAGTCTTGGGAACTTAAGTGTTTTCATTTTCTCTTATTTACCTTTTTTCTCTCCCAAAGTAACACACTCTAAGAACTAGTCTAAAAACTTGGAAAAAGAAGTTATCTTTTTTCTTTTTTCTGGTTTAAGACATGGTCTCGCTCTGTTGACTGGGCTAGAGTGCAGTGGTGTCATCATAGCTCACTGCAGCCTCCAGTGCCTGGGTTTCAGCAATCCTTCCTTAGCCTCCACCATAGCTGGGACTACAGGCCTGTGCCACCACCCCTGGCCTTTTTTTTTTTTTTTTTTGGTACAGATGGGGTCTCGCCATGTTGCTCAGGCTGGTCTCCAACTCCTGGCTCAAACAGTCATCCTGCCTCGACCTCTCTAAGTGCTGGGATTGCAAGTGTGAGCCACTGTGCCTGACTGACAGGTCATTTCTTGACATTCAAATTTTAGTGCAAGATCCATCCTGGTCATTTTGAAATACATCTTAGCTCATCCCTATTGGAAACATTCAACTAAAACTGGCTTCTCATTTCAGATTATCATCCTAAGCCTGTTATTTGGGTTTTCTGGTAGCTTTAACATTTTTTACATAAAGCTGTAAAAGCAGCAAGAGTAGGTTTACTCAAATTATCATTTCTCAAAATGTTAGTATACCATGAAATAATTCATAGTTATAATTGAAGACCTACCTTCAACTAGTAGGTCTTTGCTATACCAGTTCTTTAAATTATGTTGATACATTTTTAGTAAATTCCATTTTATTTGAGGTTTTTTTTTGTTTAACATAGATGAATCTGGTTTGCACAAATAAGTGAGACTTAGCATGACCTCGATTTAGGTTTGAAGAGGCCACTTTCCTGCACTGTAACATAATATTTAAGAACTAGATTGCCTGGTTTCAAATCAAGGCTCAGCTACTGGATTGTGTCATCTTGGGCTGTGCTACAATTTCCTATCTATAAAATGGGTGTAAAGGAGTGCCTACTTTATAGAGTTGTGATGATTAAATGAATTAACATGCTTAAAACATGTAGGACAGGGTCTGGCACGTAAATGTTAACGATGATGCAGCATCTTTTTTTTAGGTTGTCCTTTTGGGGGACTCAAGATTTTGTTTGATTCGTGTATGTGTGTGTGCATGTATGTATGATATGTATGTATGTATTTAGAGACTGGGATGTCACTATGTTGCCCAGGTTGGTCTTGAACTCCTGGGTTCAAGCAATCCTCCTGGCTCAGCCTCCTCCAGTAGCTGGGACTACAAGGGTGTGTCATGTGCCACTACATGAAGCTCATGATTTGTTTATATTTATGCTTGAAAAATCATGCAGCAAAACTCTTACTGTTGCTATTATTTTTAGAGAAGGAACACGGGAGTTGAACATGTCACTGGTGCTTTCAAGTTCCTTAGCCTCACCTGGCCACTGCCTAACATTCTAATTTCATGACCTTTCCCGAATGTCAGCCTTCCCGAATGTCAGCCTTTTTTTTTTTTTTTTTTTTTTTGAGACAGAGTCTCACTCTTTTTGCCCGGGCTGGAGTGAGTGCCGTGACGTCAGCCTAGCTCACAGCAACCTCAAACTCCTGGGCTCAAGCGATCCTACTGCCTGCCTCAGCCTCCTGAGTAGCTGGGACTACAGGCATGCGCCACCATGCCCGGCTAATTTTTTCTATATATTTTTAGTTGGCCGATTAATTTCTTTCTAATTTTAGTAGAGACGGGGTCTCACTCTTGCTCAGGTTGGTCTCGAACTCCTGAGCTCAAACGATCCGCCCGCCTCGGCCTCCCAGAGAGCTAGGATTACAGGCGTGAGCCACCGCGCCCGCCCCGAATGTCAGCCTTTCTTAACTGCCTGTTTCCAGAATCTGCTAAAATCTTTGTCTCATCTCCTTTGCATGTACCTGGAAAGTAATTTTCCTTGTGGTGGATCTTATATGTGCTTCTTATGGTATTTATCATATTAAATTGAAATTATTTATATATTTTGTCTAATCCACTAGTCTTTGGAAAATTCACTGTGGTGTAATAGAATACCATCTAATGAAAAAGCACCAAGGCAGAACATTGAGTTCTAAGTTACCCAGTTCTTTGAGTAGGGAACTTGATCTGTAATGCTGATTTGTTAGCAGCATGTCTAGTAATTTAGGGTTGTTGAGGATCAACTGAAATACCATGTGAAGGTACTTTGAAAAATGTAAAGTGTTACATAAAATATAACAAAAGCCACTTTAAATATTTATTTTGAAGGCCATACATTGTCACTTGTTACAAATTGAATATTTTAAATTTCTTAAAGTTGGATTTTTAGGAGCTTTTTTGTCGGCTTAGAAGAATTTTATCAAGTCTTAAAAGGAGATATTTTTAGTCTGAGGAGAAATTGTCAGAAGCTCTTAAGAATGTTTTTATTTGGAAGAGGATTATGCCTTTGACAGGTGGCAGACTTAATTTTGTATGTGGTTTTTTGTTTTTTTGAGATAGTAACTTGCTCTGTCACCCAGGCTAGAGTGAAGTGGCATGATCTGTAACTCACTACAGCCTTGAATTCCTGGGCTCAAGGGATCCTCCTGCCTCAGCCTCCCAAGTGGCTGGGACTACAGGTGCACGCCACCACGCTAGGCTATTTTTAAAAAAAAATTTTTGTAGAGATGGAGTCTTGCTCTGTTACCCAGGCTGGTTTTGAACTCCTGGCCTCAGGTGATCCTCCTGCTTTGGCCTTCCAAAGTGTTGGGATTACAGGCATTATCCACTGTGCCTGGCCCTATGTGATTTCAAAAAAGATTGGTTATTGATACTTTTTATTACATGAGAGGAAAAATGTCAGTAATCTGCTTGGTTTTGTGGTTGACTTAATTAGTCATATAATTTGTCCACTGTAATTTATATTAATTTAGATTTTTTTCGCGTGGGCTTTCATAAAGAATTTACTCTTTAATGTTGTTACTTGAATCTTAACCTTGCAAAATTGCCTTATTAAATGTGCTATGCTAAATGAATGTGCTTAATGAGTTTTAGAAGAGTCTTCATATAGGCTGTTAGTTTTCCTAGGAATTTAAGTATTCTTAAGAAATTTAACAGTTTAATAATATTTTAAGAAAGAGTGGTTGGAAAGCTGCTTGTTATAATCATCATACTCAGGTTAGTTAAGAAAATCATACTATTAATGTTCTTTCTGTGACACCTTTTGAGGAGCCAAGGTTCAGCTTCTCGGAGACAGATGATCATATGCGTGGTAGATAGTCTTGTGTTAATCAAACACAGACTAATGTATAAACGAAACAGTGGGAGATAAAACTAATTAGTGAATCAAATCATTATTGATGTGCACATTCCCTGCAAATAAAGATTAACAGATTGCTTGGGATAACAAGATTATTTTCATGGCTAACAGTTTTGAGCCAAATAACCTCATGTATTCATCTGTGTGTGGATCTGTGTAGATAATCTCTTTACTTAGACTGATAGATCATTGTGGATTTAAGGTAAATTGGGAAATGCAACAGATTATCTCTTTAACATGCTGAAGAGTTCCTTTGTAGACATCATTATCATATTACAATGTTCTTGGACTCTCCACACCCCTCCCCCCTGTATATCATCCCTAAATATCCAGAGGGCAGTGGCTCCAAGACACTCCTCCGACCCCACAGGATACCAAAATCCATGAATGTTCAAGTCCCTTATAGTATTTCCATAAGCTACAGTATAGCCTCCTGTATATTTTAAATCATCTCTAGATTACTTATAATACCTTGAATACAATGTAAAATGCTATGTAAATAGTTGTTATACTGTATTTTTTAAAATTTGTATTATTCTTGATTGTTGTATTATTATTTTTTTATTGTTTTTTTCCTCCCAGTGTTGTGGTTGGTTGAATCCACATATGCAGAACCCATGGATAGGGAGGGCTGACTGTACTTAAGTATAGACAGTGGTGACTGACTACAGAGTTTTAAGCAGAGAGGTTAATTGGTTAGGTTTGCGTAGTAGTAATTGTGGAGAATGGATTTAAGGAGTCCAAGGGAAGTATACAGATTACCGTAGTCGTTCATTATCCTCAGGGGTTAATGATGGTTATTTTTTTCTTTTGCTTTTTCATATTTTTATCTTTTTGTTCTATTTTCTATGAGGTTTCCAAGACCCCCCGTGGATGCCTGAAAAAACAATAGTACTTAATCATATATATACTGTTTTTTGATCTGATAACCCAGTCAACTACTGAGTGACTAGTGGGTGGGATGGATGAATAGTGTATACAACATGAATACGAAGGACAAAGGGATGATTCATGTCCCACTTGAGATTTCATCGTGATATTCAGAAAGGCACACAATTTAAAACTTATGAATTATTTATTTCTGGAATTTTCCATTTACTATTTTCAGACCGTGGAAAGTGAAACCGTAGATATGTGGGAACTGCTGTAGTTCGGGTATGAATATGAGATTTTTAGGGCCTGAACTAGGGAGGTAATAGGGAATAGAATATTTAAATATTTAGGAGATAAAATATGCAGGTTCAGTGTTTGTAGGAAAAATGAAGCATGGATGAGAGGATGGGGGATAATGGTGCTGTCAGCCGAGGGAGAGAATAAGAAAGAATACAGGTTTTTTTTGAGGTGGGAAGAGGTACAGAGATTTATTCAATTTGACATGTTGAGTTTGAGATACTTGTGAAACCTCCAGGAAGAAGTTCAATAGGCAGTTAGATATATTACTGAAGCTCAAAGAATATGTCTGAGGTAGAGATCAAAGGTGATGATTCCCAAATGTCTATATTAGTCATGGCTGAAATAATGGAAGTAAATGAGATCATCTAGGGAGAGGATGTAAAGACATAGATAAATTAGAGCTAGAGGGGAGAATAATGGTCCTAGGACAAAGTAGGAATAGTTGATGCGTGGGCAAAGGAAAAAGAGCCCAGGGATTAGACCAAATAGAAAACTAGGAGAGTGGTAGTCCCAAGGGAATAAAATTTCAAGAAAATAATATAGCAGATTGGCATAATAGTAATTGTGGAGAATGGATTTAAGAAGCAGTAGCAAAGAAGTGTAGAGATTATTTAGGCTGCTGAAATTGTTCATTGCATTTGGCTATTGAGAAGTCATTAACAATCAAATTCAAGATTGCCTAAGGAGATTGGGGGTTCAATAAGGGAGAAACACTCAAGTATATGTAACTCACTGGTAATGCCCTAGATTTCTGCACTGCTTACTATTTAATACAGTATCTACCAGCCTCACGTGGCTATTTAAATTTAAATGAATTAAAATGAAATAAAATAATTCATCTCCTCAGTTGCAGTGGCCGCATTTCAAATACTCAGTAGCCACGTGTGTGGCCACAATATTGTTTAGCACAGAAATAGAACATTTTCATCACTGCAGAAGGTTCTATTGGAATGTGCTGTATCTAGATTTTGGCTTGAGTTGTGCTTTTTTTTTTTAAATAACTTGATTGAGATATAATTTACATATTGTGAAATTTACCCTTCTGAAGTGTAAAGTGGTGTTTTTATAACTTCAGTTATACATTTTTAAAATGTATCCTCTATTAATAATAGTCATTCTTTTTTAGGAAGAGATATACAAAGGATGTTATCACCAACACATATATACATACAGAATTACCAATTTACATTACGTCATATTTACTCCAGGTATTTGGTGATCTTACAATTTCAGAAGAGTGGAGAATTTATAGTGCCTGAGGAAGGTCAGGAAGTAGAGATAACAGGTGTAGGCCATTTCTTTTGCTAAATTTTAATGAATAGGATCAAGAAAGGTTGGGTAAGTAGGTGTGATCGAGGGAGAGATGGTTAGATGAGCCAGGAAAAATCTTTATAAAAGTTGAAGCATTGAACTGTAATATTTTGTCTGATCTCTCTGCCTTAGTATCTATCATGAGTCTATTCTAAGTCAATTACTGTTTTAGCTTTGCTTATTCTTTGTGGGGAGTTAAATTCAATCCAAGTAAGTTTTCATACTTCATGTCATTTACCCACTAGATTCCAGAATCCTCACTTGTAGCATTTGGAGTAATGTGCTGATTCTTAATACATTGACTGCAACAAGAGAAAAAAAATATTTTTCCTTGGGCCACGGTGTTTTATTACAAAAATAGGTTGAAAACAAAATGATCCTTTCTAATTTAATGAAAAATTTGTTACTTTTTATTTTCTGTGCCTGAGTTATATGCAACTTGAAAGTAGTTCTTGCAGCTCCCAAGCTACAGACACATTTGAATTACATACACTTCACAAGTCCCTGAGCTCAAACCTAGCATGAGTTAAATATTGAACACAATTCACATGGCAGTTAATTTGTTAAACTGTTTCTCTCCTGTGATTTCTGGCATTCATGCTATATTCACATATGGTGATATATACTTTGTAAGTGGAGCATCTCTCTGCAAAATGACTATTGAATGTTTTCAAAGTCTTTGGTAATTAATCTGGAAAGATAATAATTATTAACAGTTACCTACCTAATAAGAACCCTTTTTCTGTGACAGGCACAATGCTCTGCCCATGTTGTTTGTAATTCTAACAACAATATGAGACAGATTTTTAAAAGTTTTATATTTGAGGAAACTAATTCAGGCTTAATGACTTGTTTGAGATCACATGGCATATCTGAGTCCTTGTTCTTTCCACTATAGAATACTCTGTAGTTAAACTAGGAAGAAAAGAATTTGAGTTCTAGTGGAGTTCTAACTCCTTTTGCTCCATTTAACAATTATAATTTATCATTGAGTATCTTGTACCTTTTATAATTTTTCATGAAACAAATCCCTATGTAAATGGCCTTTTTTTTTTTTTTTTTTTTTTTTGAGACAGAGTCTCACTCTGTTGCCCGGGCTAGAGTGTTCATTTTGACATCCCTTTAAAAAATAAAGGATCATACCTCTGCAGTTTTCTATCCCAAGGTATTTTAGTTTCATTTTGTTACTATTAGCTCTTGGGATTAAGAATTAAGTCTAAAAAAAAAATCACTATTTGATATATAGAATGACATTTATTCTTCCCCATAGTCTATTTTATTTATAAGTTAGTATTTAAAAATAAACAATAAGGACTTAGTGACCCTTAATTCCTTGGTCATACTGTTCTTATACATTGCAATTTTATTAATTGTTTTTTTTTTTTTTTTTTTTTTTGAGACAGAGTCTCACTCTGTTGCCCGGGCTAGAGTGCCATGGCGTCAGCCTAGCTCACAGCAACCTCAAACTCCTGGGCTCAAGCGATCCTCCTGCCTCAGCCTCCCGAGTAGCTGGGACTACAGGCATGCGCCACCATGCCGGCTAATTTTTTCTATATATTTTTAGTTGTCCAATTAATTTCTTTCTATTTTTAGTAGAGACGGGGTCTCGCTCTTGCTCAGGCTGGTTTCAAACACCTGAGCTCAAACAATCCTCCTGCCTCGGCCTCCCAGAGAGCTAGGATTACAGGCGTGAGCCACCGCGCCCGGCCGTAAATGGCCTTTTAGGCAGTGTTCATATATATGTATTAACAGATTCTATAAGGAGGAGGATAGCAGCTTTGTTTTATTAACTTCTTGGTGTGTTCAGAGTTTTTAAGATGCTATTTACATTAGTTATCGCAAAGAATTTTACTTCTGTTTAGACTTAAGTATTAAAAGAGAGGGAATATTATTTCTAGCAGTTGATATGTGATGTGATTTCCATCTAATAGAAACAAATTGAATAGCTATAGTGTTAGAATTTTTGCTGATGATATCTAGATGACTTTTGCATATAAAGATTACTCATTTCTTTGTGACTTGGTTATCTACTTTAGAGACTGAAGTTATGGTTTTGTTTTTTTTTTTTTTTGAGACAGAGTCTCACTCTGTTGCCCAGGCTAGAGTGCCATGGTGTCAGTGTAGCTCACAGCAACCTCAAACTCCTGGGCTCAAGGGATCCTCCTGCCTCAGCCTCCTGGGTAGCTGGGACTATAGGCACGCGCCACCATGCCCGGCTAATTTTTTCTATATATTTTTAGCTGTCCAATTAATTTCTTTCTATTTTTGGTAGAGACAGGGTCTCGCTCTTGCTCAGGCTGGTCTCGAACTCCTGAGCTCAAACGATCCACCCGCCTCGGCCTCCCAGAGTGCTAGGATTACAGGCGTGAGCCACCGCGCCCAGCCTGAAGTTATGGCTTTTTAGCTTAGTTCGTGATGTAGGTACTATGTGAATTGATGCTTTTCCCTTAATTTTTTATCGGTACCTCTTTTTTTTTCCTATTCACTGTATACTGTGACATATTACATGTGTTATTGAGGATTTGGCTCTCTTGTTTGTTTGAGTTCCAAATAAAAAACTCATTTAAATTATGTAAGTATGTTTTGAAATCCTCTGGAATGCTTAATTTATTCAGTATTATTATGGGAATAAGATGTTTCCCACCCCTAGTAAGATTTCCATTTAACTGAATTTCTGTTTTCAAAGTAGCAAGACTTTGTATTAACAATCTTGTAAAACTCTTACTGAAGTGTATCATTTTCTTGCCCCTTTAAATAGAGGATTTAAATCTTTTCAGAGAATGACTAAAAGCACCAATTATTACATTTAGATAATAATACACCTAAGGGCTGCTTGGGTAATGGGCATCTTGGCTTTATACTCCTACACTAAGTTTTTGAAAAAAATGTCCCAACTTCCCTCACCCCCAGCCTTCTGGAATGTCAGTGGTCACTGCTTGCTGCTGTTGGCTCATTTGCATCAGGCTCCTCATTAACAGTTGCTGCTGATTTTGCCTGCACTGTACGACTAAATTGCCAATTTTGTTAGAGTTGGTTTTAATGATTTAAAGAGGAATAGTATGAGTAAAATTCATTAACTTTAGGGTGTTGTATTTGTGCTGCTCTGGCTTTCTGGCTTTTGGTTGTATTTCTAGTAACTAATGTCTGAATAAGGTGTTAATATGATACTCTGAGATTTTGGGGACCTATTTTGTTGGTGCTATTCTATTTAGCTTAGAGCATTTGATATAAATGAGAGTATATTAAAGCTGATAGAGGTGGCTACTGTTAATTGTATGTTGATGGCCAGCATCCGGTTGGGGTAGGGAACCTGAGGCTTTGGGGCCACATGTGGCTTTCTGGACTCTTGAGTGTGGCCTTCTGACTGAATCCAAATTTTACAGAACAAATCCTTTTAATAAAGGGATTTGTTCTGTGAAGTTTGGATTCGATCGAGGGGCTGCACTTGGGGATCTGGAGGGCCACATGTGGCCTTGAGGCTGCAGGTTCCTCGCCCCTATACTCTCTTAAAGATAATGCATGTTTATCACTAGTTTTATATGTAATTCTGGGATTTGGGATTTGGGATTTCAGTTTTAGAGATCATGTAGATATGACCTGCATGATCCTTCACCAGTTTGGTATCAGTTGCAATTATTTGCTTGTATGCCCACCGGCACAGATTAATGAATGTATCATCACATAGATGTGGATTCCTGGATGTTCTTTAGATTAAAATGGTTCATTGTGGTCAGACAGTCCCATACCCTCTTACACCAGGGATAATCCACACTTGGGCACATCAGACCTCACCTCAAAATATGGCAGATTTCTCAAAATATTCCTGTTGTGGTAGAGTAGCTGGGTTGATACGGGTTTTCAGCTTCAACCACATAGGCAGAATCACCTCTCCTTCTTTAATTGCCAAATCTTGGTTTAGACTTTAATTCTCTTGTCTTTCAAGGTGAGTCTGCTTACTGTGTATGTTCAGGATACGGGAAACTTTTCTGCTAGTAGACCTCATTCAGCCGTTTAAAGTCTATCAGAGGATTTCTAATAACATTAAACTTAACGTGGAGGGCCTTGGAGTCTCAGTTGCCTACCAGAAGAGTTTTGGCCTTATATGCATACTTCTACACATCTTTTCTCAGTACTATTTAATATTATTGGTATGGACAGCTTTTATCAAGTCAAAAAATAGAGTCTGCTACATCCTTTCTCCAGGATTTATTTGCTTCAATTACATAATTCAGAAGGGCCACTCAAGTGGTTCTTCACAGAACAAAGAAGATGGCTCCTAGGTGCATTGCTGTTTTATACCCAGACCAAAAAAAAACCACCAGCAATTTTTAAATGGTAAACTTTCAACTTAAATACTTGTTCTGCCTAACCAGGCACCCTACTATGTAGAGGTGCTAGTTTAGATTTTACTTTTGGTGGACAAACTGTTTGTGTTGCATTGTACCAATTTCTCTGTCTCCACAGATTTTTTTTCTTGGACATAAGTGGGGGAGCATAGTGATATTTTGCTGGTGAGCATCCCGTGGCTAAAGAATAGTTTGATTTCTATGACGACAATCTTGGCCATTTTCTATCCCTCTTATAAGGGCAGAAGTGAAATTGCCATACTGCCCATAACTATTGCTATTATAGGCTTTCACAGATCTTTACCAAGTATGTACTTGGTGTGAATACCTCATTATTTCAATGTTTTAAACATCTGTCAGTCTTATCCTCTTCATGAGTAAAATTCTTCAACAACCAGTACTTAGCTAAATGTTACACAATGTAATTTTTCCCCCTCATATCTTCATGTGATGGATGTAGTAATACTTTTTAGAAAACTCTTTACTGTGAAATACTTTCAAACATAACAGTTGTCCCAAATTTGGCTAGAATCTGCCTTCTGTGTCCCTGTTATTAACATGTCCCTGTCATTTTTTTGGTGACATCATTTCTGCACAAGATATTCTAGGTTTGTTTTATTATTTCCCCACCGTAGTCATGCACCAGCCATTTCTCCTAGAGCCCTGGTTCTTTTTAGTGTAGAATGGTATTCAGAAACAAGATGTGGTGCCAGGTGTGCTCATAGCTAGTTGGGCTGTTCTCAGGCTTTTTCAGTGATGAATTGGTGTCTTAGTCCATTTCTGTTGCTACAACAGAATTTATAAAGAACAGAAATTTATTTCCACACAATTCTAGAGACTGGGAAGTCCTAGGCCAAGATGCCAGCAACATCCGATGAGGGCTTTCTTGCTGCCTCCTCACATGGCAGAGAATGAACCTACTTCTGCAAGCCTTTGTTACAGTGACATTAATCCATTCATGAGGACAGAGCCCCTCCTCTCAACACTGTTACATTGGGGATTAAGTTTCTGACATGTGAATTTTGGGGGAAAACATACAGAGCATAGCAATTAGGAAATACTTATAAGTATGCATGTGTATTTGTACACATCTATATTTATCTGTCTATACATACCGAAAGCCATGAGTTCATACTGTTACCTCCAATTCTAATTCAATGTAGAACTCATTCTAGCTTTCCCCTTTTCTATATTTAAATCTTTCTGCAAGGGTAAGAAACCTGGTTCCTATCATTCTAAATATGTGTACTAATTTGCATAATTCTCCTGTATGTATATAGCCAATCTCTTAACTCCTAGGTTAATGTCCCCTCAGATAGTCCTTTCATGCAGGTCCCTACTGCAACAGGGAAGTCATACCTTCTTTCTCTAATATCTTCTTTTACAGCAGCAGTACTTTTTAAAAATCAATTTACTCTCTGTGCTTGTACATTCTCTCTGTTGCTGCATCTGAGGATATGATGCAACTTTTTAGCCTCAGAGGAAAACAGGTGGTATAAACTGCCCTGAATTTGTTATTTTATATTATAGTTGTGGGCGAAGTTGCAGTAATGCAGGAGGGTATTTTCCTTATCCACCTCCAAAGTCATTCCCTTATAAATACAGATAAATGCTGTGAATCTAAGTATCAAATTCAGTATTTGTTTTGAGTTTTTATCTGTTTTTTCCATTGTATAAATCATAGCACATTCACACTGAGTAACAGCTTTAGCAGAAACTTCCATTCTGTTTGAACACCAAACTATTCTAGGAATTGTCTTTGATTAGTTTGTCAGTTTATAGTGTGTAGCACTTAGACCTGTGCTATTCCTTATAGTAGCCACTAGCCACGTAGTTATTGAGCACTCGAAATGTGGCTAAAATTGACTAAGGAACTGAATTTTAAATATTATTTAA
>NW_012148274.1:1639552-1640787 GCF_000956105.1 Propithecus coquereli | reverse complement strand
AGCCTCCCAAGTAGCTGGGACTACAGGCATGCGCCACCACGCCTGGCTAATTTTTTCTATATATTTTTAGTTGTCCAGCTAATTTGTTTCTATTTTTAATAGAGATGGGGTCTCGCTCTTGCTCAGGGTGGTCTCGAGCCCCTGACCTCAAGCGATCCTCCTGCCTCAGCCTCCCAGAGTGTTAGCATTATAGGCGTGAGCCACTGCACCCGGCCAAGAGATCGAGTATTTCTGATGAAAAATTAACATCCAAAATTGGTATGTGCTGTATGTAAAATACACACTGGATTTTGAAAATTTAGTACAAAAAAAGAAATGACAATGTTTAGATATATTTTTAATGTGGTTACTAGAAAATGTAAAATACATTTAGCTCACATTATATTTCTGTTGACTGTTGCTGACTTAGACTATTCTATTAAAATAAAATGTTAAAGGTGATGCTGCAGCAAGTTTACTACTTCCTTTTAAAAAAATATGTTAAGCACCTTCCTTTTTGTGGTTTCTTTCATTAGCATCCTTTACAAACCATACTTCTTTTGCTATTGCTGAACACAAAATTTTGGGGTTCTAAAGTCTTGCCTTTTTTGTTTGTGGCGCTTTTAATACGTGATTATTTTGAAAATTGGAATCCTTGTCCTTAAAAATTTTATCTTCTTTATTTACCAGCATGTCTGTTTCAGATACTTTGGTATCATGATCTTGATCTTTGAGTACTTTAGTTGTTGCCAAGAGAATATTTGAAGTCAGTGTTTACTGTAAATATCTTGAAATATTGGTAAATACTTTGGTTTATTTCAGATAAATTGCTAGCATATGTTTGGGTCTATATTGAGTGTGTATAAACTTGCTTCTTTATATTCTTTAGTAATTTCTGGCCATTGCAGCTCCTTAAATTTGTTAACTAGTTTAGTGCCCATGTTCGTATCTTAATGATACAGAGAAATAGGTTAAATTTGTTTTTGGTATCTCTTGCTTATGAAAGAAAAACTACTTATTTTCATTGAGTTTTTCCAAAATAGTTAAATTCTTTGACTAGTTGTGCCACTACAGTAAATAAGGGTGAAAAGATATTAGTGAGAATATAGTTAAACTGCTTTATTCTAATACAGTTGTAATATATTTGAGATGCTAAGACAGTGCTTTTTTTTTTTTTTTTGAGACAGAGTCTCACTCTTTTGCCCGGGCTAGAGTGAGTGCCGTGGCGTCAGCCTAGCTCACAGCAACCTCAAACT
>NW_012148274.1:1537988-1639502 GCF_000956105.1 Propithecus coquereli | reverse complement strand
TTTTTAGTTGTCCAATTAATATCTTTCTAATTTTAGTAGAGACGGGGTCTTGCTCTTGCTCAGGCTGCTCTCGAACTCCTGAGCTCAAACAGTCCGCCCACCTCATCCTCTCAGAGAGCTAGGATTATAGGCGTGAGCCACTGCGCCCAGCTAAGACAGTGCTTTTTAAACTCTTAATGGTAATTTAATGACTCCAAAAGCATACTTTTCCTTTTGTATAAGGGCCATTGATAGTCATTGTTTATAGCTACATGCTAATTTGATTTTGATTAAAATATCTGAGTTATAAACCTCATTTATTTCCACCTTAGTTTTTTTCTTTAATTTTTTTTTTAATTTCAGCATATTATGGGGGTAGAAATGTTTAAGGTTACGTATATGGCCTTCGTGTCCCTCCCCCAGACGGTGTGCATCGCACTCATTATGTGTGTATATTCCCATCCCCTGCTCCCCCCTCCCATCTGCCTGACACCCGATGAATGTTATTACTATATGTGCACTTAAGTGTTGATCAGTTAATACCAGTTTGATGGTGAGTACATGGGGTGCTTGTTTTTCCATTCTTGGGATACTTCACTTAGTAAAATGGGCTCCAGCTCTATCCAGGATAATACAGGAGGTGCTATATCACCATTGTATTTTGTGGCTGAGTAGAACTCCATGGTATACTATACCACATTTTATTAATCCACTCATGTATTGATGGACACTTAGGTTGTTTCCACATCTTTGCAATTGTGAATCGTGCTGCTATACACATTCGAGTGCATCCACCTTAGTTTTTGTAATCATCCTTAAATCACACACACAAAAGATTTTTAAAAATTTGTAGAATATATTCTCAATATAAAAATTAGGATATTGGAGGGGGGAGAAGGCAATAAAAATCACCTGCAGTCGATCCCTTCATCCAGTGATGAGCATTATTACCATTTATAACATTCTAGTTTGTGTGTTTGATTTTTGTTTTTATGGTTGTAATCATACTGTATGGTGGTACAGTTTGTTTTACCACATAGTGAGAGCATTTTCCTATTGAAAAATTTGAGATTTTTAGATTGAAAACAACAAAATATTTGTACACTGTAATCATAATGTGGGGGCGTGTATACATAGTTGTGATGCTGTATGGTGGCATAATTTGCCTGATTTACCTCATAAAAAGACCATTTCCCATGTTAAAAGGCAGCAATTTTAGTCTGCTTATTTAAGAATTTACAATTTTAGATAAAAAACTAAGTTTTGTACATGTTATCGTAATTGTTTTTAATACTTTGTATTATTGCACATGCAGTTGTGAAATGATCTTGAGGTTGGAATGTACAGCACTTGAATTCTTACCTAAGTGTGTACTTTTTTTAATTCTCAGTAAAGGAAAATTCATTAGAATGTTTGATGCACAAATGCAAACATTTAGTTAGAACCAAATCCAGGAAATTGACCATTGATGCTTTTGATCATTCTGAACAGAAGTTTGAAAGTTATGGCTGATATATATGGCAAAGCTAAAAATTTTTTTACCCCACTTTCAGCGTTTGTTCAGAGATTTGCAAGACAGTTCATCACTGCTTCTCATATGATTTGGGGCATTATCAGAGTACTTTACATCAGTAGTTTGGTTTTAGAACATTGTTATTGTGTGGTTCAGAGTTTTGTAAAAGCCAAGTGTTAAGGGTGTTAATAACAGCACATTGAAAGTTCTTTGAGGAAGTTTAGTTTTTGTCTATTTACTAAGCTACAGAGGAAAAAGCCTTAGTGTGCTTTTTCTACTTCCTACCCTCTCAAGACAACCTAACTCTGCTTCCTTTATTTATACTTTAGGTAAAGTCTACTCTAGAGCATACCAAGGGTGTTTTGAAAATGTAGCAAATTCTTAAGGCATTTAAAGGGAACTACTTCCTAATCAGTTTTTTCCATTATAGGAGTAATATATTCTCAGCAATATCTTAGAAAATGTAAAAATAAAGACCAGAATAGCCCCACTAAAGTTTCGTCACTAAAAGACAATGTTCACATATCATTTTGGGTGACTGTCTCTCCCTCCCCCTCATGATGGATTTTATATTTATTCTACAAATGTTTTTTGCATACCTAAGTGCCTGGTGCTGTCTTAGGTGGCAAATAGAGAAAAAGTCTCTGCCTTCATGGAATTTATGTTATGCTAGCATCATAGATCTGTGTGTGTGTGTGTGTGTGCACGTGTGTGTGCATGAGCGCGTGTAATTTTATAGCTGTTAATTTTATAATTCATTGTAACATAAGAATTAGTATATAGACACAGACACACACACACATATAAAATCAACCTACATCATGCTTTGAGTATAAATATTTTAACAGCTGCATGATAGTTCCTTATGTGGATATACCATAATTTACTTCATTTCCTCCTTAATGTTAGATAATTATCATTTTTTTCTATTATGAGTCTTCACAGGCTGTACCCATGACATATCATATTCTTGTTTTACCAAAGTCAAATTTAATCTGTGTCGTGTCCTCACCCAGTTTAGTTGGTCCTTATTCTACTCCACAACTCCCCCTATCCCCAATCTTGCAGAGCTTCATACATTCCAGAATTTTATCAGGATAGGGCTTTCCAGTCTTCCATCTACACTGCTTGTCATTGACATGCCCATTCATGTAAGTCCGGCACGTTTTTTTGAAGGCCATGTTACAGAGAATCTTGAGTAATGGGATCTTTTGCAGAATTTTTCCAAAGTAAAGTTATTACGGTTATCGTCTCTCCATTATCCTCTCTTCTCCCTACTGCTCCTAAGGAGGAGGGTGGCGGTATTGATCTTGGTCTGGTTGAATCCTCTAATCCCCTCCTTTCCTCAGCTTCCACCTCTTGAACTGCCTTCATTGTTTCCATCCCCTCTCTCTCTAGTACAGTCCAGTGGAACTCCTTTCTTTGGCCCTGGGAGGTCTCTAAAGGAAGCCAGCTGAGAGGATTGTCTTCTAATTGCAGGTTATAAAGCAACGAAAGACCTCCTTGCTAGGGCTTGGAATAGGAGAAGGGAATTTACCTATTGCCTTGTGAACAAACAAATCAATACCTCACCTGTCAACTGTTTAGAACTACTTTCTTAGGATTAAATTTCAAAAATGGAATTGTTCTAAAGGCACGAACGTTTAAATAATTCTATGGATTGTCCAATTATTTTCCAAAAGAGGTATATTTATGTGTATTTTCAGTGACCCAAGTGAGAGTTCTTATTTCACTGCTCATTTATCAATGCTGTTACATTAAACATTTCTTCTTCTTTTTTTTTTTTTTTTCTTTTTCGCTCCGTGGCCTGGACTAGAGTGCTGTGGCATCAGCCTAGCTCACGGCAGCCTCAAACTCCTGGGCTCAAGTGATCCTCCTGCTTCAGCCTCCTGAGTAGCTGGAACTGCAGGCGTGTACCACCATGCCCACCTAATTTTTTTCTATTTTTAGTAACAACAGGATCTTGGTCTTGCTCAGGCTGGTCTCGAACTCCTGACCTCAAGCGATCCTCTTGCCTTGGCCTCCCAAAGTGCTAGGAATACAGGCGTGAGCCACCTCACCCGACCTCTAAATATTTCTCATTGCTTTATAGTTTTATTTCTTCAGAACTTTACTTCATGTGCTTGATAACTAATTGTATTTCCTCTTGCTTCTTGTTTTATTTTTGCCTACTTTCAGGTCTTTTTCCCTAGTCAATTTTCATAAATTCCTTATATCAAAATTAATAATCCTTTTATATTTTCTACAAATATTTTTCAGTGTTGGGAATTTAATGTCAGAAGCACTCTTTATGCCATCAAATGGGTTAGTCATCTTAATTGTTATTTTCATTACTTTTAAATATACTGAATCTTCTCTCTAAAATTGATAGGTGAATTTCTAATTTCCTATGTTCCTGATATTGGTATTTAAAATTGATTTGTCTTTGTGGATATATTTATGTTACAGTATTAAGATCCAAATTTTAACTTAGTATACACAAAACCAGATTTTTTTAAAATGCTCATACTAGCTTTTATTAATGTTTAAGATTTTAATTTTTTAGTTGCATTAGTGGTTATTCCCTCATGTCTATGTTCTTGTGTTTAGAAAGTAAATTAAGGCATTACTTAATATATGAGGGAAATGGCATATGAAGTAATACAGTTTTTTGTAACAATAGTTCTTAAGTTGCTTTTAAATTTCTGTCTTGTGATGAGGTGTTGTGTTTTCAATGGCAGTTCCTTCTGGAGTCTAATGTGAAGTTTGATCAAAAGTTTGAAGTGTGTGTGTGTGAGAGAGAGAGATAGATTAAAGCACTTGTATTGAAATAGAGAGGGATGTGGATTTGATACTATTCATGGGCCAAACACTATGTTTTACATATATTCTAATTTAATTTTTGTGCCACATAAGAGATCAGTCCCATTTTGCTGGTGAAGAGACTGAATTGAAATAATTTGCCAAGATCACATCTAGCAAATGGTAGACGTGGGAGTTGAGTCTGGATCATTCTTGTTTCTTTTTTTTAATTCTTGTTTTAAAAGCAGAGCATGCTTCTCTTCAAACTTTATCTTGTAGTGTACATTAAAACTAATAGCTCAAGTCGTCTGTTTGTAACCCATAGAACAAATTGATAATTTTTCAGTTTTTAATCTGATGTTTAATGTTACATCTTAAGTATATGAGGATAAAATTAGGTCTCAATGTGTTCTTACTTTGTATGGCATTTGTAACTGGGCTGGTGCTTTCGGAGAGGAATTGCATAGTATGGTTTTTCAGGGACTTCTGAGGGTCAGTAAAAGAAAATGATTTATAAGTAAAAATCTGAACTATAAAGAATTAACCCATAATGCTGTGTTTGAGTCACAAATAGTTGACCAGAATGTTTACAAAGACCTATTCACACAGAGTAGGTACTCATTCGGAAGTGCTGAAGATAAGACTGGACCAAATGACCTCATTGGTCCCTTTATTATTACTATTCTGTGATTTATTGAGAATTATGTGCGTCTGTTAAACTCATTACATGGTATGCAGTCTTACCTTTTGGTTACTGTTCTCATTGGATAAAATTAGCACCTGTGGTTTTCATTTTGGGTTTTTAAATAACTAAAGAATTAGATTTGTTTTTGCATGAAAGATACGATTTTGTCAGAGTTAGGTGCTTATGTTACTTTGGACCAAACATAGTCTGCTATAATTTTGAGATAGAACTAGATATGATTTACCATGGAACCTAGTACTCAGCTGTGTAATTTCTTAAGTATTAGGATATTATGAACTGGGAAAATGAGTGTTAGCATAATGGGTGTTGCCTTCCAATTTCTACAAGGCACTTCTAAAATAAGACTCTATTCTATACAAATTTCAAAGTGCTTTTTAAAACTCAAATATCAAATCAATCACAGATACGAAATTTTTATGAAATGACGGGGTAAATATTTAGTATGTTTTAAAGTTCCCTGTGGTTGCTTAATGAAACAAATATTAATACCACATAGTAGCTGTTTTAAAAGACAATTTGCCACAGCCTCAGGAAACTTTAGAATTGTTCAACTTCCAACACTTTTCAGTATTTGTCATCTGTCTTTGTATCCTGTTGGGATATGACAGATTTGCGTTATTAAACTTAAGCCTCAAGTGTCATCTACTTTTGAATTGTGGCCACAGGTAAAATAAGACTTAGAAATGTTACCCAAAACTTTGGCAGGGGATACCTCGTTAGTTGCTTTAGAAGGACTTTTGAAGCTTCACTTTTTATTTAGTGCCCTAGCTATCTAATCTGTTAATATAAGTAGCTGATTCCTATTTACTTAATGATTTAAACGATAATTTTATGGAAGAGTAGTTATCTGTCAACCTGCACAATTTCACATCTTTGCTTATAATAAGGATTAAATTTTGCTTATACTGTTTACTTGACCTATGGGAAACCAGAGGAGGGCTACTGTGTGTTTGTGTTTTTTTTTTTTCCTTCGAGACAGAGTCTCACTCTGTTGCCCGGGCTAGAGTGAGTGCTGTGGCATCAGCCTAGCTCACGGTAACCTCAAACTCCTAGGCTCAGGCCCTCCTCCCGCGTCAGCCTCCTGAGTAGCTGGGACTATCCACGCACGCCACTATACCCGGCTAATTTTTTCTGTTTTTTTGTAGAGACGGGGGTCTCGCTCTTGCTCAGGCTGGTCTCGACCTACTGACCTCAAGCAGTCCTCCAGCCTTGGCCTCTCAGAGTGCTAGGATTACAAACATGAGCCACCTCGCCCGGTGGGCTACTGTCTTACAGTATCGAATATTTAGAATTTTCATATCTGTGATTATGATTTGATATTCGAGTTTTAAAAAGCATTTTAAAATCTTGAAATTTGTATAGAATAAAGTCTTTTTTAAAAAGTGACTTGTAGAAATTGAGATTATGAATGATTATGATTTATTAAAATATAAAATAATATGGACAGGTCATGTACGTTTTTAAAGGAGATTAAGATAAGGAAGGTATGGAAACATGAAAGTTTAGAAAAACCCACTAGGTATATTTTTGTAAACTCTAAAACAAGCATTTTCAATTCTTTTTAGTAATACTGGTTATAGTATAGTAACACATGTATGACTTAACCCTGATATCATGATGAACTCCACCACAGGGTGGATTATTACCAGGAAATTCAAAATATATACCTGGGAATCTTGTAATTAAGGGAGAAATAAACATGGGAGGAGCAAACAATGATGGGGAATATTTTTGGGAAATGAGAAATTTGCAGGACTTTTTCTATTCTTTTTTTTTTTTTTTGAGACAGAGTCTCACTCTGTTGCCCGGGCTAGAGTGCCATGGCGTCAGCCTAGCTCACAGCAACCTCAAACTCCTGGGCTCAAGCAATCCTCCTGCCTCAGCCTCCCAAGTAGCTGGGACTACAGACATGCACCACTATGCCCGGCTAATTTTTTCTATAATATTTTTAGTTGTCCAGCTAATTTCTTTCTATTTTTTTTTAGTAGAGACAGGGATCTTGCTCTTGCTCAGGCTGGTCTCGAACTCCTGAGCTCAAACAATCCACCTGCCTCCTCCTCCCAGAGTGCTAGGATTACAGGCGTGAGCCACCGCGCCCGGCTGACTTTTTCTACTCTTAAATGGAAATTGGATGAAGGGGGACAGCATTCTCTTCTGTTATAATTGCCACCCACGGATGTGTTTCTCCTAAATCATGTGGCCTACTCTTCCCCTCCAGAGAGTTGAATAATGTTAGTGTACTCATTTTCATTGTATTTTAGAAAAACGAGGTAAGTAAACTTTTGGAAGATCTTTTATTTGACATATGAGTGGTATTTGCTTTCAGATTTAGAATTCTCTGTTGGGAAAGTAATTTCGGTTGTGTTGCTGTGAATATAATATAAAAAACCACTCATACTCTTTATAAATTCCCTTTCCCTTAATCTTCTAAACAAAAAATTCACACACAACCATGCAACTGGAATTAAAATAGTGGGTCTTTTTATGTCTCTACCACTATACTGCAGATTTGAAAAATAAAGAATTAACGAAGACATTTTCTCTTTGAGTACAGACACTGTACCTAAGTTGGCTTCCGTTTTCTTGAAATTTATTTAATGTATGTACTTCACTGGTTTGAGTAGTCATAATAAGGCTCAGTATGTCTGCTGTTCGCAATGTTTAGCAGTTTTTTTAAATTTGGAGTTTTGTTGATAATTATTAACAGAATTGTTTAAGAGAAGAACAGTTAATATTCTTTTATAGAAGAAATTTGAGATACCTTTTTGGGGTTGTAACAAGTAACATTGTAAATTAATTATGAATATCAGGAAAGGGTATAGAAATAGATCTGCTTATAGTAGGAAGCTGTGATAATCTGCCCTGTTTGTAATGTTCCATCTTTTTAGACTTTTGTAGAGAGTCACGTTTGTCTAATTCAGTTTAACTTCAGACCTTACATGTTTCTTTTCTTATTGATTCAGTTCTATTTATCTATCAGGAAATGAGAATGGAGTATTTTGGACATATTTCACATTTTACTGTTTTGACTGACACCTGTTAAGATATTTATGATGTTTTACTAGTGAGGTGCACAGATTATAAAAGTATGGTTTGATTTAATTAGATTTTGTGGTACTTTGCTTCTAAATTTGGACAGAATATAGAAGTTTAGGAAAATTTCATTTATATTGTGACCACAGCTATGCATTCCCAAAGGAAGTGTGTTGCATTCCTAAATGTAGTGTGTTACATGCACTACTGAGCATAATGGGAAAAGAAAAGTGCTATAAAAAGCTAAGTACCAAGTAACTAGCTAGAAAAAGCTTTTAATGGGAGAGCTGGCATGGTCATTAATCTGGTAGAATAGTACTTGAGGAAATAGTTGCATGTGTTATTTCTTCTGGTTATTAGAAACCAGAATAGGAAATTCAGAATGAGTACTTACGCTAAAGTGGCTTTCTGTAGCCCAATATAAAGCAAAGAAACAGAATGGGAGACTTGGTTCTAATGCAAACTATGGAAGAATGACCTTAGCTAAGTCCGTTGTCTATCTTAATATAGTGAGTGGTAGAGTTGGAAGATACAGTCAACTTTAGGCCCATGCCTTAAATATATGCTTCTTCTTCTCTCGCAGTCAAAAAGGAGGATTTTTACTTTGATTTACTCTGATTGCTGCAAACTTCTCCTCTCCCAATTACTGAGTGTATAGTAGTTTGGGATAGACTACTTTGCAGTGGATCTCAAACCTTTTTTACTAAGACTCATTCTAAGAATACATTTTTTAAGAGTGCAAAATGCTTATTAAAAAAAAAAAGAGGCCATGTGCCGTGGCTCACGCCTGTAATCCTAGCACTTTGGGAGGCCGAGGTGGGAGGATTGCTTGAGGCCAGGAGTTTGAGACCAGCCTGAGAAAGAGCCAGACCTGTCTCCACCAAAACAAACAAACAAACAAAAAAACGTAGAAAAATTAGCTGGGCGTGGTGGTGCATTGCCCCTAGTCCCAGCGACTCTGGAGGCTCAGGCAGGAGGACGGCTTTAAGCCTTGGAGTTTGAGGCTGCAGTGAGCTATGCTGATACCACTGCACTCTAGCCTGGGTGACAGAATGAGATCCTGTCTCAAAAAAAAAAAAAAAAAAGTACATTTTACATTGCGATCCAGCATATATATACATAAAAAGACAAGTCTCACAAAATACTTCTCTTCCTATTGATAG
Organism: Propithecus coquereli; assembly: GCF_000956105.1. NCBI lineage: Eukaryota > Metazoa > Chordata > Mammalia > Primates > Indriidae > Propithecus > Propithecus coquereli. The sequence continues at coordinate 1,630,327 of NW_012148274.1, read as the reverse complement.
GCTATATTTTCTGTTCTATTTCATTTTTTTTAAAAAAACTCTTTACAGCCCACTCTTTAAAAAACATTTCATTAAACCGGAAGCAAGATCCTTTTAATTACTTAACTAGTTAAGTCAAACAATAAGTTGTTGATAAGTATTTGCCACAAAATGAAAATACAGTGGCTGTGTGAATTTTAGCTTCTGCTGTTGTTTGTTAATCATAACACCAGCTCTGAACACAGTGTTCATCCTCAGAAAGGAACAAATGATTATGATTTTGCATAATAGCTGAAGTTAGGTGCATTTAAAGTTGTACAGTTGCTGTTCTTCAGTGTAGATAATTAAATAATCTGTTTTATTTTTGCTTTTCATTTAGTGTCTTATTAATAGGCACAATACTGACATTCAGTATAACACAAACCAGTGGCCCTAAAAATCTTCACCTTTTTGGATTTGAATTTTTGAAAGGTGTTTCGTAGAGACTGCAAATTTAAGTATAAATATGCTGTTATTTTAAATAAATGGGCTTTTTGCTTTTTTGTTCTAACCATCAAGATAACTTTTCCTTTTTTGAGAACTTAAAATTCCAAGTCTTTAGTTCTTGTATTTAGTTCTGTCAGATTTCTTTATTCTCCCTTCCCAATGATTGAGCTCTTATGGGACTTGTGGTTTAGTCTTTTAATCTAAGGATTTAAATAAATTTTTCTGGTGATATTACTTAATGTTTGGATAAACCTGGATATGCCACTCACTGAACTTCTGAGCCTTTTGCTTCATCTGAAAATGATAATTTTGTGTACTTAACTGGCTTGTTTTAAACAACAAAGAAATAACAAAAAATGTAGTACACAATACAGTGTGAAGTTTTATATAATTTTAAGTCATTGTCATAGACTGACTTTGGAAATTAACTTCTGAGATTTTTGGTATAAAATGAACTTGAAAGTTCATTACATAATTATCATTTTATTGAGGCTTAAATGTGAATCTTGAATTTTGAGAGAAAATACTGTAGAAGTAGTTACATAGCCTACTGTTTAATCTAGTAAATCTGTAACAGTGGCACATGGTTAGTTGTTCTGTAGTACATCATCTCATTTAGTTCTCTCAGTAACCCTGCACATTAAATATATTGACATCCCTATTTTATAGATGAGAAAACCAAGGGAACTATTTGGCAGAATAATGTTTCTAAAATCAGGGGTCCAATCTTCAAAGGCTTAGGTGAATATCATTGAATATATTACTCTGGGGGTTCCTAAGTCTATAAAATTAATTAGAATTTAGAAATCTAATTGAAATCCAAGGAGAAAGTGATGGAAATAAAATTGTAGTGAGAGACTTCATCTTAAGTGTATCTATCTCAGATAGGTTAAATGGATAAAAAATAAAAGTCCTAATTCAGCATTGTCCAATAGAAAAGCAGTGTGTACCACATACATGGTTTAAATTTTCTAGTAGCCACATTTTTTTAAAAAGGTAAAATTAATTAAATAATATATTTTGTATAACCCAGTATGTCTAAATATCATTTCAACATATAATCAATATAAAAATTATATTTTTCTATTAAATCTTCAAATCCAGCACACATATCTCAGTTCATACTAGCAACATATCAGAGAAGTACTCCATAACCATATTAGGCTAATGGCTACTATTATTGGACAACTCAACTCTGAGGTTCTTAATTTTTTAACTTGTGAATGCTAAGTACTTTTTGTTAAACTGTTCCTGAGCAGCCTTTTCCTATTTATCTCGAGAAGTTGGTGATAAAAGTCATCAGTAGTGAGACTGTAGTTGCAGGCCATAGATGCAGTCTGATTTGCTGAGTTCTTTTCCTTGGTTTCAAGTTGCAAAAATGTACTCATTTAAAGGTTTACATTATGAGAGTATTAATACTTGCTCATCATACACAGTTTGGAAAATCCAGACATGGAAAAACTGCCTGTTTTTCACTATCCAACAATAACACTGGCAACATTTTAGTGAATTTTCATCTGGTATATTGTCTATGCCTAAGTTTTCTTGTGGATTTGTTTTTTTGTTTTTGCCCTCATGTGATCGTGAGCATCTTGTTTTATAACGTGTAATTTAGCATTTAATATGAATATTTTTATTGTGACATTTCTCATTTTTATTTTTAAAAATAGCTTTATTGAGGTATAATTGACACGCAATAAACTGCACATATTTAAAGTGTACAGTTTAATAAGTTTTGGCATGTAGGTACATCCATAACACCATCACCATGATCAAGATAAGGTACTTATTACGGTTTCCTGAACTCTTACCCTAGTTGTATAAATCTCCTGTCACTATATTAAAATTTTCAGATATTCTTCCATTTTGGAGATCCCTCTCTTAGAGACTTCTGGCTTATACTGGTTGCTTTCTAGGTGCTTTCTGGATGCTCAGGTTGGGGATCTTCCTTCGCTCTTATTTTGGGGATTCCTCTTATCCCATATCTCCTCTTATCTCCACCATCCTGATGTTGGATCCTGTTTCCAGAATCCCATTTCTTTCTGGTTCTTGATCTCCTCCCTCATTTGTGAAAGTATACCTTTGTATCTTTTTGGAAAGGGGCATTTGGAACATAAATATATTTTGGAGACTTTACGTATCTGAAAATATCATCCTTCCTCTTCCTTTCCTTCTTCTCTTTAATTGGTAGTTTAGATACCAGGTTCTAGATTGGAAATAATTTACTAAAGAATTTTAAAGGCATTGTTTTTGTTTTCTTATAGCTTCCAGTGTTACTGTTACAGTCTGATGCTAGCAGAATTCTCTGTCCCTTGTAACCTACTTTTCTTTCCCCCTCTGGAAATTTTTAGGTTTCTCTTGTCATTGTGTTGAAATTTCAGTTATGTGCCTTGGTGTGGGTCTGCTTTTTCCATTGTAACTTTTTGTGTCTGGAAACTGGCCATTAATTTGAGAATTTTCCTTCTACTTACTTATTTCTTGCTCTCTATTTTTTCTGTTGTCCCTTCTAGACCAGTGGTCCAATTTCCTTATCTTTATTCCCTTCATATTTTTATCTTTTTTCTGTGAGATTTCCTTGTGGAAAATCTTGGTGTGATTTTCATGCTGTTAAGTTTTATTTTTGCCATCATCATTTTTAACTTCCAAGAGATCTTTTTTTTAAAAAGAGTGTTTTTTCCCTTGAACTTTTCAATTTGTTTCAAAGCTTCTGCTTTTTTGCTTTTTCCAAGTTATTTTTTTGTTTGTTATTGATTTTAGTTGCTCTTTAATTTTAAATGCTTTCTTCACCTAATCTCATGAGCCTTGGTTGTCTGCTTTTAGTTGAGTTTGGCATTGATAAACTGACAGGAAGTACAGTGGTTGGGGTTTGCTGATGGTGTGCCTCACTATGATCTAGGCTGTTTAAATCTTTAGATCTTTTCATTTAGGCTAGCCAGATCCCTAGTTTTATTGTCTGTGGCCAAAGTATAGCTTATAATTTCTGCAATGTCTACTTTAGGGATTTTATAAAAACTTTATTTATAATCTAATATGTCGGTGTTTTAAAAATTAAAGTTCTTTTTGTTTTTGTTTTTTGAGACAGAGTCTCATGGTGTCGCCCAGGCTAGAGTGCAGTGGCGTCTTCATAGCTCACAGCAACCTCAAACTCCTGGGCTCAAGCCATCCACCTGCCTCAGCCTCCTGAGTAGCTGGGACTACGGGCGGGAGCCACGACGCCTGTTAATTTTTTTGTTTCTGTTTTTATTTGCCCGGCTAATTTTTTTCTATTTTTAGTAGAGAAGAGGTCTCGCTCTTGCTCAGGCTGGTCTCGAACTCCTAAGCTCAAGCAATCCACCCGCCTTGGCCTCCCAGAGTGCTAGGATTACAGGCATGAGCCTCTGTGCCTGGCCTAGACAGATTTATTTTCTTTGCATTTTTTACCTAATAGTCTGGATATTATGTAATTTTCATTATTTAAATTATTGCTCTAAAATTTGTGTTGAAACCTAACAGTTTAGTACTAGATTGCTACTTTTTAAAAGTAACGTCATTCCTCTGCTTTCCTAGGTGGTAATGTGTAATGGAAAAGAGCCAGCCCAGAGCAAGGCAGTTTGGGTTTGTACCATGGTTTGGCACTTGGCTGCCTTTTGATTGTGACCCTCTTGTGCTTCCATTTCTCCATCCTTTAAGAGAAGATAATAATGTACTTACTGCACAGAGGTGTTGTTGGGTTTAAATGTGTTAAGATATGTAAAGCACTAGAACAGGGTCTAGAACTCAATAAATGTTAGCTATTATTATTAGGTGTCAGTTATGAACAAAATCTCGAAACTACATTATTAGTGTAGTTCTTGTGGGTTACAGTGTTTGCTTGCCTGGTTCTTAACCCATATTATAATAGTTTTCAATATGTTTAAAAAAATCTTTATTCTTTTGCAAATGTGTTTTCATTATTCTTACATTGTAATGTGTGTTGGCTGTTCTATTGTAAAGAAAGACTCACAGTCTGTCTTCTGCTCAGCTGAGTTCTCCACTTTTTTTCTTTTACTTTGACCTCTGCATTCCCACTTGTTCTTCTATCTCCACCTCTACGTTTATGGCAGGTTCAACCAAAAGTTAAAAACTTGGATGTTGTCATGGATATCTGTATGTAATTACGTGTGTATATGTGTATAATTTTAATGTGAGAAATGGTATCAGTCAGGTTTCTCCAGGGAAACAAAACCATTAGGAGATTTTATACATGCTTTAGACAGATACTTCATTTCAAGGAATTAGCTTATTTGGTTGTTGGGGCTGGGAAGTCGGAAGCCCATAGAGCTGGCCATCAGGTTGGAAACTCTGGGGCAGTAGGTGATGCTGCTGCAGTTTTGAGGTAGAATTCCTCAGCAAACTTCAGTTTTGCTCTTGCTGCTTTTTAAGTGATTGGATGAGACCCTGATTATATTGTAGATATTAACTACATCTACAAAGATATCTTTACCACGACACCTAGATTAGTGTTTTATATTATTGGAGTAACTGAATACTACAGCAATATTGACGTAAAACTAACCATCATAGGTCGGTATATTATTTCATGATAGATTGTCATTCCTATCAGCCTCTTGAAATTAAAAAAAAAAAGTTACTGTGTATAATACTATGTGGAAATTAAACATTGTCAAGATTTTTAGTAATATGTAATTTATGGTTACACCTTGCTGAGATCAATTTATGCATGAATGGATCATATTCTAAAAGTTTGTAAGTTACTTGTTGACTTCTAAGTGAAAAAAGCATATAATGTCAGTATTAAAATGATTGTTCCTAGAATAGCCAATAGTACTTCCACCGTATTTGAAATATATTACATATGGAAGAGAAACCTATTTAAAAATGAAAGTGATCAACATTAAATGCTGTACATCTGTTTGGTGCCAGTAATGCTAATAGAGGTTTAGACTTTAACCTTTATTTATGATACTTTTTGTGGGAAAATATTAGTTGAATCTCAGATATGAAGACCACTGACACCACATGCTTTCTTCAATTAAGGCATAATAATGAAAGAACATACTGAATTTACATTATACGTTTGTAACATCAGGAGTAAAAGAAAGGATAGGGAAATTAGAACAGAAATAGATTGGAAGGTGGAAAGATAAGATTCTTAGGTAGCCTGCAATTTTGGAAGGAGGTAGTTTTTTGTTGATGGCACCAAACAAGGATGCTGATTTTTGATAAAGAATCATGTATCTGATTAAAAGCTGTAGTCTCAAGCACAAAACTCCAGTGATTTTTCCATTCTAGTTCTTTAATGAGAAGCATATAATAGTATACTGTGTATAGGAAGGTAACATTAAAGAATAAGGTAAAAGACATAGAATTCCTTGCTGTTAAAATTACACACACAGACACAGACACACACACGACACACATACTTTTTTTTTTTTTTTTTTAAAGAGACAGGGTCTTGCTCTGTTGACCCCACTAGAGTACAGTGATGACATCAGAGCTCACTGCAACCTCAGCGCTCCTCTGGGCTCTAGCAATCACCCTGCCTTCAACCTCCCACGTAGCTGGGATTACAGGTGCCCACCACCATGCCTGGCTAATTTTTCTATTTTTTGTAGAGAGGGGGTCTTGCTCTTGCTCAGGCTGGTCTCGAACTCCTGACCTCACATGATCCTTCCACCTCAGCCTCCCAGATTGCTAGGATTATAGCCATGAGCCACCGTGCCCTGCTTTTTATACTTTAACTTTTTTTAAAGTATAAGAGATATTATGATTTTATAACCTAAGTTATTTTGTTTAATGTTTATTCTTTCTCTATTGCCTTTCTTTTCTTTTTTTTTTTTTTTTTCTGAGACAGAGTCTTGCTCTGTTGCCCGGGCTAGAGTGCCGTGGCGTCATCCTAGCTCACAGCAACCTCAAACTCCTGGGCTCAAGTGATCCTCCTGCCTCAGCTTCCCGAGTAGCTGGGACTACAGGCATGCGCCACCATGCCTGGCTAGTTTTTTCTCTATATTTTTAGTTGTCCAATTAATTTCTTTCTATTTTTAGTAGAGACGGGGTCTCGCTCTTGCTCAGGCTGGTTTCGAACTCCTGAGCTCAAACAATCTGCCCGCCTCCGCCTCCCAGAGAGCTAGGATTACAGGCGTGAGCCACCGGGCCGGGCCTATTGCCTTTCTTTTTTCCTGCCCTCTTTCCCTTTCTTCCTTTCTCTTCTTTTGAAATGGAAGTTAAGTATATCTTCTGGTTCTTTCTGCCTGATGTCATCCTCTTCATTTTCGAGATGAATATGTAGAAGTCCAAAAAGATGAAATAATTTGCTTGAGAGCATTTGGCTAGTAGAGAGCTAGGTTTAGCCAGTTCTTCTAGGGAAATGAATTGCAGCTTCTAATAGTGAAAAAAAATAAGGGAAACATGCTATGTTTAGATTTTAGATTCTAGATATTTTAAATCCCAAGAAAGCCTGATTTTTTTTGGATAGGGCACACAAAACTTTTTTTTTTTTAGAATTGGTAGATTGTTGTAAATAGTGTGGATGACATAGTACCACAGTATTATAATAATTAAGTAACATACTTAGAATAAAAATCTAAAAATGTCAGTAACAATTTTACTCTGTGTATATTTTTAAAATTGTGGATATATAATAAAAGTCTTGTATCTAACAGAAAAAGAGATAATTACTACACAAATGGTAAGGCCCACCTGGAAATTTCCATGTGTATGCACAAAATTTCAGCGATAACAGAATGCTCTTATAAATAATGCTTATTTATACACTTATGTGAAAAAATTTTGTACAACATGGTTTTTAATTTATATAAAACATAGATCTGTGCTTTTCTATAACATTCTCTTCTTGGTTTAAGCTAATACTTGACCTAAGAGGTTCTTCGAGAGAACTTCTTTTTTCAAAAAAGATGACATTTCATATCTAACCTGCCATCCTCAGATGGAAAGCCATTTTAATTCATCAGATATTTATTGATGATTTACTTTGTGACAGACAGATACTGAAGAGAGTAGATAAAATTGTGTTGTTGGACATTGTGGCTTACATACACCTAGAGTCCCAGCTACTGGGAAGACTGAGACCAGGCCAGAGGATTGCTTGAGCCCAGGAGTTTTAGACTTCACTAAGTTATGATCATGCCACTGTGCTCCAGCTTGGGCAACAGAGTGAGACCTTGTCTCTTTAAAAAAAAGAATTATCTGTGTTTACAGCTTACTTAGCAGAGGACATTGTACTTAAAATGTATAACATTAACTATTAATGTGATAATATGATTGATATGTCCTTTTTTGGTGATTTTTTCTTCATTTCTAATCTTAAATTGATGGAAGATGCTTGCTGGTTTTTCAGCCTTTTTATTTTTATACACACAGTGATGATACAAGTCATTTATTAGTTTGTCCAGGTTTAAAATGCTTCATAATACACCTGCGTCCACCTCCAGGTTCCAATTGGGAATCGCAGTTTTATTCTATTCAGGACCTATAGCCAGAGTGCCCACGACAGAGGAATGAATTTCCCAGCACACCAAACTGTCAGTAAGCCTGCCTTTTGTCCCCACTTAGACCTAAGTTTAGGAACTTTCTTGATTATCTTGGTTATACCTAAACACTGCTGCTCCTCTACCCCAGCACCCCGAAAGTGAGAGAGCTTGAGTCAAGGAAAAGTTTTCTGGAGGAAGAAATTAGCCACATTTGTTCTGATTAATACACATTTCCATTTTTGTGATATTGTTACTCTTGTAAGAAAAAAACATACAAAGAGGAATACATTTACATTGTTTAAGATTAACGCCACATAAAAATATTTACTTCAGAATCTGAAAGTTCTTCTTGCTCCTACACTCCCGCTTTTACTTCTTTGCCCACCGACAACCGTATATTTGTATGTGTTTCCAGTTCTTCATGCATTTACACAAATATGTGATCACATTTTTAAAAATATGTTAACATTATTCTGCAGCTCACTTTTTTGCCTTTAACTGTTAGAGTTCTCATCAGCTCCAGAGAACACTGGAGACAGGCGACACAATTTAGATTCAGATACCATTAAGCCTCTGTTTTCTTCATTCATACAATAAGGATAGTGACAGCACCTGTCTTTTAGAGTTATTATAAGGATTAAATGAGACTATGTGTAGACTCCTTAGCTTGGTAAACTATTATTAATAAATAAGGGAATGGTACTTCTATTTCATCCTCTTGTACCTAAGAAATAAACTCGCAGCAATGGAGCACAATCAGCCAGCCTTCTAAATCTAGAAAATAAACTCATTTTGGGGCTTAGCAATACTGACCATTACCAAATAATTGAAGGATTTTTTATAAAGAATGAGTCAGACCTCTGTGGTTTTTAGAATCATTGAGATGCCAAATTTTTAGCTGTTTATGGAAGAACTTTATAAAACAGAGTTTACCAAAGTTGGATGACCTGAAAAGTCTATAAAATTATAAAGGAGGAAACATGTTGGTCTTCCTAATTGTAGTATATTAAAACAGGGAGACCACCTACAAAAGCTCAGTAGTAAATTTAGGTCAAAAGTACGGGTAGCATTTCTTTATTCAGTGGGTGGTAACCATTAGAAATAATTCTGTTAACAGTTTTTTTTAAAGGATTGAGATATTCGAGATTCATATTGGATGATAGTCAAGTATGATTTTAGGACTATATCCCCAGTCCTTTCTAAAAGAATTCGACTGGCTGGGTGTGGTGGCTCACACCTATAATCCCTAGCCCTCTGGGAGGCTGAGGCAGGAGGATCCCTTGAAGTCTGAAGTTCAAGATCAGCTTGAGCAAGAACGAGACCCTGTCTCTACAAAAAATAGGAAATTAGCTGGATGTGATGGTACGCACCTGTAGTCCCAGCTACTAGGGAGCCTGAGGGCAGGAGGATGGCTTGAGACCAGGAGTTTGAGGTTGCTGTGAGTTATGATGATGCCACTGCACTCTACCGGGGGTGACAGAGCAAGACTTGTCCCCCCCCCCCCCCAAAAAAGGACCATTTCTTCTCACTATATTTATGTTCTTGTCTGGCTCTGTCTGATAGTACACTGGGTTGGAAGGACTGTAGGTTTGACTAAATAGGGCAGGTCTTAAATCTATATGATGGTTTGTATTATTTTATTGTTAACTTGCCATTTATAGTTTTTATAAACAGCTTTATTGAGATGATTCAACATACTATACAGTTTACCTGTTTAAAGTGTACAATTCAGTGGTTTTAAAAATATATTCAGAATTATGCAACCATCACAATAACTTATTAGAACATTTTCATCACCTGCGCCCCCCACAACCCTGTTTCCCCTCAACTCCTCCAGCTGTGGATAACCACTAACCGAATTTCTGTGTCTAGATTTGCCTATTCTGGACATTTTATATAAATGGAATAATACAATATTAATACATGGCCTTTTGTAACCGGCTTCTTTCTCTGGTTTCCGAGTTCACGCATGTTGTAGCATGAATCAGAGCATCATTCTTTTTTATGTTTGAGTAATATTTCATTGTATGGATATACCACATTGTGTTTATCCATCAGTTGGTTGACATTTGTGTTGTTTCCACTTTTTGGTTATTATGAACAATAGTTCTGTGAACATTCATTTACAAGTCTTGATATTAATATATACTTTTATTTCTCTTGGGCAGATACTGCACAGTGGAATTGCTGGGTCATATGAACACTGTTGAACCTTTGGAGGAACTGCCAACCTGTTTTTCAAGGTGGCTGCACCATTTTACATTGCTATAAGCAATGATAGAAGGTTCCAGTTTCTCTACATCCACATTAACACTTGTTTTTTTTTTTTTTCTATTTTTTATTTTAGCCATCAAATGGGTATAAAATGGTATCTTACTATGGTTTTGATTTGCATTTCCCTAGTGATTAATGATGTTGAGCATCTTTTTATGGTCATTTGTATATCTATTCAGATCCTTTGCCCATTTTTAAATTGAGTTATTTGTCTTTTTATTGTAGAGTTGTAGGAATTCTCTATATAATCTGGATAGAAGTCCATTAGAGGTATGGTTTGCAAACATTTTCTCCAGTTCTTCTGGTTTTCTTTTTACTTTCTTGAAGCACTCAAGTTTTAGCTTTAAACACACAAGGTTTTATTTTATGTTATGTTATATTATATTATGTTATTTTATTTCATTTATTTATTTTTTTTGTAGAGGTGGGGTTTTGCTTTGTCATTGCCCAGGCTGGGAGCAGTTGTCTCAGCAACATTTGTTTAAAAGGCAGTTTTTTCTCCTTTTGAATTGTCTTGGCGCCCTTGTTGAAAATTAATTGATCATAAATGTTAGGGCTTATTTCTGGGTTCTCCATTCCTTCCTGTTCATCTAAAGGTCTCTCCTTACGCCAGTACTACACTGTCTTGTAGTAGTACTTTGTGTAGTAAGTTTCGAGATCATGAGGTCTGAGTTCTCCAACCTTGTTCTTCTATTTCAAGATTGTTTTTGACTTCTGGATTCCTTGCATTTACATGTGATCAGCTATTCAAAATAGGCTTATTTAGGGAAGGGTGTGTGTTGTGGTCAGGATTGCATTGAATCTATCCATGTCAATTTTGAGGAGTATTGCCATCTGTCTTCTGAACCATAATTATATTTTATTGTGGTAAAAAATATGACATAAAATTTACCATTTTAAAAACTGTATTCTATTTCCTGAATTTTTTGTTTCTCTGTGGTATCTCCCCTTCCCCACTTCTTTTTTTGTGGGATGAATGTTTTATCCTTGCAGGTTTCTCAAGTGTGATAATCTATGTTTGACTGCTGATATTTAAGAAGGAGGCTTACTGTGAACTCTGAATATGGATGATCTTGCTAATGGTCAGACTTCATTCTCAGGTCAGGGAACCCCCAAGATAATAGAATGGTGAGAGGTTTTGTTGTGGGATGCTAACTTCTACTGTCATTGCCTGAGTAGTTGTTCTGACATCTTTGGAGTGGAACCATAATTTCTCCTTCTACCCAAGGGTAAACTCGTGACTGAGCATTTTGCTGTGTGCAAGGAAGGGAAAGGGCATTGATTAATCTGTCCTATAGATTCTTCTTCTTTTTTTTAATAAAAGTAAATTTATTAAGAGGTAAAGAAGCTCCTTTTGAGCAGTTTGGCAAGGGATAATGCTAGAAAATTTAAGAATTAAATGATACCAAATGTGCCTGTTCTACGAAAATGTTGCCAAATATTATCTTTTAGCTCTGTTGAAAATGTTCTCTGATACAAGGGGAATGTGTTTCTATACCAAATGTTGAAGCTGCTTAAGTTTTCAGAATCCAAATTGATAGAGATTCTTCTTTTCTTTAATCTCATGTCTTATTTCTGCTTTACTGGGCCTCAGTGTTTTTGAGGAAAGTATTGGCTCCGTTCTTAGGTACCCTCCAATTGTATTTTAGGCTATTACTTCTTGGGCCAGAATTTCACCATTTTTGTATGCTGGTGGCTCTTTTCCCATCCTCTGCATTATTTTACATTTAGTATTTATTCGTTTATTTCTGTAACTTCCTTGAGTTATGATAATCAGGCCTGGATGGAAAGTAGGTAGTAGTAAAGTAAGATGTTTATACTGAATTGGAAGCCCCTGCAAACTTCTTGAATGTTAGTGATGTTGAATCACTTTTCAATATGGAGGGACTAGCTTGTTCCTTGGTGTCACTTCTATAGCTCTTTGGGTTGTTGTTTGCTTAGCAGAGTTGAAAATTGAGGTGGGTGGAGATATATACATGTATTTCATTCAGGAAGGTGTCCCACTAGCAACTCCAAATGCAGCTTTTCTTATTTTTCTCACTAAAGTATTCGTGAAATCAGGAATGAATGAAAGCTCCCAACATTACTACAAATGAAATTTGACAAACACAGAGAAAGAACTGGGAGTAACTGATAACTAATGATGAGGCAGATTGAATCAGATAAGAAACACTATGTAGATTTCCGTTTGTAGAATATATATTGACTTTATTTTTTGAAATGGCGATCACCAGCAGGAAAAATCCTTGTCTATCCCCATCGTTTATTAGAAAGTCAGACCTGGAGTCCATGCTAACCAGAAAATTGAGCAGCCATCAGCTTCCCCTCCTAGATTTTCTACATATATCAGTAAAATGAAGTTACAGGGGAGAAGGCTGCGGAAATGGAGACTGACAGTTTACATGTGATGTACTTGGGCATTGTTATCCAAAATATGATACATAAACTTAAAGCGGTATAAGATATTTTTGGGTAATATGTAAATGAACATTTTAATACTCATAAATTTCTTTTAATAACCAACAGCAGTACTAATTTAAGAGAATGCTATGATAGGTAATAAGTACAATGATGTGTTGTAAATAAAAATATCAAGTAAACATTATAGTGGTTATTAGTTTTGGCAAAAAATTGTGAAAATAATAGGCAAATGACGGAAGTTTGAGAAGAATTTCCACTAAATAAAAGCTTGCTAGAAACTGGCAAAAATACTGCTATTTATGCATATCACAGTTGCAAACATGAGAAGAGAATTTGACTTCTACTTGTGGCAGACAGTGGGGTCAAAAACACTTAAATTTAAAAGACCTATCCTTGTTCAATATAGAATTCCATTATGACCAATGTGGAAATGACTTTGGCCTGTTGCTGAAGCCCTGATGCTAAACAAATTTCTGATTTTGTTTTAGTCTTTTTTCCCTACAGAAGTAAAAGAAGGCAATTTAAAAAAAGGCCTTTACTTAATTTTCACTTCCTTCTTTGAATATAAGTTTGGAAATGTAGGGGATTGGAACTGACAGAGTTTAAAGGTTAAGACAGGGGAATTACAATTGTTTCTAAATGAAAATATTAGGATTCTATGAAAAACCGGAACTGTAGTGTCAAGATAGGTAGTAAACAAGGTACTTTTGAAGCTGCAATTGATTTTCTTTTTGTCATACTTTCCAGCCAGCCCGAGGCCACAAATAAATGCAGTCGGAACTAGTTTTGTAAGATTAGATGGATATGTTCAACAAATAAGAGCCTTTCTCTGTAGGATCCATATTTTGAACATGATGAATAAGATTTAGCCAAAAGAAGATGTGTGCATTCTTTTATCCCTGGATTGATAAACAGCCCCTAAAAGTATGCTAATTCAAAGGTTAGTTTTATGTATTGCAAACTATAGTTAGATAAATAATGATTACTTTGAAAATTCACAGCTAATACCCTTGATTTGACAAAGAAATGTGTTTTATTTAGTCATACTCTGAGGAAAGTCTTCTCTGTTGGGGTAGGAAATTGGTTCATTTTAAAAGATCATAAGCAAAAAGCTAGATTTAGAAAGGTAAGTATAGAGATAGCATTTGTATAAAAATCAAACAAGAATATAGTATGTCATGCATGAACAAGTACATACGTTGTAAAACTATTAATATAAAATATAAAATAGCATGATAAATGCCAAATTCCAGACAGTGGCTAGTTCTGGGGAGGGGGAGAGAGGAATGGTGGTGATCTTACTATTTATAGAAAATAATCCAAAGCAAACATGGCAAAACATTAAGAAGTGACAAATACAGGAGGTATATACATAGATATTTATAAATTTACATTTCTGTATGCTTGAAAAAGTTTATGTAAATTTTAAAAATATGTAATTCTCACTGGTTATCTAACAGTGATTTTTAAAGAGGTATATTAAAGCAAATCTGTTGGGTGAAATGACAGTTGGATTAGGTCGTAGCAGTAATATTAATGCAGACGACTCTAGTGTCTGCTTACATTTATCAAGAGGTCAGTATTGAGGCAGAGTTATGTACTTGCTTAGCAAATAAGAAAATGTGAAATTTTTATTTAGGGTGTTTATAAGGTGACCGGTAGCCATTGTTTTTCTCATGTACATCAAGTACTTACCTAGTATAAGTAGTACAACTTTATGCCTTTGAAGTTCTCATTGTGCTTCTCCCCATCCCTCTGCCTCCTCTATTTTTAATGTTGCATTTAATTTACTTACATTTAAGTGTCAAGAGCAAGGTTCCTCAAAATCAAGTAAGTGGTAGCCCGTTTTTGGGCGGTAAAATATATATAACATAAAGTTACCATTTTAACCATTTGTAAGTGTACAATTCACTGGCATTAAGTACATTCACAGTATTGCATAATTACTGCCATCCATATCCAGAACCTTTTCATCATCCCGAACTGAAACTCTCTACTCCCCATCATCCCTTTTCCCTACCCGCTAGTAATCTCTTTTCTATTTTCTGTCTTTATGAAATTGCCTAGTCTCATATAAGTAGAATCATACAATATTTATCCCTTTATGTCTGGCTTATTTAACTTAGCATAATATACTCAAGGTTTATGTAAGTTATAGCATATGTCAAAATTTCATTCCTTTTACGATTAAATAATATTCCATTATATGCATATATTTTGTTTTCTATTCAACTGTTGATGAACATGGGTCATTTCTACCGTTAGGTTGTGGGGAATAGTGCTGCTATGAACACTGGTATACAAGTATCTGTTTGAGTCCTTGCTTTTAGTTCTTCTGAGTGTAAACTTTACACTTAAAAGTAAAATTGTTGGATCAAATGGGATTTTTTTTAAGAATCATATAAAATGTTTAATTGAAATCACAAAAGGCAAAAAAAATGGGAAACAAAATTAGGAACAAAATAAAAGGGCAAAAAATAGAAAACAGTAATAAATGTAGTAGATATTAATGCAATCGTATCGATAATCACTTTGAATGTCAGTGGTCTAAATGTATAGTTTTTTTTTTAAAAGAGATTTTCATATTGGATCAATAAACAAGGCCCAAATATATGTTGTCTACAGGGAACCCACTTTAAATATAAAGACACATATAGATTAAAAGTAAAATGATGAAGAAAAATGCACCATGCTATTATAATACTGATCAAAAAAAGCAGGAATAACTGTACTAGTTTCAGACAAAGCAGACTTTACAGCAAGTAAAATTATCAGGGTAATTCGTTTCAATGCATATAATTGAGTTAATTTGGGTACATTTTTATTTGATATCTTAGGTCCCTACTGCAGCCCATTAGATGGAATCACTTTTGAAGTTGATGTCAGTCTTCATAACACATAGTACTGTAGTTCCTGATAATGAAATGGTTAGAGAAATGAAAAATCTCTTCTTAATGAAATGGTTAGAGAAATGAAAAATCTCTTCTTAAAGACTTGATTCTTCTACATATATTGAGGAAAAGGTAGTTGGAGATATTTTTTTTAATTTGGCTTAAAGAGTAGTGAAGTTTGAAATATCATTCTTAAAAATATGCTAAGACCAATTTTGATATATTTCATTTTGTAATTTTAAAATTTTGTTCCGACAGTATGCCTTTGAAGTATGAATTTATTTCCTAAGTACTTCTTATTGTTGAGAAGAGACAGTATATCATAAAAGAGATTGTGTCAGAATTAAATTAGAGAAATAGAATCATTAGGGATAATGTAGACTAAACAATTTGCTCTAGGACTTTGGATTTATGCAATTGTAGTGGCTGGTAAAATAGTCCTGGTCTGCTGTTTCTTCTCCATCTGCTGCTGAGCCTGAAGACACAGGATAGGTAGTGATGTTTGAAAAATGGACAAGAAGTGGAGAAAAGCAATGAGAATTAGAAACCTGTGTCTGTATCTCAATGGAACCCATCTTGGCCTCTTCGGTAATTTTTTTTTTTTTTTTTTTTTTTTTTTTTTGAGACAATCGTTCTCTTACTGGGGTTAGAGTGCAGTGGTGTCATCATAGCTCACTGCAACCTTGAACTCCTGGGCTCAAGCTGTCCTCCCACCTCAGCCTCCAGAACAGCTGGGACTACCAGTGCGTGGGCCACCATACCTGGCTAATTTTTCTATATTTTGTAGAGACGCTGGTCTCAAACTCCTGGCCTCAAACAGTCCTCCTGCTTGACCTCCCAAAATGCTAGAATTACAGGCATGAGCCACTATGCCCAGCCCATATGGTAATTGTATATTTAACTTTTTGGGGAACCATCACACTCTTTTCCACACTTGGCTGTACCATTTTATAATCCCAGAAATGCACATGGGTTCCAATTTGTCTACATCTTTGCCAACTCTTTCTTACTCTCTTTTTTTGGATGGGGTGAGCATAACAGCCATTCTAGTTGGTGTGAAGTGGTGTCTGATTGCTAGGCATGTTTTAAAGGAGAAAAGATGGTTCCTTAATGTGACTTAAATTATTCAAATGTTACACATGTAAATAGAAAACAAAATATACATCTCTCATGCTTTATGGATCTTACACAGCTATATAATCAAAACAAATTTCAATCTAAATGCAAATTAAAACCTGCTAAAATCAATGTTTTTGACAGTCTAAACAAAATTGTGGTATTTATAAGCAGTCTTAAAAGAATATCTAATTTCATTACAGATTAATAACTGTAGAAATTTTATCTTAAAACTGGTAAAGGAATTCAGAGTAAATAGTTGACTAGGGAAATTTGCTGACATTAGGACATGCCAGTCTACCTACAGCCAAAATTAATTTTATTAACAACATTAATACATTGAATTTATAAATTTCCACATAGGTTATCGTTTGGTTGCTAATGTAATTCAAAAAGCAAATGCCTAGTAAAATCTTACAGTCAACTAGATGAACCAGAGTATGCATATATTAATTTTTAATAAATTGTCTGAGTTAGAACCCAAAATACTTTTAGCCACTGCTGGTAATGTCTGTGGTCCGAAATTAAGAAAATGCTAACCTCTCTTGATGACTTCTTCAACAGTATGTTTCACTGCAATGTAAAAATGGCCAAGTATAAAAGTATATTTAGGAATATGTATGGGAGAGTAAATCACTGTGAATGTAGTAGCTACCATAAAAATAATGCTAATTTGTGTAATTATTTTCACAGTTTTCAAGGCATACTTATATGCAATATGTTGAATCCTCAGAATAATTCTTAGCTATTCAAAAAAGATGGTGTTTCCATTTTACAGGCTAGGAAACTGAGACTCATGGCAGTTAGTTTAGAAATAGGAGTGCCAAAGAAGAAATAAGCATGGAATGTGAGTCTCTGTCTGTGGTGGGTTGTCCTGAAAAGTTTGTTTTGTTTTGTTGTTTTAAGACAGAGTCTTGCTTTGCTTAGCCCAGGCTAGAGTGCAGTGGCATCATCCAGCTTACTGCAACCTGAAACTCCTGGGCTCAGGCTATCCTCCTGCCTTAGCCTCCCGAGTAGCTTGGACTACAGATGTACATTACCCCGCCCAGCTAATTTTTAAAATTTTTTGTAGAGATACGGTCTTGCTGTGTTGCCCAGGCTGGTCTCAAACTTCAGGCTTCTTCAAGTGATCCTCCCATCTTGGACTCCCAAAGTGCTAGGATTACAAGCATGAGCCACCATGCCCAGCCTATTTTGGAAAGTGTTGAGTAAGAAGGTGGATCTCAGTGGCTTTGGAATTTGGATTTGATGTAATAGTGTATTTTCCTAACTTTTGCTGGTTATAAGAAACCCCTCCTCTGAAGATTGATTGGCTGGGGCTGGGGTAGCGTCCTAGAATCCTTGTTTAACAAATGCCCCCAAAGATTATTATATTTAAGCAAAATTGGTTCATTCCGCATTCGCTGTTTTTGAGCAGGGGGCTTGGTGTCTTGGGGAAATATCTGCATCTAAATAATACGTTGAAGCGGGAAGAGAGTCATCAGACAATAATAATTATTTTGATGTGAGGTAGTTGTAACTGTTACCAGTTTACAATGCTGGAAATGAGATACAGGGAATAATGGCAGAGAGAAATAGGGAAATTGAAGTGAATAAGCTGATTAGTGGAAGAAACTTAATAGGGTTGGAGATACATTGAGTCTTTGGTCATAAAATGTCTAGTAGACATTTTGGAAATGTTAGCTTGAATTCCAGAATTAGTAAAACTAATGTCAGACCTTGCCAGCCATGACGATATCAAGTGTTAATCCTCAATATAAAGCTCTGTTAAGGCAGGTTGCATTTGTTGTTGAAATTGGGCTTTTTGTCTTCAATTCTTACCATTTTCAGGGCTTCTGGGCTGGATCTCCTTATACATTTGAAATATTTATTCCTTATTTTCCAAGTAAGTGTGGGAAAGAGGGAGAGAAAGATTGAGCTAATGAGAGGATCCTAGAAAAAAGGTAATGCACAAGTATTTAAAGTTAATATGAATGGGTGTGTTATACTTAAAGTCTTCCCTCTTAAGTGAATACCTTGATTTCTTTACTGAACAAAATGAAACAAGTTTTGGATATCGGGGCTCAGTGAATTCTTAGAGATGCTTGTTGTCTTTGTGATGTATACCACCGCATTTGCTTTTCTGTGGTGGCAAGTTCTTACAGGATAGCCCACTATGTTTCAGTGCTAATAACTCCATTTGAGTTTTTCAGTTCTGTTTTGTTGGTCTCCCCTTTGACAACCCCATTCAAGAAACATTGGGAACTTTTTTCCTGTGTGTTGTGGAGCAACATTTGTCTCTGAACTGTCAAATTTCCTTCCTATAGTGAGCAAAATTCTTCCATCTTTTTTTAAAAAGAAAAAAATTATTTTTTTTAGATAGAATCTCGCTCTGTTGCCTGGGCTAGAGTGCCGTAGCATCAGCCTAGCTCACAGCAACCTCAAACTCCTGGGCTCAGGTGATCCTCCTGCCTCAGCCTCCTGGGTAGCTGGGACTATCGGCATGCACCACCACACCCGGCTAATTTTTTGTTTGTATTTTTAGTTGCCTGACTAACATTTTTCTATTTTTAGTAGAGATGGGGTCTCCCTCTTGCTCAGGCTGGTCTTGAACTCCTCTCCTCAAACAATCCTCCCGCCTCGGCCTCCCAGAGAAAATTTTTCCATCTTAATCCCCATCCACATTGATCTCTTCTTGTCTGCTTCTCAGCCTTCTTGCTTTCTTTAAGAAGTTCTAGTATAAGACCCTACCTACAGTTGAAGTTTAGCCCTGTCAATTAGCTGCTTTCACATTCAAATTTATTTAATCTATTTCAATAAAAAACTTCCAATTTATTTGAATAGCTAGGTATTGTTCTGCAGTGATTTTTTTTAAGTCATTTATTGAAATAGTTCTAGTAGAACTAAATGTGTTTACTTTCTTTTTGTGGTTCAGCTATTATAGGTATTTGCTACATTTTTAGCATTAACCTAAAGCTTCCTATATATGACAGATTCTATACATTTTGGAATTGTCTGTGGATTTTGTCCGTGTCCGTCTGCTGTCCCCCGCCCCCCAGCAAAGAGAGGGGTAAAGACAGTCTCTTAGGCCCTGAATTTCACATATCTGTGGCCTGGATTTGGGGGTTAAGTGGAGGGTGCTTAATGAATAGAACCTGTAAATTAAGTACACATCTGGTTTGAGAAAGCTCTCCCAACTCTTGTAAGTAGATTTTTCTTCTTGCTTCTTTGAAACAGAAACTTGTAAAAAATGAAATGCAAATAAAGGTGAACCATACTGGGAAAAAAGGGATTGAAGGAAGAGTTAGATATAACAACCAGGTACAACCAGGTTCTTTTTACTATTCTTTTGAGAACCTTTTTTTTCCTTCTGAAACTAGTACTACTTCAAAATAATTCTTAGAAGACTCCATGGAGAAGCAAGGGACATGATGCTGTATTTAACCTCCCCCTCATGATTGTCATATCTTTTCACCTATGGAGGAAAATTCAGCTAATGTAGACTCCCATAGACTTCTCTATGGGATAAACCTGGTTTCATCTCTAAGAGTATCAGATTGGAAGGTCATAAAGAAATCTGCAGTAGGAGTTTAATGTGTAGATTTGGCCTTATAACATGTAGGTATAATTTTCATATTGTGATTCAAGACATCTCACAAGCCATATTAGTCTTTCTTTATTGTTTTTAACAGTTAAGAGGTTTTGCATGAGAATCATTATTTTGCTTCTAGTAGTTATTTTCCCAACCTTTCCTAGGCCTTCAATGTATAATTATTTTAAAGTTTTCAAGAAGAATAAGTTACCTGTAGTTAATACATCTGTTGTCTTTGAATTGCTATTAGACCATGTAGGCCTGTGTGAGAGAGGCACCAGACTTAGATAATTATTTATGTGATTTATTTCTTTTAACATACAAAATAATTTTTTTAAAAATCTTTTTTTCTGCAAATGGTAAGTGAGCCCCATGCTGCATTAGAAAAGCAATGTTTCAAACTGCTGTACTCTTCTCCTGAAGAAAAGCTTTTATTTCTATATTCTAACATCCAACAATTAGTATCATGTTGAAAGATGAATTGGATGCCAAGGTCTTTGCTAAGTCACTGTGGTGCAGACAGTGATAAGGAGGGAGTACTCCAATGTTGACCTAAAATATTTTAATCAAGAATTCCAAACACTTTTCTCCACCCATTTTTGATAAGAGTTCTTAATGTAGCGGTAAATTTTAAATATTGCTAAAAATAAAATTTTACAGAAGTTTAAATAAGACTTGAGGACTACATCTTTGGGGGTACAGTTGTTAGCTTTACAAAGTAAAAATTTTAAGTTTAATTAATGAAAACCAATCTTACTGCTTTAGTCACATAATTGGTTTGGGAGATTTGCTTCAGGGCAAATAAAATAAGCAATACAGGGTGTCCCAAAAGTTTCCATACAAAGGAAAAATTTCGTAATGAATATTTTGTGAATGTACATTTAGCTACAATTTCCCATTTTCCCTATGTATGGCAACTTTTGGGATACCCTGTAGAAAAAAAACAAGCAATAGGAGGGGATAGGATTTCTAATTTAGAAAATACTGAAATATGAAGTTAAAGAGAAGATGTCCGTCAGGGGATATTTAAAATGAAATATTAATATATTCTTAAAAGCAGGTGACTGAAGATGTACACATTGTTATAAGGCCACTGCACCAAACATTAGCATTGTGTTCCTCAATCAAGAAGAAAGTACATGAGCAAATAATCTGCTGAATACTGTTATTTGGATGGTACCGAGATGAACAATTATTTTAGTTGTTGCCTGGACACACCCCCCCTGCAGTCTGAAACTGTGCATGGCATGGGCGGTCATATGTTACTGATCCTTGGTTTTGTTCATTTAGCCTTTCAAAACAACTTAATGTAAGTGGAAAGAAATGAATGCAATCAATAGAGTGGGTTAGCTGTATCAGCTCTAGTTTATACTAAAGGTGATAAATGCTGTAATTGGGTTAGTAGGTCAAGGCCCCAGGAATATCCAGCATTGATAATACTGGAGAGAAGGTTCTAAAAAGCAACAGTGTCTAATCTATTCTAAATCTCATTTGATGCTTTATTGCTAATTTTGATGCTGTATTTTAAATTTTTATCAGTCTTCATGATAATTTGATTGACAGTTGGTAATATTTAAATAATACATGGTTCCTTTTATTTTACCTTCAGCTATAATTTAGTAAAGTACCTAGTCCTTTTCAGTAATCCTTAGTTAATAGCAAATATCAACATGGATCTTCTAAGAAGAAAACTATTTTAGAACCATCACAAAATTTTTAGGATATGTTTGTGTAGTATATGTAGTGAACAGAACATGAGGTTTGAACCAAATCATTTAATTCTTGGTTCTGCTTTTCTTGTGAATTTGAGGGAGATACTAAATTTTCTGAGGCTGTTCATCTGTAAAATAAATTAATATTACTTAGTATCTTACTAGATTTTTCTGCAAATTAAATGAAGTAAAGCAGCTCACTAGTAAATAGCACACACTTGGCAAATATTATTTTAAAAACCCTAGCTGATCCTTTTGGTCTGTATGCTAATGTTTTGATCTACTTTACTGTTATTATAGTCTTGAGTGCTAAAATAATGTACTTCTCTGAGATATTTTTATGAAATTCTTCTAGATAAAAAAATAGTAGAAGATTTAGCTATAGATGGAACAGTTCAACAAATTATTGAAAGAAGCCCCTCATGAAACTCTATTTCTAATTTTAAATATTTAAGCAAACTTCTCAGATCCCTTAAATAATTTTCAGAAACAGTAAAACCACAATAGATAACGTAAAAATAGCCTCTATTCACGGTGTAAATGACTTCCAGGCAAAATTAAAGATAATGTAATCTTAATATTCCCATGGAATTTTTAGATTGCCATTCAGTGTATTATCTCAAGGAAAATTAGTTGTAGATTTTGGATGAGAAAGAATTCCTTGTTTTTTTCTTCTTTATCTGTACTTTACTATAAATAAGTAGTTGGCAGCTTTTCTTTCTTTCTTTCTTTCTTTCTTCAAAAAGCTTTTACAAATTATTTTTTAAAAATCAAAATAGTAGTGTCTATGCCTTTTGCAAATTGGTCATTCTGTTTAGGTTGTATTAGACTTAACTGAGACTGAGGCCCAATTCCAATTCTCACCTTCTTTTAAGTCACAGGAATTCCTTTTATCTCTGGGGAAATGCCAGCTGCTTATGAAGGATATATATACACATGCACACACTTTTTTTGTGGGAGGCTGGCAGGGGGAGTCACATACGTGGATTCATTTAACCAGTGTCTATTTATTTTTGTTTGAAGGGGGGAGTGAGGAAGGAGGCTCAATTTCCTTTTTTTTTTTGAGACAGAGTCTCACTCTGTCACCCTGGGTAGAGTGCAGTGGCATCATTGTAGGTCACTGCAACCTCAAAATCCTCAAGGGATCCTTCTGAGTAGCTGGGACTACAGGCACACGCCATGATGGCTGACGCCCGGGTAATTTTTTTATTTTTAGTAGAGACGAGGTCTCGCTCTTGCTCAGGCTGGTCTTGAACTCTTGAGCTCAAGCAATCCTGCCTCAGCCTTCCAGAGTGCTAGGATTACAGGCATGAGACACCGCGCCCTGCGAGCCAATGCTATTGAACGAGTCACTATGCTAGAATGTCAGGTACTAAAGATAGAACAGTGAAAGGCATTTTGTCACTGCCTTTTTGTCGCAAAATAAAGCCTCTGAAGTCTTATTTTATGGGGGATAAGACTCAGTGTAATTAAGTGCTATGAAAGAGGCATGTGAATAGTTCATAAAAACATAAATAAATGTACTGCGGGGAATGATTTAATCTAGAACGAGGGGCAGTCAAGATTTCCGTGTGGAAATGTCTTGGTCTTTGAAGGATGGCTGGGCAGAAAAGGTCGATAGAAAGGCCTTAGAGGGAATAGCATGTATGAGGAACCTCAGGTGAGAAGGAGATTGACATGTTTGAGGATGGAAAAGATTAGTATAGCAAGAAACTAGGCTCAAAGAGTTGAGACAAGGACCACATTATGTGGGACCTCATAGGATACAGTGATTTTCAGCTTTATCTTAAAGGCTAGAGAAAGTTATTGAGAGATTTTTTTTAAACAGGGTTATAACACTAAGACTCCATTTGTATGACATACTATGATTTCAAAGATGTTAAAAATGCGGAAGGTGGTATTTCTAAGAATAAATAGGCATATTTTAGAATTGTTTACATAGGCATTAAAAATATTCTGACTGTAATATGGACAAAGTGGGAAAAGACTAAAAAAAGGTGAAAAAAGGTAAAAGGACTGAAAACTAAAAGAACAAAACCACCAAGATGCTGAGGGGGAGAGGCGCATTTGGTAACCGATTTTGATAAAGACCCAAATAGAACTTCAGGAAATGAAAAAAACTAAATGAGAAGTGTTACCTTCCTCAGTCATTTGGCCCCAGGTACTTTGACTTGTCCTTTGGCTATCTATTCTCTGGGAAAGGCACATTTTAGGAGGATAACCCGGGATGAAGTAGTTCTGCTGCCATGTATCTGAGTCTGAGTGGACAGGGTATGGGACTTTGTGGGCAGGGGATGCAGCCTCTGGTTGAGGGGTTAGAATAAAAGTGGTAAAGTGGGTCGGGCGCGGTGGCTCACGCCTGTAATCCTGGCTCTCTGGGAGGCCGAGGCGGGCGGATTGTTTGAGCTCAGCAGTTCGAAACCAGCCTGAGCAAGAACGAGACCCTGTCTCTACTAAAAATAGAAAGAAATTAATTGGACAACTAAAAATATACAGAAAAAAAAAATTAGCCTGGCATGGTGGCGCATGCCTGTAGTCCCAGCTACTCGGGAGGCTGAGGCAGGAGGATCGCTTGAGCCCAGGAGTTTGAGGTTGCTGTGAGCTAGGATGACGCCACGGCACTCTAGCCCGGGCAACACAGTGAGACTCTGTCTCAAAAAAAAAAAAAAGTGGTAAAGTGGCGTGAAAGGGGGCATTTGTTGTGCTTTGAGAGAGGCCTATCTTGCAGTGATAATTTTGAGATGGAGCAAGACCCTAAGAGGGAGGCAATTCCAAGGAGGATGCTGGGAAAACTTGTTTGTTCATGAACCTGGAATTGGGTGCATGTTGGAGGGGATCATTACAAATTGAGCTGTTGATTATCATGCAAAATCTCAAGTGTAGGGTTACTGCTGAATGGGGAGGGACAAACCCGTTCCCCAGGCTTTGGGCCTGGTGACATGGCTGAAGCATTCCTCCCCCACTGAAGCCTTTAGTATGTGGGTAGCCTTCTCCCCTCACCCCCCACCTCTTTGTTTTTGATGCTAGTAGGGAGAGTAAGGACAGGAGTGGTTAGTTAAGTTCCCTTTATCAAACTCCTCATTGGGTACTTTTGGTGATGGACTGAGACTGCTTGACCCTGTATTTTTATTTTTTTGTGGATGTCCAAATATTACTATATACCCCTCTCACCTATACCCCAGTCCCCTAGACTTGTGTAGTCAGTTTCGAAGTGTGTGGTTTGTGTTCATCTCACCCTTATCTGGAGCAGGAGCTGAGACCTTGCCACATGTCCTTTGCATCCTTTAAACCTTAAAGTTTAATTAATAATAATAATAATAAGAGGCAATAAGCAAGTTAGATATAATAACTGCAGAGAGAATTAGTGAACAAGAAGGTAAATCTGAGAACATTCCCCAGAAAGTAGCAGAGAGAAAGAAATGGAAAAGAAATTTTAAAACCAAAAAAAAAAAAGAGTGGAAGATGGGAGGCAGCAGTATTCAGACAGACAACAGTTGAGAATTTTCCTGATTCGAGGATGAATACTTGAAGCTTATCGCTAAAAAGAACAATTAGTTCCATTATGTATAAATAAAACTAAATGCACAGAGCACAATAGAAACAAGGAGTCTTCAGAGCAACCAGGGAGAAAACACATAGCCTACAAAGGGAAGGGCATTTATACTGACGGCCAGAACAGCATGAAACAATAATATCTTGACAGTGCTGAAAGAAAAACCAACCTAGAATTCTACATCCATCTAAACTATCATTCAAGAATTATGATGAAATAAACATTTCAGAAAACCTAGGATTCTACCAATAAAATGGAAGTTCACTGGTAGACTTTTGAAAAATATATTTCAAAAAAGACGAAAGTTAAATCCAAAGAAGGGAGTAAGGAGCAAAATGGAATGGTGAACAAAGATACAGTTATGTGCCCCCATGTTTTGTTCAAAGCTGGACCACATGTGTGGCAGTGATCCTATAAGATTGTAATACCATATTTTTACTGTACCTTTTCTGTGTTTAGATATGTTTAGGTACACAAATAATTACCATTGTGTTACTATTTCTTTACACTATTCAGTATAGTAACGTGCTAAGATTGTAACTTAGAAGCAATAGGCTATACCATGTAGCCTAGGTGTGTAGTAGGCTATACCATCTAGGTTTGTTGTAAGTACACTCAGTGATGTTCACACAATGACAAAATGGCCTAAGAATGCATTTTTCAGAATGTATCCCTGTCATCAGGTGACATATGACTGTATAAGTAAGCATGTACTATTTAAGTAATAATCATAAAAGTGACTACCTAAGGAGTAATAAGATGAAACTACTAAAATATTAGAGGAAAGAAAGCATAAAATGGGAGGGGTGATTGGAGTAGCGATTTTTATGTTATGCAAATTATACTTCAGTAAAGTTGTTTAAAATTATTATATGCTATTCAGGGAAAAAAGATGGTTAGAGAACAGAACGTACTCTCTCAATATTATTCCAAGTAATATGCGATTAATTAAAACCCTTGATAATATTCTGACAGTGTTAATTATTTTATGCTGTAATTTCTTCATTATAAAAATAAACTCTTCTCATTGGAAAAAAACATAGCCAAGGTGATTTCAAAGATTAAGTTGGAGAGGATGTTCCAGGAAGTTGTTCCACCAGGGATGAATTATTTTAAAGCTATGGTAATGAAGAAAGTGTGGTGTTAGTGCAGTAATAGCAGGAATAGATAACCATTTGAATAGAATGTAGAATCCAGAAATAGTATTACACTTACGTGGAAAATTGATACATGACAGAGGTGAGGAAAAGATAGATTGTTCACGATATGGTATTAGGAATATCGGTTGATGATACAAAAAAAAATGTAGCAGCCAATCCCCTCTCTTATTTAACCAAATAAATTCTTCACCAAATAAATTACCCAAATGTGGCAAACAAAACAAATTTATGTTTTAAAAAGGAAAAGAAGAAAGAAAAATTATGGCCTCTGTGTTTAGAAGGATTACTGAAGACACAAAACCCACCTACCACAGAATAAAAGATAGATAGATTGAACTATAGTGAAATAAATCTGTGAATCAAAAGACATCATAAGTAAGGCAAAAATACAAATCACAAATTGAGAAAAGATATCTGTAACTCAGAAAACCAATTAAGGTTTAGTATCCAGAATAAATGACAAACTCCTACAAATCAGCTAATGATCAGGCAGCTCACAGAAGGGCAATTTCAAGTAGTCTGCAAAGAAACCAGAAAAGGTTGCCCAAACTTACTGTTGACTCTAAAATAGTAAATTAAGCATCAGGATATGATTTTATGGCCATGAAATTGGCAAAAAAAATTAATATCTGATACTGCCAAGTGCTGTTGAGCATGTGGAGCAATGGTAAGTTTCATATAATGTTAGTAGGAGGGCGTCTTAATCTGTTTGGCCTACTGTAACAAAGTACCATCAACCAAGTAGTTTATAAACAACAGAAATTTATTTCTCCCTGTTCTGGAGGCTGGAAAGTCCAAGTTCAAGGCACCAACAGATGCAGCCTCCAGTGAGAGCTCGCACTCTGGGTCATAGATGACACCTTCTAGCTTTGTCTGCATGTGTAGGGGGTTGGCAAACAAACTCCCTTGGGTCTCTTGTAATCTAATTTCATATACAAAGACTGCTGCCTTCATGCCCCTAATCACTTCCCCAAAGACCCCACCTCCTAATACCATCATCTTGGGGATTAGGATTTCAATGTAAATTTGGAGGTGGAGGACTCATTCAGACTATGGTAAAAATACATAGAATTACAATGGAAACTAATTATATTGAAATAGTTATGAAAAAACTTTAAAATTTGTGATATAGCATGCGTTACTCGTGTATACTAACTAATAAGATCTAGTGGAAGGTTTAATAGCTACTGTAGTTTCAAAGAAATGATTAGTATAAATGATATTCTGAGGTACTGCAACCACTTGTTATGTGATATGAAAACTAAAAATCACAGATACTGCTGAATGCTATTAGATGTGTACAGTCATAATTGAAGGGAACGTTAAATTTCAATTTGAAGTTAATGAAAAATAAAGATTTATTTTCACACAAGTTCATAAACCTACCTTAAAGGAGTTTAAGGACCCAAAGTTGAGAAGCAGTGTCTTAAAGATACTTTTACACATATGCCCAGGGAGATTAACATCACCACACTATTGTAGTGGCAAAAATGGAAAACAGCCTAAAGATTCCTCAGTAATAGATTATATATATTATGATATATTCAGGCAATGGAAAACCACACAACAGTGAAAACAAGTGAAGCCAGGTTATAATAATCCAGTGGATATTTTATTGTATGTAAGATATCTTACTGTCTCTTTGTATACTATCCTAAGTGATCTCAAACAATGTTTAGTTTAAAAAGCAAGCTTCTAAAGAATACTCTTTAACATCATTTTATGAAATTTTAACATTCATACAAAGAGTAAAGGCTCATATGAGAATGATGCGTCCGAATTCAGGGTTGGTAGTTATTCAAGGGTAAGGAGTAGGAATGAGGAAGGCAACACGGAGGGGTTTAAATTATATCTATAATGTTTAATTAACGATATGATAGATATATTACTTATTGTATGCCTGGAAAATAGGTTTACATGCTTGGACAGAATATTAATATAATATAGTTTCAGTTGTAATTTGCATAACAATTCGGGGTTTGTATGTATGGGACATTGTGGAGGGAAGAATAACAGATTGAGTGCTCCCCCCAAATCATCTCAGATAAGAAGTGAATTAACCTATCAAGTTCCCAGCATTTTAAACATGTGATTGATTAAAGGATACCTATTAGATTACTTAATTCTCATAACAATCCTGTGAGGTGATGGTAATATATTCATAAAGGAAATTTTAATCAATGCAAAGATAGAATGCAAACTGGAATTTATATTCTGATCTTTCTGCCTCCAAAATCCATGTTCATTCCATGACATTAAATTGCATCTGTAGCAATTAATGATTTATTTTGGAAGTGGCAAGGTAACTGCACCTTACAAAATGAGACTATATCTGAGGTACACATTAACAATAAAGATACTAAAATAATCTCAAGCATGACTTCATAATTCAAAATTTTCTTAAACACACTTTACCCTGTTCTCATTCTTAATTAAGATAGGCTGATAAACTGTCACTAGTAACTTTAGTGGTCCCCGTTTATTTTAATCCCTTTGATTATGTTTTAACACATGTTTAGCGTCTAGGTTTAATGGCATGACTTGGTGTTTTATTGTTTTAAACCACGTTCTGTTTTGGTTTTTGATTTCAGGATCGAAAGTTAACAAAGTCTGAGAGGCAGAGATTTAAAGAAGAGGCTGAAATGTTAAAGGGTCTTCAGCATCCCAATATCGTTCGATTCTATGATTCCTGGGAATCCACAGTAAAAGGAAAGAAGTGCATTGTTTTGGTGACTGAACTTATGACATCTGGAACACTTAAAACGTAAGTCCATCAATATTATAAAAGCTGAGTAAGAAGTATGAGAGAATTTGATTTTTGTAATTTCAGGTCTACCAGTTCTATTGCCCAGCCTACTAAGGATGGGACAGTTCTTCCAACTGTTATTAGCATATTTTCTTGCCCACAGAGTCCTCTGCTGTATACAGTGATTTGGTAATTATTTATTACTAAGTATTGAAATGAGAAGTTATTGCAGAATATTTAGTTATTTTAAGTCATGCTGATAGGTGTTTTTAAAATTGAGTGGCTGAGGGATCAGAAATCAAATGTCAAGGTAGCCCTCTAGTGGTTAAAATGAGATTACAGTTTATTGAGAAATGTTACTCATTTATTTTATCACTTGTATTATTTTTTGCTATATCTATACAACTTTTATATCAGATAAAATTGCATTATGACAGTTATCACTAAAAAGTTCATGTAGTTCTATTTCTTAAAACATCAAAATTGATCCCAAAAGTACTAGACCTATCATCCCTTTCAAACAAACAGGTAAAATACACAAATTCCCTGTTACCTATTATAAAGAGCTTTAGATAAGAGTTGGGAGTATGCCTTTGGAATCTCAGGTCTCTTAGAATATCTGTTTGTCCCCAGAGAGGAACCTGTTGTTAATTACATGTTATATGTTTTTTAATTGTGGAGGAATTGGATTTTTAAAAATTGTCTCTGTGTTATGTATTTATTCTTTATTACTTTTTTAAATGAATACTACTGAGCTGATTTCTCTCAGATCTTTGAAACATTCTTCTAGCTCCTGGATATAGTCACTTGCATGTACTCTTAAATGCTTAAGATTAGCATGTTGAAATGTCAACAGATAATTTCACTCCCACAAATCCCAGTTTCTCCACCCAACTTCTCCAACTCTGTTTATGGCAACGTCTTATTCCTAGTCATCCAGGCTTCTTGTTATTCATGTATGTTTGGGTAACATAGTAGGCCAAGCCCCCATGGAATGACTATTCCCCACCAACAAATTAAAATGTGGAACATAATAAAAGTTTTTCAGTATATATCCAAGCTTCAAAGAAAGTAAGGGTAACTAAGCAAAGAAGAGGTAACTCAAAGCTAAAAGAGACATGTATGCCTTGGCAATCTATCAGGGTTTCACACTGGATATAAGGCTTAAGGAGTGGATACTAGAGTTTTAATGTCCCTGCAAGGACAAAAGGCCTTAGAACTAGGTACAGAGGGGAGCTGCAGCTTAGCCTGTATCAAAACGCTGAATTATCCCTGAAAAGGGAGAACCTGGTGCCCCAGCCAGTGAAAGCTACACAGAATTTTGCACCTCTGCACAAGACTGTAGGTAAAAGGGAAGTAAGTCCCTATGAAAAATAGAAATTCCCATCTCCTTGTGTCTCCAAAGACTGTTCATGTTTTTTCTGTATTCTTTCATCTCATATGTAGCTGGCTTTATAATATAAATTTATACCACCTGCTTGGTGTAGGAATTACAAGCCAGGAACACACATCATAATTGATCCATAACTGAAAGAAAACTCCCAGGGACATTTGCATAGTTCATTAAGTCACAGTATCCAGGGGCAAAACAGTTTCCAAAGAAGATGACCTCACAAGTCACAAATCACACCAGTAAAGGTGAACAAACACAACCAGAAAATAGCACTGCAGCAATTGGTGGTACTATGGACAAGCCTGAGAGTGATTACAAAATAATTTTATACAAAGATGTCAGTAAAGATATATGTAAGTATATATAAGGTATATAAAGAGAAAAGGAGGAGGAATAAAAGCCGTAATGAAGGAATAGGACATCATCAAAAAAAGGACAGGCATAATTGAAAGGGATCTGAAGAACTTCTAGAAATAAGAACAAATCATTAAAATTAAAACTTCAATGCTTAGATTAAACAACAGACTAAATTGAATTGAAGAATAAATATGAAGAAATCAGAAAACAACAGAAAGCAGAAAATGACATAGAAAATATTAAAAGAGGATAAAATAAGGAGTGAGAAGACCTAATTAAATTTAATTATCTAAAAGGAAAGAATAGAATGAGGAAAAGCAACATTTAACATGAATCAGGAGGTGGGTGGTGCAAGATGGCTGAATAAACCCTCCAGTGAACATTCCTCCCCATGAACACCAAATTCAACAACTGTCCGCACAAGAAAGCACCTTCAGAAGAACCAGAAATCGAGTGATCACAGTACCTGGTCTTAACATTTTATCAGGGAAAGAGGCACTGAAGAGGGCAGGAAAGACTGTCTTGCATTGCCTGTGCCACCCCTCCAACCCCACCCAAGTGCTGTGCCTACACGGGCTGCGTGGGGAAAGAATCTGCGTGCCTGGGGAAGGGAGAGTGAAGTGATTGTGGGACTTTGTATTGGAACTCAGGGCTGCCCTGTCACAAGGAACACTACACAGGGCAGAATTCCGCCAGCACCCACAGAGGGAGCATTTAGATCAGCTGGACAAGAGTGGAATTCTCCGCCCCAGTGATAGAAACCTGAGTTCTGGCTAGTCCCACCACTAGCTAAAGAAAGTGGCCTGGGGCCTGGAATAAATTCATAAGGCAGTCAAGCCACAAAGACTGCAGTCCTTGGGCAAGTCCTGCAGCTATGCTGGCTCAGAGCGAGTGGATGTGGGGTGCACGTGACCCAGTGAGACACCAGCGGTTGTGGCTGGGTGCCTTTGTCACTCCTTCCCCAACTCCAGGCAGTGCAGCTTGAGGTGAGTCATCCTCTCTTTGGGGAAAGAAGAGTACAAAGGACTTTGTCTTGCAACTTGGGTAGTAGCTCAGCCACAATAGAGAACCAAGCAGACTCCTGAAGCCCTTGATTTCAGGCCCTAGTTCCTGGATAGCATTGCTAGACCCACGCTGGGCCAGAAGGGATCCTGCTTCCCTGAAAGGAAGGACCCAGCCTTGGCAAGATTCACTATGTACTGACTAAAGAGCCCTGGGGCTTTGAATAAATATCTGAGGTAGCCAGAGGGCAGTCACCATGGGCTTTGGGTGAGACTGAGCTGGCTTCAGGTGTAACCTGGCTTAGTCCCAGCTGTGGTGGCCATAAGGGAATACCCATGGCACTCCTCCCCCAACTCCAGTAGACCGGCATGGAGAGTGAGATAAGAGAGTGAGAGTCTTTGGTAATCCAGGGAATTCTTCTATATCTTGCCCAGGTCCACCAAGACAGTACCACCAGGACTCTGCAAAAGTCACCATGGTACTAGGCTTGGGGCACACCCAGTGCTGATGCGACTGTAGTGACCAAAGACTTAGATTATAACACTCAGTTCCCTTTGAATACCTGGAAAGCCTACTCAAGGACGGATTCAAACAAGTCTAGACTATGAAGATTAGAATAAATACTTAACTCTTGAGTGCCCAGACATCAGTGAACATCCACAAGCATCAAGAACATCCAGGAAAACATGACCTCACTCAACAAACTAAACAAGATACCAATTGACCAATCATGGAGTGATGGAGATATGTGACCTTTCAGACAAAGAATTCAAAATAGCTGTTCTAAAGAAGCTCAGTGAACTTCAAGACAACACAGAGAAGGAATTCAGAAGTCTATCGGAGACATTTAATGAAGAGATTAAGATAATAAAAATCAAGAAGAAATTCTGGAGCTGATTGACCAACTGAAAAATACATCAGAGTCTGTCTCTCAATAGTAGAATTGATTAAGAAGAATTGGCTTGAAGACAGTATTTGAAAATACACAGAAGTGAGAAAAGAAAAATGAACAAAAAAGAATGAATTATGTCTACAAGATCTAGAAAATAGCCTCAAAGGGGCAAATCTAAGAGTTACTGGCCTTAAAGAGGAGATAAAGATAGATCAGGGTAGAAAGTTTATTCAAAGAAATAACAAAATATTCCTTAATAGACCTTAATATCCTATCAAAATAACAACTTTTTAAGAGATAGATAGTATAAAAAGATAGAAATGGAAACAAACAAACAAAAAACTCAAAAAGCAGGGACCGGGAAATGGAGTTAAAATGTAGAGTTTCTTTTAGAATTCTCTTTGCTTGCTTGATTGTTGTAAGCAAAATTAAGTTGTTAGCTGTTTAAAATATTTAGTTATAATTTTTTTTGCAAGTCTTATAGTAATCTCAAATCAAAAAACCTACAACAGATACACAGAAAAATGAAAAGCAAGAGATTAAAATACACTACCAGAGAAAATCACATTTATACAACAGAAGACAGGAAGGAAGGGAGGACCAAAACCAACCAGAAATCAAATAACAACATGGCGGTAGTAAGTTCTTACCTATCAGTAACAACATTGAATGTAAATGGAGTAAACTCTCCAATCAAAAGACAGAGTGGCTAAATGGATACAATAAACAAGATCCAACTTTATTTTGTTTACAAGAAACCCATGTCACCTATAAAGACACACATAAAATAAAAGAACAGAAAAAGATACTTCATAGAAACAGAAACCAAAAAAGAGCAGGAGTGGCTATATTTCTATCAGATAAAAAAATTTCAAGATAAAAACTATAAAAAGAGACCAAGAAGATACATTATATAATGACAAAGTGGTCAGTTCAGCAAGAGACTATGATATCCTCTAAATATATATGCACCCAACACTTGAGCACCCAGATACAGAAAGCAAGTATTATCAGCACTAAAAAGAGAAATAGAAACCAATAAAATAGTAGTTGGAGACTTCAACACCCCACTTTCAGCATTGGATACATAATTCAGACAGAAAATCAACATTGGACTTAATCTGCACTATAGACCAAATGGACCTAGATATAGGAAATAGATATTTACAGAACGTTTATTCCAACAGCTGCAGAATACATGTTCTTCTCCTCAGCTCATGGATCATTCTCAATGATAGACCATATATTAGGCCACAAAACAAGGCTTAAAAAATTAAAAATACTGAAATCATATCAAGTATTTTTTCTGACCACAATGGAATAAAACTAGAAATCAATAACGAGAAATATTGGAAACTATACAAACACACGGAAATTAAACAATATGCTCCTGAATGAGCAGTGAGTCAGTGAAGAGATTAAGAAGCAAATTTAAAAATTTCTTAAAATAGATGAAAGTGAAAAGAAAACATACAACAAAAACAGTACTAAGGGCAAAGTTTATAGTGGTAAGTGCCTACGTCAAAAAAGTGAAAGGCTTCAGATAAACTACCTAATGATGTGTCGTTAAGAACTAGAAAAGCTAGAGCAAACCAAACCCCAAATTAGTAGAAGGCAAGAAATAATAGGAGATCAGAGCAAAAATAAAATGAAATTGAAAGAAACAAAAATTTACAAAAGATCAATGAAATGAAAAATTGGTTTTTTGAAAAGATAAAATTTACAAACCTTTAGCCAGACTAAGAAGAGATGCAAATAAGTAACATCTGAGATGATATAGGAGACATTAGTACAGCAGATAGTGTAGAAATTCAAAGGATCATTAGAGACTATGTGCTGTAACTATATGCCAATAAATTGGAAAACCTAAAAGAAATGGATAAATTTCCAAGATTGAACCAGGAATAAATCCAAAACCTGAATAAGCCAATAAGAAGTAACGAGATAGAAGCAGTAGTAAAAAGTCTCCCGTCAGAGAAAATCCCAGGAACTGATGGCTTCAATGCTCAATAAGTACCAAACATTCGAGGAAGAGCTAATACCAGTGCTACTTAAACTATTCCAAAAAATGGAGGAGGATGGAATACTCCCAAACTCATTCTACAAGGTCTGTATCACCCTGGTACCAAAACCAGGCAAAGACACAACAAAAAAAGAAAACTGTAGGCCAGTATCTCTGATGAACACAGACACAAAAATCCTCAACAAAATGCTAGCAAACCAAATTTAACAACACATCAAAAAGATTATTCATCATGATCAAGTGGGTTCATCCCAGGGATGCAAGGATGGTTCAACATGCATACCAACCGATACATAACATCACCAGAACGTAGAACAAAAACCACTTGATCATTTCAATTGATGCTGAAAAAGCATTTGATAAAATTCAATATCCCTTCATAGTGTAAAAAAAAAAAAAAAACCCTCTCAAACGATCTAGAAAAAACATATCACAACACAGTAAAAGCCATATTTGACAGGCCAACAGCTAGTATCATACTGAATGGGGAAAAACTGAAAGCCTTGTCTCTGTGGTCTGGAACAAGACAAGGATGCCCACTTTCACCACTGTTATTCAACATAGTACTAGATGTTCTAGCTAGAATAATCAGATAAGAGAAAGAAATAAAGGACATCCAAATTGGAAAGGAAGAAGTCAAATTATGCTTGTTTGCAAATGATACAATCTAGAGAACCCTAAAGACTCGATAAAAACAAACGATTAGAACTAATAAATTTAGTAAAGTCGCAGGATACAAAAATCAGTAGCATTTCTGTATGCCACTAGCAAATAATCTGAAAAGGAAACCAAGAAAATAATCCCATTTACAATAGCTACAAGTAAAATACCCAGGAATAAACTTAACCAAAGAAGCGAAAGATCTCTGCAATGAAAACTATAAAATATTGGTGAAAGAAATTGAAGAGAACACCAAAAAATGGAAAGATATTCCATGCTCATGGATTGGAAGAATCAGTATTGTTAAAATGTCCATACTACCCACAGCAGTCTACACATTTAGTGCAGTTCCCATCAAAATACCAATGAACATTCTTCACGGAAATAGAAAAAATAATCCTGAAATTTATACAGAACCACAAAAGACCCAGAATAGCCAAAGCCATCCTGAGCAAAAAGAATAAAATTGGAGGAGTCACAGCATCTGGCTTCAAATTATAATACAGAGCTGTAACAACCAAAACAAGCATAACTGATATAAAGACAGAAACAAAGACCAGTGGAACAGAATAGACCACCCAGAAATAAAGCCACACATCTGTATTGAACTTACTTTTAACAAAAGTGCCAAGAACATACATTGGGGAAAGGACAGTCTCTTCAATAATGGTGTTGGGGAAACTGGATATCCATATGCAGAAGAATGAAACTAGACTCTTACTGCTCACCATATATGAAAATCAAATCAAAATGGATTAAAGACTTAAATCTAAGACCTGAAACTATGAAACTACTGAAAGAAAATATTTGGGAAACACTCCAGGACATTTATCTGGCAATGATTTCTTGAGTAATACCCCCAAAGCATACCCCCACGCAAAATTGGATAAATGGGATCACATCAAGCTAAAAAGCTTCTATACAGCAAAGGGATCACATCAAGCTAAAAAGCTTCTATACAGCAAAGGAAACAGTCAACAAAGTGAAGAGACAGCTCACAGAATGGGAGAAAATATTTGCACACTACCCATCTGACAAGGGATTAATAATTAAAATATATAGGAAGCTCAAACAACTCAATAGGAAAAAATCAAATAATCCGATTTAAAAATGGGCAAAATATCTGAATCTTCTCAAAAGAAGACACACAAATGGCCAAAAGGTTTATGAAAAAAATGCCAAACATCATTAGTCATCAGAGAAATGCAGATCACAACTACAATGAGATATCATCCCACCCCAGTTAAAATGGCTTTTACCAAAAGGACAGGCAATAACAAATGCTGGTGAAGATGTGGGGAAAGGAGAACCCTTGTACACTCTTGGTGGAAGTGTGAATTAGTGCAGCCACTATGGAGAACAGAATGAAGGTTCCTCAGAAAACTAAAAAAAGAGAACTACCATATGACCTGGCAATCCCACTGCTAGGTTTACAGCCCTTTTCACAATAGCTAATATTTGGAATGGACCTAAGTGTCCATCAATGGATGAATGGATAAAAAAAAATGTGGTACATGTACACGATGGAAAAATAATCAGCCATAAAAGAGAATGAAATCCTGTCATTTGCAACAACATGGATGGAACTGGAGAACATTATATTAATATTAAGTGAAATAGCCAAGCACAGAAAGACACATCTTACGTATTCTAACTCATATGTGGGACCTAACATTAAAATAGTTGATCTCATGGAGACAGAGAGTAGAATGATGGTTACCAGAGTCTGGGAGGGTAGTGGGGAAGGAGTGATAAAGCAGGTATGATTAATGGATACAAAAATACAGTTAGATAGAAGGACCAGTATTTGATAGCACAACAAAGTGACTATAGTCAACAAAAATTTACAGTATACTTTAAAATAACTAAAAAAGAGTGGAATTGGAATTTTCCTAACACAAAGAAATGATAAATGCTTGAGGTGATGGATACTCCATTACCGTGATTTGATTAATACACTTTGTAAGCCTGTATCAAAGCATCACATACTCTGTAAATATATACAACTATTATGTGCCCATAATAATTAAGAATAAAAAAAAATTTTTAAAAAGTGATGGCTGGTATTGAGGATGTATACAGATTCCTAAGCAAGATATATGTATACAGATTTTGTTTTTATGACTGGAAGAATAGAGAATAACAAGGACCATTGGACAGCATTAGGAGAGGCAAATTGGGACAGAATGGAAATTAGTGCCAAAAGACATGCTTTTTGGAGCTTTTGAGTTTCTACCTTTGTTCCACATGTATAAATATTTAAATTGAAACAAATATAGCAGCCATACCTGGAAAATAAGATGGAAATGTGTGGGTTAAAAAATTTGGATCAGGAAATGGATATAAATTTATACTTAGTTTTTAAATTGAGGCAAAATTCACATATGAAATTAACCATTCTAAAGTGTACAATTCAGTGGCATTTTGTATATTCACAATGTTGTGTGAGCACCACATCTGTCCAGTTCCTTGACATTTTCATCCAGCCCTTCCAGCATAGTTAGACCTTAATTACACATTATCTAAATTCTTAGGCATTTTTCTTTTTACATTTAAAGTTATCTTTTCCCATCATTATCTATTTTAGTTTCTGAGCCTCAGAGTCTATGGCAATGGGAGAATGTAATAAAAATTGTGCTAGACTTGGAGCTGTGACTTCTCCCACCTCTGCCTCTCACTAACTGATTATGGGCAAGTAGCTACCTTTACCTGGGCCTCAATTCCCCATCTGAAAAACAAGGGGTTGGACTAGCTGATTGCTAGTAGTTTTGGATGGGACTTTTTATTATGGTAAAAAATATACAACAAAATTTACCATCTTAAACTTTTTTTTTGAGACAGGGTCTCACTCTGTCACTGTGGCTAGAGTGCAGTGGCGTCATCATAGCTCACAGCAACCTCAAACTTCTGGGTTCAAGTGATCCTCCTGCCTCAGCCTCCCAAGTAGCTGGGACTACAGGCGTGTACCACCACGCCCAGCTAATTTTTCTATTTTTTGTAGAGATAGGATCTTGGTCTTGCTCACTCTGGTCCCAAACTCCTGGCCTCATGCAGTTCTCCCACCGTGGCCTCTCACAGTGCTAGGAGTTACAGGCGTGAGCCACCATGCCTGGCCCATCTTTACCATTTTAAGCATCCAGTTCAGTAGTATTAATACGTATGCATTTCTATGCAATATCCATAACTCCTTCGTCTCACTAAAAGTCTGTAGCCATGGAACAACTCTCCATTTCCTCCTACCTCCATCCCTTGGAACCACCAACTGCTTACTGTCTCTATAGATTTATCTAATCAGGACATTTCATATAAATGAAGTCATAAAGTACATGATGTGACCCTTGTGTTTGGCATCTTTCACTTAGCATAAATTATGTTTTTGAGGATCATCATGTTGTAGCATTTATCTGAATGTACTTCATTCCCTTTTATGACTAAATAATAGTCTGTTGCATGTGTCAGGTGTGGGGACCAAATGTTAGGTCGTGTTCCCTGGTTCTTGGTTCCCAGTACCAAAGAATGATTATTGATACCGGAGCAAATGAGCAGACCAAGCAGGTGCAAGCAAGCAAAGTGCCAAAGTTTATTCAAGCATAGAATGTTCTGAAGATGGAATGGGTCTACCCTTGGAAGTGGAGGAGACCCTGAGTTGAACAAGATTTCTCCCCCGTATGCTGATTCCCAAATTCTGTGCTAAGTAGGGGACAGAATATTCATGATTTTTCTTGGAAAAAGGTGGAGAATTCCCGGAATGGCAAATCCTCCCCTTTTCTATCCTTGTATGACAATTTCTGGGGATTGCCATAGTATTTGTAAATTGTCATGGCTCAGGTGGTTGTGATTTTTACTATGTTAATGAGGGTAGGTCACTTGAGGATACTGTCACCTTACTTGTACGCATGCTCCAAAGACCCTCTTTGGTGCCCTTGGTCATATCTCCACTTTGTGGCCTTTCTACCTCTTTCTGGTTGGTTGGCCTTGGATACCCCTGTTGTAGACTGGTATCTGTTCAGTCCATGGAAGCCCCCTTGACATGTCATCTGTTATTTCTCAGAAGCTCCCTCTGGTCAGTTTGTTCCTCCTGTTTTAGACAGAGCATCTCCTAGTGCCATCTGTTCCTCAATGGAAACCCCCTAGGCAAAGTATCTGTTCCCCCTCCTCCTCATCCCTACCTAACACATAGAAATACCACAGTTTGTTTATCTGTCCATACATTGGTGAACACTTCCACTGTTTCCACCTTTTGGTTGTTGTAAATAGTGCTGCTATGAATTTTTGTGCACAAGTATTTTTTTGAGCCCCTGTTTTTCTTTTGGCTATATACCTAGGAGTGGAATTGCTGAGTCATATGGTAACTTTGACTTATGTTTAACTTTTTGAGGAACCACGAAACTGTATTTTTAATAGCCATGGTACTGGACATGACATGGTGTCTAATTATGGATTTGAATCGCATTAATCTAATGATTAATGATGTTGACCATTAAGTCCCTTGCCCGTTTTTAAGTTGGATTATTTATCTTTTTGTTGTTGATTTGTAAGAGTTCTTTATATATTCTGGAAACTAGACCTATATCAGATACATGATTTGCCAACATTTTCTCCTATAGGTTGTCTTTTCACATCCTTGATAATATTCTGTGATATACAGGTTGAGTATTCCTTATCCGAAATGCTTGGGACCAGAAGTGGTTCGGACTGCAAATATTTTTGGATTTTGGAATATTTGCACTGTGCTCACCAGATGAGCATCCTAAATCCAAAAATCCAAAATATTCAAATGAGCATTTTTTTGGAATTTCAGGTTGGAGCTCAAAAAGTTTCAGATTTTGAATTGTATCGAATCTCAGATTTCGGATGCTCAACCTGTACCAAGTTTTTAATTTTGATAAAATCCAAATTATCCATTTTGTCTTTTGTGGCTCATGCTTTTGCTGTCATATCTAAGACTCCATTGCGAAAACCAAGGTCGTGCAGATTTACTTACAAGTTTTCTTATAAGAGCTTTATTGGTTTAACTCTTCTCTTTTGGTTGTCGTTGCATTTTTTAGTTAACTTTTATATGTGTTGTGAAGTAGAGTCTGATTTCATTCTTTTGCATGCTGATGTCCAGTTGCCCCAACACTAATTGTTAAAGAGACTATTCTCCCTTGGCAACCTTGTCAAAAATCATTTAACCATAGATGTAGGGGGTTTGTTTCTGAACTCACAATTCTATTTCCTTGGTATACATATCTATATATTATTAAGTCTTCCAATTCATCAACACAGTGTATCTTTCCATTTATGTCTTATTAAATTTTCATTTGGCAGTGTTTTGTACTGTTTAGTGTGCAAGTCTTTTACATCCTTGTTAAATTTACTCCTCTATATATACTTTATTGTTTGGATGCGATTGCAAATGGAATTGTTTTCTTAATTTCCTTTTCAGGTTGTTAATTGCTGGTTTATAGAAATTCAACTGATTTTTGCATGTTGATCTTGTACTTTTGTAACTGTTTGAATATTTTATTAGCTTGTGTGTGTGTGTGTGTGTTTTCTTTGGTGTTTTAATATATAGGATCATGTCATCTGCAAATAGAGATAGTTGTACTTCTGCCTTTCCAATTTAGATAACTTTACTTCTTTTTCTAGTCTAATTGTTCTGGCTAGAACTTCCGGTACAGTGTTTAATAGCAGTGGTTATCCTTATCTTATTTCTGATCTTAAGGGGAAACCAGTGGTCTTTAACCATTGGGTATGATGTTGGCTGTGGGTTTTTCATAAATGCCCTTTATCATGTTGAGGAAGTTCTCTGCTATTCCTAGTCTGGTGAGTATTTTTATTATGAAAGAGTGTTGTATTTTGTCAAATGCTTTTATGTATCAAGTGAAATAATTATGTGGTTTCCCCCCTGTGTTCTGTTATGCAGTTGATTTTCTTATGTTTAAACACCCTTTCATTTCATGAATAAATCCCATTTGGTCATGGTGTGTACTCCTTTTACTATGCAGTTGGGTACAGTTGCTAATATTTTGTTTGATGATTTTTGCATCCTTCATAAGGGATATCGGTCTGTAGTTTTCTTTTGGTATCTTTAGTATCAGGGCAATACTGGTCTCATAGAATGACTTGGGAAATGTTTCTTCCTCTTGTACTTTTTGGAAGAGTTTGAGAAGTATTTGTGTTAATTTTCCTTTAAATGTTTGGCAGAACTCACCAGTGAAGCCATCTGGTCCTAGACTTTTCTTTGTTGAGAGATTTCTTGAAGGACTGTTCCATGTGTCCTTAGAAGAATGTATATGCAGCTGTCTTGGGTGGTGTATTCTAGGCAAGTTTTCTGCCTTTTTCTTCTTTGGGCTCAAATGTGCTGTTACCTTTAGGTGGTTTATAGTGTTGCTCAAGTCCTCTATTTCCTTACTGATCTTCCGTCTAGATGTTCTATCCATTAGTGAAAGTGAGGTATTGAAGTTTCCAGCTGTTACTGTTGAACTAACTAATGCCTCCCTTCAGTTCTCTCAGTTTGTTTTATGCATCTGGGGTCTCTATTGTTTGATGTGAATATGTTTATAATTGTTAAATTTTTTTGGTGGATTGGCCCTTTTATCAATATATGATGCTCTTCTTTATCTCTTGTATCAGTTTTTTATTTAGTCCATTTTCTGGTATTAGTTTAGCCACCTCACCCTCCTTTGGTTACTATTTGCATGGAATATCTTTTTCATCCTTTAATTTTCAAACTATTTATGTCTTTGGATCTAAAGTGAGTCTCTTATAGATATCATATAGTTCTACTGTTTTTCTAATTCATTCTGCCCATCTCTGTCTTGACAGTCTATTCACATTTAAAGTAATTAGTGATAATGAATGACTTCTGCCATTTTCCTATTTGTGTTCTGTATGTTTTGTACGTTTGTTTTTTATCCCCTCCATTACTGCTTTTTTATATTTAATTGATTTTGTTTTGTACCACTTGATTCCCTTTTCGTTTCCTTTTTTTTTGTATATATTTTTTTAGATATTTTCTCAGTGATTACCTTGAGGATCACAATTAACATCATAAATTTCTAACAATCTAGTCTGAATTGATACCAAACTATCTATAATAGCATATAAAATCTCTGCTCCTAAACACCTTCACCCTCTTCCCATTTTATGTTTTTGTTGTCTCATATTTGTCTTTATACTTTGTGTTCCCATTAACATAGATTTATAACTATTGCTTTATGCATTTGCCTTTTAAATCATGTAGGAAATAAAAGGAATTTTAAACTAAAAATACATTAATATTGGTTTGAATATTTAGCTATGTTGTGACCTTTGCCAGAGATTTTATTTATTCTTTTGGGTTCAAGTTACTATCTAGTGTCCTTTGATTTCAGTCTAAGGACTCTCTTTAGCATTTCTTGTAGGGCAGGTGTGCTAGTAACAAACTCCTCCAGCTTTTGTTTATCTGGGAATGTCTTAATTCTCCTTCATTTCTGCAGTATAATTTTGTTGGATGTAGAAGTCTTGGTTGGCAGTTTGGGGGGAGGGTTGTTTGTTTGTTTGTTTGTTTCCTTTTCAGCACTTTAAATACGTCATCCCATTGCTTTCTAGCCCCTTCATGGTTTTTGCTGAGAAATTGGCTCATAATCTTATTGATCCCTTGGTCATGATGAGTTTTTTCTTGCTACTTTCAAGATTCTCTCTTTGTCTTTGTCTTTCAACAGTTTGAATATAATATGTCTCATTGTAGATCTATTTGTGTCTGTCCTTTTTGGAGT
The DNA here is from genome assembly GCF_000956105.1 of Propithecus coquereli. Classification (NCBI taxonomy): domain Eukaryota; kingdom Metazoa; phylum Chordata; class Mammalia; order Primates; family Indriidae; genus Propithecus; species Propithecus coquereli. The sequence goes on along the minus strand of NW_012148274.1, from coordinate 1,586,880 downwards.
TTGCTTAGCTCTTTGGATGTATAGATTCATGTCTTTTATCAAATTTGGGGAATTTGTGATCATTACTTTCTCAAATATCCTTTCTGCTATTAAACTCTTCTTCTGGGACTCCCATTGTACATATATTGGTATTCTTGATGGTATCCGACAGTGTTTATTTTTCTTCATTCTTTTTTCTTTCTCCTCAGGCTGAATAATTTCAATTGACCTTTCATCAAGTTTTCTGCCTTTTTTCTTCTTTGTGCTCAAATATGCTATTGAAACCCACTAGCGAGGCTTTAGTTACTGTGTTTTCAGCTCCTGAATTTCTGTTGGTTCCTTTTAATAACTTATACCTCTTTATTGATAATTCTGTATTTGAATTGAATGTCCTCTATAATATTTGACAGCCATTGTTCTCAGCATTTAGTCTTCCAGTTTTGTAGAATAGGTACTATAATTACTCCCATTTAACCATGAGTTGATTGCCAGTTTATAAGTAAATATTTCAGTACTGAGACGCTGAGTAGGAGCTCTGCTTATGAGGGTGGGGCTTTTCAACTACCAGGCTTTTTCAGTGTGATTGCACAAGGATCAGTCATAATGAAGGACTACAATAAGGTGCTGCTATATTAGAGAGAGCTTTTTTTATGGCCTGTTTTGCACTGATGGTACTTCGTTGTCACATTTCTCTCTCAAGGTGGTCAGTCAACTTACAGGATCTCATTATGTTGCCCCAGCTAGATTTAAACTTCTGGACTCAAATGATCCTCCCACCTCCGCCTCCTAAGTAGCTGGGACTACAGGCATGCACCCCTATGCCCAGCTGGCATTTGTTTTTAAGTGCTTGCTCTAGAGATTGCATTTGTATCCTTAACTTTGCACGATTTATTTAGGATTAATACTGTACAGTTTCACATAAGATACAAGATTAATACTATACAATTTCGTGTAAAATATAAGACCCTTGCACAAATAGTTTTGTTTATCCCCTCTAACACTTGTTCTTTATACTATAATTTTCATATATGATACAGTTACGTAAAAAATTATAGCAACTCATGGTTAAATGGAAGTAAGCAGCTTTTCCACAAAATTGGAAGACTAATGCTGAGGACAATGGTGGGAAAATGTTAAGAGTAAAGGAAAGTAAAGCTCCACAAATAGAGAATGTCAATAAAGAGAAGTTATAAAAAGGAACCAAACAAATTCAGGAGTTGAAAAACATACTATATGATAGAATATGTAAGTGGATCATATATATCACAGTGTTACAGATCTTCCTTTAAACTAGTCGTATGTATTTTAAAGAGACTAAGAGAAAAATGTAATGTTTTATAGTTAAAATTTTTAGTGCTCTTCATTTTTTTCGTGAATATTTCCAGGTAACATATGCATTGCAACTCAATCCAAAAATATATCTTCCCTGCAGTGAGTACCATCAGAAATCTCTGGTCAGTTCATTTAGCATTAATTGGGCTAATTGGGATCTGTTCCACATAAAACATACTTCAGAGGTCATCTAGAGATTTGGTCAGAGTAAATATGCAGAAGTTAAGGCTCTCCTTCTGTGCCTCCTTTCTGAGATTTCCCCTTTCCTTTCTAGATCTCCACTGTTCAATAGAACCTTCTGCATGATGGAAATGTTCTGTGATGTGCACTGTCCAAATCCACAGCTATTTGCCACATATGGCTGTTGAGCACTTGAAATGTGGCTAGCGCAGCTGAAAAAAGGAAATTTTTTTATTTTAATTAATCTACATTTATATACACATGGTCACATTTGGCTAGTGGCTACTTTAGTGGACACACCATCATTGTAGGAAGTTCTTTTGGGCAGCACTGTTCTGGATGCTGGGATTTGACAGACCCTTCTCTTAGGTGAAAAAGGTAGAGAAAGAAGGAAGCTCAAGCAGTGCTTTCCCTTCATCCCATCCGATGTATAACTGATTTTGACTGCTCTCGAGAGCCTTCAGGTAGTTTTGTATGTTGACTGAGTTTGTGGATACATCTGTATCTGATAAGAGCTACTCTACCCATTTACCAGAAACAGAGCTCTGCTTCATAATCATGTTAACAGTGAACTCATTTTAAGGAATTCATTTTTGTGCTTTGTTGTCAGAATTCTCTTACCAGTGACAAATTAAGTATTTTTGGCTCTGAAATATTTAGATACTGCTAATGCTGATACTGCCAACCTGGTAACCCATTCCCTGAAGAAAAAAACTAGTTACCTAATACTGTAATTGTTTAGATGAAAAAGTATTTGGAGGACTTGTTTTTCTGTGTCCTGTAATAGAGTTTTCATTTAAACTATCCTAGCCCCTTTAACCTTACTAAAAAGTATCACTAACCTTTAAAGTTACTGAATCTTAATATTCTAAATTTGATATTCCTATCTTGGGTATGTTAGAATTTAATGGAATTCTTCAAAGCAACAAACTCATATCATCGATAACTTGTCTGGTGTACCTTGCCTTTTCCAGGTACCTGAAAAGGTTTAAAGTAATGAAGATCAAAGTTCTAAGAAGCTGGTGCCGTCAGATCCTTAAGGGACTTCAGTTTCTTCATACTCGGACTCCACCTATTATTCACCGGGATCTTAAATGTGACAACATCTTTATCACTGGCCCTACAGGCTCAGTCAAGATTGGAGATCTTGGTCTGGCAACCCTGAAGCGGGCTTCTTTTGCCAAGAGCGTGATAGGTATGTTTCCAGTGTACCTTGGGAACACTTGGCCTTCTGGCATTCCTTTTATTTAGAAACCTGGCCCTCTCAGAGCTCTTAGTAAGTGAAATAAACTTCTGAAAATGCATAGCTTAAACCTAAGAGGTGATCAGTTTTACTTAAGAGATGTAGAGTTCTCTATATTTATTCTTCTGGAATCATCTTAAAGACTGTCGGTGTTTTACAAAATTACATTGAGAGATATAAGTTGAACTTTGTTGCCAAAACCCCATGTAACAATATTATTGAATCATATTGTTGATACTGTTTATTATTATGTACTATTTATATAATAGACACAGCATGTCACTTCATAAAGAAATAGAATTTATATGTAGTTTAGTTTCTGAAATGTTCATTGAGGCCAGGCATGGTGGCTCACATCTATAATGCCTGCACTTTGGGAGGCTGAGGCGGGAGGATCACCTGAGCCCAGGAGTTCAAGACTAGCCTGGGCAATATAGCGAGATCCCATCTCTACACAAAATAGAAAATAGAAAAAATTAGCTGGATGTGGTGGTACACCCCTATAGTCCTAGCGACGCAAAAGGCTGAGACAAGAGGATTGCTTGAGCCCAGGAATTTGAGGTTGTAGTGAGCTATGGTCAACGCCACTGCATCCAGCCTAGGCCACAGAGCAAGACCTAGTCTCTAAAATAAAATGTTCATTGAGAGAGAGAGAGAGAGAGTGTGTGTGTGACATTATGTGTTTACCTGCCTGTTTAAAACTTTATTTTAAAATGTGAAAATAAATATGACAGTTCATTCCTAGAAGTTGGTTTTATCAACTTACTCCCACTCTTCAGAAGTTGTGAACTATCTAGAACAGGGTTTCTCAACCTTAGTACTACTTAGATTTTAGGCTGGACAATTCTTTGTTGCATTGTAAGATTCTTTAGCAGGACCCCTAGTCTCTACCCACTAGATGCAAGTAATACACTATCTGTCTACTTGCCCCTAGTTGTTAAAACCAAAAATATCTCCAGACATTACTATATATGTACCTTGGAGGACAAAATTGCACCCTGTTGAGAATCACTGATCGAAAGGACAAGGCTATCCCTTTCGGATTTTTAACTATACATAGATGCAGCTGGAAAAATAATTTAATGCCTATTTTAATAAGCTTTCATTCCCTGAAGAGGATATCATAATATAAAAACTTAATCTTCACAAACATTCTACTCCACTCCCCCTAAAAGGTGACAACAACAAAAGGAACTCATTAATTTTTATGTGGCCTAGACTCTTAAGTATTAATAGGAAAAGCATAGAATACCGGTTATTTGTACATCATTATAAAACAGTATTCTCTGTCAAATACTATGTACCTAGGATTTGGAATGCTGTTTTTCTATTTCCATATAATACATTAACAAGAAGAGTGGGAAAAGAATTATTTAAAACTGAATTTCTGGCCGGGCGCGGTGGCTCACGCCTGTAATCCTAGCTCTCTGGGAGGCTGAGGCGGGCAGATTGTTTGAGCTCAGGAGTTCGAAACCAGCCTGAGCAAGAGTGAGACCCGGTCTCTACTAAAAATAGAAAGAAATTAATTGGACAACTAAAAATATGTAGAAAAAAATTAGCCGGGCGTGGTGGCGCATGCCTGTAGTCCCAGCTACTCGGGAGGCTGAGACAGGAGGATCTCTTGAGCCCAGGAGTTTGAGGTTGCTGTGAGCGAGGATGACGCCATGGCACTCTAGCCTAGGCAACACAGTGAGACTCTGTCTCAAAAAAAAAAAAAAAAAAAACAAACAAAAACAAAAACAATTTCTTTTTTGCCTTCCTCACAGGAAACATTTATTTGTCTTTGGCATCTTAAAATCTCTGCTCAAGAGAGTTTTTAATTCTTGTTTGTTTGTTTATTAAGTGATAGTGTACAAGCCTGTTCTTGGAAATGCCCTATAATTTGAGGTATACAGATCTAATGTTTTGGAAACATTGCAAAACCTAGTCTTGTGGGATCTATGCTCGTAAAACAGTCTTTGAGTTCTATATTTGGTGTGTGTACTTTATTTCTTGTATCTGCAGTAGGCTTATTTGTGTACTGCAAGGTGGGATGGTAAGTATGTGAAGAAAAGGGCTTTGTTGAGTGGCCTTTGTAGACAATTATATTTTATTATTTTAAAAAACTTGCTATCAGGTTTTTGACTGCAGGGCCTCCTTAGAAAGTGAAACTACTTGGACGGAGTGTTAATGGCAAGAGACTAACTGTGTTAACCTTAAAGCTACCATACAGTAGGGGGCAGACAAGTATTAATATTTTGATCTTTTTAAATCTATCATCTTATCTTACACATAGCTGTAATTATGCTTTGTTTCTTGCTAGTCTCTTACGTTTTCTAGTTATATTAGTTTATCTCTTAGCCAAGCCTCTATTTTGACATGCTATATAACAGGAATTCAGATTAAACAGTAAATAAATAGACACTTGACCCTATTCCAATGTCTTTTGAAGGCCTTGCAGTGGAAGATCCTCTATAAAATATTTGATGGAGCAGACTGACTGAGAAGATTTCCTTCCTCTTTTTTCCCCCTTTCTTATCTCTCCCTGCCTTCCCATTCCAATTTCTTCTCTCTCACAGGTCAACCCCTCTGCTGCTGCTTCTGGTGAATAACGTCTAAAGCTTCTGCTCACATTGAGTCTAAATCATTCTTTTAATTTAAGGTACCCCAGAGTTCATGGCCCCTGAGATGTATGAGGAGAAATATGATGAATCCGTTGACGTTTATGCTTTTGGGATGTGCATGCTTGAGATGGCTACATCTGAATATCCATACTCGGAGTGCCAAAATGCTGCGCAGATCTACCGTCGAGTGACCAGTGTAAGTCTTCCCCTAACTGGTTGGTGAGCTTGGGTCACATCTAACAACCAGTCTCAAGCTGGATAACATGAAACCATATAAAAGAGAACAAGAGTAGAAAGCGTGCTGAGTGAAGTGTTGGGTGGAAGAGGGTTGAGGTATCTGCAGTGCTATTGCTCGTGGTATAGTAAGAGAAGAGATAAAGATCAAAGAAACACTTTATCTCAGACCCTCCTTGTATTCATTTAAATCTTTATTGTGAGATACATTATGTTTAAAAACCCACTCTCATCACCTAGTTTTCAACCCCCCATTAATTCATTTAAGCTCTCATTCTTTCCTGCCACATTAGTTTAGTTTCTGAGTTAAAAGTAATTCTTTTAACTCTAGATGTTTTGTTAAATTAAGTTATTCAGAGTTTTCTCTGAATGGCTTGAGTTGATTTATTAATTTATTAAATCATATATATATATGAATATCCATAATATTTAAGCCATAACTTAATATCTTACTATAGTCTAAATTACCCATGGTAGTTCATGTCTACTAACGGAGATATTGTCTACAGCTTTCCAGTTGAAACCTGAAAGCTAGTTGTTATGATTCATTATTTCATTTTACCACTATATACTTCATTATGCTACTCTAAAAAATGCAGATCTTATCTAACTATATTATACCTGATAAAATTAATAGTAATTTCTGGATCATCTAATACCCTGTACCTATTCCGATCTTCCTCCATTGTTTTAAAGATGTTCATTGACAGTCAGTGTTCAAAGTAGGTGCCATCAAGGTCCACAGAAGATACTTTGTTGTTGTATCTCTTAATCTACAACTGTTGCTTCTACTCTTTTTCGGCATGCCATAGATTTATTGAAGAAATTACATTAATTATTTTGAGGAATGTTCCACATTCTTAATTTACCTTTTTGCCTCCTTGTGTCATTTAATTTGTTATTCTTCCAGTTTTGTAAAGGGAAGTTTACCTTAAAGTAAGTTGGGGTATGTCAACAATGTGGAAATAATTTTGTCTTTTTTATTCACATTCCCCTAAGAGTATGTAATGTAGTTTTCCAGGGGCTGTGTGATGTGTGAACTGCATGTTGCAGCAGAGTGAATGCAGAAGCAGATAGGAAGATCATTCATCTTCTATCAAATGTAAAATTACACTAGTCTCTTCACTGAGTTTTCCTTGTTTTGGAAAATACTGAATTTGTTTAAAATGTTACATATATCATTAACATAATGGATTTATTATAATTTTTAATGAATTAAATACTTCTAAACTTTCTCATTTTTGACTTCTAACATGGTAAATACAAATAGTTATAACACACTCAAACAAAATCTCTCTGAGGTTCCCAAAAATTGTAAAATAATAAAGGGGTCCTGAGACAAAAGTTTGAGGACCACTGTTCAAAAGTCTGGATAAAATTTAGGCTAAACCTTTTTTTTTTTTTACAAGGATACTTAATATGTGGTGTTTTTTATACTGTATTACACCAAGAGGCACAGAGTACCTTGTTATCCCATTTTTAGTCATGTAATGTTTATTGAATTTTGACATAATATTAATAGAAAGTTTTATTATAAATTGCTTACTTAGATTTTGATAGCTGATCAGAATGGAAATAAACACTGATAGGAAACATTTTGCTTTAAGTAGACCGAATTAGTTTTGCATCTTCACAGAGGCTTGGAATCTTTGCAGTCAAGGATTAATTATAATCATTGATTATAATTACTGTGAGTATTCCTTTATGTCTTTTTTATATATTTGTATGTGATTCTGTTGTATGATGAACATAGAGCTACTTTGGACAGTTAATTTATTTAATTCAACATGAACTGGTGAGAACCTGTAGGATCATCATACCCAATAAGACTAATAACTATATGCACATAAAAGGCAGCATTACTCTCAAGTTACTCCTGGCTTTGTAATTGGTTGGTATTTTATCTCTTATTATTACTGGGTATATGTCTCCACAAGCCTGTGTCCTGACCTTACTGTTATATTTATCAACCTTTTTTCAATGCCCACCCATCCCATCTCACCCCAGTTCCTAATACATTATAGGATTCTAATCCATGAAGCACTGATTCTCAGTTTGGGCTGAATGAGAGCAGGAGAAATGTAGTTTCTTATGCCTTCAGATCATTCTAATAAGTACCCTAATCATTATTCTATAGTAGTTAACATTATGAATTTACTTTTTCATTTCACTGAAACTGGTTGAAATTTCTTGCTATCTCTTCCTGGTATAAGGAGCTTATGTGATATCAGTTTGCTTATATCAAAGCAAGTACAGATTCTTAATATTTTATTATCTTTTGCTGTTGTTCTTCATCCAAACACTTTATTCTTTCTTTTATTCCTACACATTTGTACATGCTATATACTGTACCTTCTCTACAAGATCATAATTTGATTTAATTTAGAAAGCACTTTTTATTCTTATTGCTTTAAATTCTTCTTTAAAATATACTAATCTTCTCTCTATAAAATGTTTCTGTATAACTTCACACTTATCTGTGTTACGGTTCCAAATAAAAAAATGTCTCAATGCTAATAAATGTGGTATTTTCTAAGTCCCTGCTATGTACCATGCCCAGAGCTTTACACTAGGTAAAGGTGAATAACGTATATATTCTCTGTGTTCAGAAAACTAGCTCTAATGTAGAAGATAAATGTGTAAGCAAACAATTGTAATTACAATATGGTGAGTATTTTAATGGAGACAAACACTAGGAACAGTGGAGGAACAGTGGTCAGCTCTACTGTGGATTAGGGAAGGTTTCACAAAAAGTATGAACTGTCAAGAAGGAAGAAGGGGGCCGGGCGCGGTGGCTCACGCCTGTAATCCTAGCTCTCTGGGAGGCCGAGGCGGGCGGATTGTTTGAGCTCAGGAGTTCAAAACCAGCCTGAGCAAGAGCGAGACCCCGTCTCTGCTAAAATTAGAAAGAAATTAATTGGATATCTAAAAATACATAGAAAAAATTAGCTGGGCGTGGTGGCGCGTGCCTGTAGTTCTGGCTACTGGGGAGGCTGAGGCAGGAGGATCGCTTGAGCCCAGGAGTTTGAGGTTGCTGTGAGCTAGGATGACGCCATGGCACTCTAGCCCAGGCAACACAGTGAGACTCTGTCTCAAAAAAAAAAAAAAAAAGGAAGAAGGGGAAATAAGAGTGTGAGCCCATTCTAAAAAGTGAGAATAGATGTACATGAATGCTGAAGTGGCAGACACCATAGTACAGTTGAAGAAGGTGAATCTGTTGTCTTGTGTTTGGAAGGGAGGGACAAATCAATCACTCCAAATCCTATCTTTCATTACAGGGCAGAGATTTAAAAGGCAGTAATTAAGAGGGGAACTTGTGACTCCTGATAAGGGTTTTTTGCTACTGTTACATTATTTTCTTTGAAAGGTGAAAGGGAATTTTTTTGTTTATAGACTTCTGGAAAGAGCAAGAGGGAAGAGAGTTAGGTTGAAATTATAGGGACAGGGAAAGGTGGGCGGTGGGCAGGTGAATAATGGATAGAGCAATATCCAGGATTCAGTGGGATCACGGGTATGGTGTAATGAATGGTAAGCCTTAATAGGGAAGGCTTTTTCCTGCGATGAGGTAAGCAGTAGTCCCCAACCTTTTTTGCACCAGGGGCTGCTCACTTCCTACTGTGCAACCCAGTCCCCAAGTTTCATGGAAGACAATTTTTCCACGGATGGTGGTGCAGAGGGGTGAAGGGGTGGGCTGGGAGGAGGTGGAGCTCAGGTGGTGATGCGCAGCCGGGTTCCTAACAGGCCATGGGCCAGGGGTTAGGGACCACAGAGGGAGATTATTATGGTGGGTTTTGGAGGCAAAGTCTTGGGTTCACATCACTGCTTTGCTTATTATTATATCATCTTGAGCAAGTCACTTAATTTCTCTGTACTTTGTTTATTTTGTTCTCTGTAAAAGTGATACCCTTACCCCCTTACAGATTGTTTGGCACAATGCCCAGAACTGGTGCTGGTAGTAGATCCTGGTTATTTTCTGTGAAATATGAGTTAAGTCATCTTCTCAAGGGTGTCGAATGAAAGGTGGCCTTTAAGGGTGATAATGGCTTGAAGTAACATCTATGGAATTTTGAACTGGTTAGAAAATAATAGTAATTATAATGTAGCACCAAGCCGCCAGCATTTCTTTTTAGCATTGATTAAACACTATTATGTAAACAGTGTATCCATTGTTTGTGCTTGAGTCTATGTGTCTGTAAGTAGAAAAGAGCAAATTTTTGTCTGACTTTTCTTGTGACAAACTATAATAGCTTAGATTGCTTTATTAGTTCTCAGTTGTCTGTATTCCAAATTCTGTGTACCAGGGTTTGAAGAATCTAGTATGGTGAGTTCTTGGGGTAGGCTTCATAGGAGAAACATTAATTTTATTTAGGATCCTTTCCATTGACAAGTTTCGTCTGTTTATTCATGAATATTTACTAATTATAAACTGTGACCAAGCGCTATACTATATATGAGGACATACCAAGGCTAATGTGCCTCACATGGAGCTTACATTCACTTGTTTGAGAAAAGTTGATAACTCTCTAAGAGTGATAACAAGGTTCATGTCTAGAATAGATGAGAGGTAAAAGTAGAAACTGAACTGGTTTCATTGCTACGGCGCAGTGAATTCAGTCATTCATTCTTCTTGTCTGAAATGTAGGACTGGATACCAATGCAATCTTATTTTTTAAATTAAAATAAGTAACTAAGTAATGAGGAGGAAAGATAAGCTAATAGATTCAAAAGTAAGAAAAAATTAACAGACGTTGCTGTGGATCAAAGTAGATTTAGAGATCAGCATGTTGTATGATGTACTTATCTAGGTGATGTCTGAAATGTCTTCTATCTCAGTAGATTGCTGATGTTTCAGAATGGTTTGACTTAAGGGTTTCTGCCACAAGATTGGGAGGATAGTACTAGCTTTTTTAAATTTAATGAGGCCCAGATAACATAGTTTGAACATAAATTCCAGAATCTGTTATTGGGATATATTTGAAGAATTTTACTTTTTTTTTTTTTTTAAGTCCCACAGGTTTTCTGTAAAATAGTAAATAAATACATGACAAATTATTCTGTATACAGATGACTATCTAGATATTGAAACTTATGAGTCTGATTACATAATCAAGTAATAGGCTTTCAGTTGTCCTTAAAGTCTGAGGTAAATTTTGTTTTATAAGTTTGTTAATCTAATATTTTGTATATATTGCTTTTATTAAATATTCAAGGACCTTTGGGGATTTGATTGATTGATTCTCTATATGGCATAATGTGCCAGGTCAGAGTATTGATTAGGAATAATTTTCTTTTTTATTGTATGTGCATATTAAAAGTGTATATTTAGGGCTTTTTTTTTTTTTAACAGTTTTAGTGAGATATTTTAAATACCATATAATTCACCCATTTAAAGTGTATAATTCAATGGTTTTAGTATCTTCACGGTTATATACAGCCACCATCACAGTCAACTTTAAAATAATTTTTTCTACCTGAAAAAGAAATCCTATACCTATTAAGAATCACCCCTTTCCCTTCCCCTTCCCCGTTTTTGTTTTTGTTTTCGTTTTTGTTGTGGCTCTGTTGCCCAGGCTGAATTTCGGTGGCACAATCATAGCTCATTGCAGCCTCAAGCTCTTGGGCTCAAGAAATCCTCCCACCTCAGCTTCCCAGGTAGCTAGGACTACAGGTACATGCCACTACACCCATCTAATTTTTAATTTTTTAATTAAGAAAATAGAAGTAGGAGTCTCATTGTGTTACCCAGGCTGCACTCAAACCTCCTACCTCAGCCTCCCAAGTAGCTTGGGACTGTAGACACACGCCACCATGCCTGGCTAATTTTTCTTATTTTTTGTAAAGATAGGATCTCATTATGTTGTCCAGGCTGGTCTTGAACTCCGGGCCTCAAGTGATCCTCCCACCTCGACCTCCTGAGGTGCTGGGATTACAGGTGTGAGCCACCACTCCTGGCCACAAAAGTTTTTAATTTATTTCAATCATGTTTTATAGTTTTCATAGTGTAAGTTTTGTACTTTTTGTTAAATTTATTTCTAAGTAATGTATTTTTGTGTATGTATTGTAAATGGAATTGTTTTCTTAATTTCAATTTTGGATTGACCATTAAAAAAATATTAAATTATTAAGTATGAAATGTGTGATTTCCATAAGTACTAAGTTTGACAGTTGGTATCTCTGACATTTCACTTTGACACTTGTTTTATTTTATTGTAAAGGTACATCCTCAGTGTTTCAAATGCACGTTTTGGTTTGTGATTATCTTTCAAATTCTCTTCAGAGCAATTTTTTTGTGAAACCATAGATAAGTAAAAAATTCATGTTATTTTCAAATACAAATTCCGTCGTGGAACCAGTGCAACACAGACAGCTTAAAATATCAACGGAGTGTTTGGGAATGATATGGCTAATGAATGCACAGTATTTCCATGGTTTGAGAAGTCCATTCAGATGACTTTAATCTCAAAAATGAGCCACGTGGGCGACCTGAGACCAAGGTGGATAATGATGAGCTGAAAACCGTAGTGGAAGTGAATCCATCTCAACCTATGCGTGAATTAGCAGTAAGGTTTGTTACTATTCCAACATTATTGAACCATTTGAAACAAATCAGGAAGGTAAAGAAGCTGGGTAGATGGATTCCACGTGAATTAAACGAGCATCAGAAGAGAAATCCTTTTGAAGCTTACCTTTCTTTGCTGCCACAACATAAAGACAAACCATTTCTATATCGCATTGTTACATGTGATGAAAAGTGGATTCTTCCTGACAATCTCAAGTGTTCAGCACAATGGTTGGATAAAGATGAAGTGCCAAAACACAGTCCAAAAACCAAATATTCATGAAAAAAAGCTAATGGTGTCTGTTTGGTGGTCCAGCGCTGGTATTATCCACTACAGCGTCATGAAACCTGGTCAGTCAATTACAGGGGATGTCTGCTGCAACCAACTGGACACAATGATGAGGATGCTTGTGATTAAGCAGCCGAGATTGATCTGTAGAGACGGGCCAGTCCTCTTGCAAGACAGCACTCGACCACGTATCGCACAAACACTGCTGCTCAAACTACAGAGGCTGGACTTGGAAACTCTCTGCCATCCACTGTATTCACCAGACCTTGCATCAACTGACTACACTTCTTCCAGGCTTTGGGCTACTTCTTGCAGGGAAAAATATTCAGTTCTCAATAAGCTGTGGAAAACAGCCTTTCATGATTTCATCGCCACTTGCTCTCTAGGCTTCTTTGCTGCTGGCATAAACAAGCTACCGTTAAGAAGGCAAAACTGTATCGATAGTTTAGGTGCGCACTTTGATTAATTGTAATCAAATCAATTGAATAATGAGCTAATATTATTATTGTTTTTTATGTACTCATCTTGAATTCTACAACCTTGCTGAGCTAACTTAATCTAATAGTTTCTTAGTCAATTCTTTAGGACTCTTTTCTACATACAAGGTATCATCTGTGAATAATGTTAGTTTTTTTCCAATCTGGCACCTTATTGCCATGGCTAGAATTTCCAGTATAGTGTTAAATAGACATGGTGAAAGTAGACATCTTTATCTTGTTCTTGGTCTCAGGGGGAAGGCATCCAGTCTTTGAAGAATGTTTTATAGATGACCTTTATCATGTTGAGGAAAGTTTTCTTGTTTTTAGAAGTTAATTATAGGAATAATAGATAAAATTTCATAAGTAAATTATTTTTGTGTAATTATTTTTGCTAAGGGTGATTTACCTTTTTTCATTAGTTGGTTGGGATTTTATTTCCTTTTATTAGCTATCCTGATTTTGCTAGAAATGACCAAATGGTTCATAATTAAAACATTGAGTTGAAAAAATCTGAACCATTCAATTGTTTTTAATAGAGCTTATACAAATCCTTGTTTGAGACCAAATATGTGAATTTAATCATTCATCACATGTTGTGATACACCAAACTTACTTTACCAAGTTCACACACATTGGTTGATTTTTTACCTAACTTTCAGGAAAGGTTTGGGAGTAGGGGAGTGGGGGTGTGTGGAGGGACACAGGAAAATATATACTCTTGGAATTTAAATCGCTTTACCCAGTGTGCACAGCTATTGTATTAGTTTCCTAGGGCTAGTACCACGAAGTGCCACAAATTAGGTGGCTTAAAACAACAAATTTATTATCTTATGGTTCTGGAGGCCAGAAGTCCAAAATCAAGGTTTCAGCAAGGTCATGCTCCCTCCAAAACGTGTCAGGGACAATCCTTCCTTTCTTCCTAGCTTCTGGTGGTTTGCCAGCAATCCTTGCCTTGCTGCTGCAGCAGTTCAGTCTCTGTCTCTGTCATCACATGAACTTTTCGCCTCATGTGTCTGTGTGTTTTATATTCTTACAGGGACACCGGTCATTGGATTAAGGGCCCGCCCTACACTGCATGACATCATTTTATCTAATTACTTATGCAGTGATTCTGTTTCCAAATAAGGTCACACAGTGTAAGGTACTATGGGTGAGAATTACAGCATATCTTTTTGGGGGACATAGTTCAACCCTGTTAACAATTTATTGGTTCATCAAAAAAGTACTCAAGTTTCTTCCTTGTTCCAGACTTTTTTCTAGATCCTTGTTATTAAATATTATTGTTAAGTTAAACACTGTCTCTAAAGAGCTTACTAGGGGAAGGACAACAGACAAAGCAGACGATGACCATACAATATAAAAACAGTTATTATAGGGATAGGTACCTAACAGAAGCACATAGGAATGGAGCCTGATCAAGTTTGGATAGATTCGGTCAGGGAAATGGTGTTAAAGAAGTAGGGAAGGAGTCAGTGTCATATGGGAGATCTATGAGTTTGTACGTCTTCTGAGTTTGAAAATAGGAAAAGGAAGAGCCAAGGGATAAGGGAGGAAAGGAAAACTTAGACTTAATACTAGAGCACTGTGGGAAACACTGCAGCACTTTCAAAGTGAGTAGATGTCATGTATGTCAACACTTAGAGACTTAAATTTTAGAAAGATTATTGGGACTGTAGAGTGAAGAATGGATTTATAAGGAAAGTCTGAAAGCTGAAAATTCAGTTAAAAGGCAATAAAAGCAAACTGGGGGAATGACTGATGGTCCAAGGAGTTGTAGGAGAGACGGCCAAAGTGGATGGATTAGAGAGTTTTATTTTCTGTATGAATTAGAATTGAGTTAAGCTAAGTTGGTTTTTTTTCCACTTAAGATTTATGAAAAATGTCCATTGAAAATATATATACTTGATAAGATCAGACAGAACTCAAACCTGATTATCAGGTTAAATACATAACTATATTTGAGGACCATAAAATTTACTATTTATATATGGAATGGTTTGCGTATTTTATTTACTAAGTTGCCAACTATTTTTGGCACACTCTAAACAGAGTACCAAACTATAGCAAATACAGCCTGGTGCCCATTTTTGTATAGCCCATGATATAAGAATGGCTTTGATGTTTTTAAATGTTTGGGGAAAAAAAGGAGGAGAATATTTTATGACATGAAAATTTTATGAAATTCAAATTTTGGTGTCCATAAATAAAATTTTGTTGGCACACAACCACGCTCATTTGTTTTCATATTATTTATGGCTGTTTTCACACTATAATGGCAGAAGTGAATAACCGTGACAAGCTAATGATCCACAAGGCCTAAAATACTTACTATCAGACTTTTAACAGAAAAAGTTACTGACTCATGCTCTAATTACATGTCACCAGAACTTTGTAAAAAAAAAAAAAGTTCCCCCAAAGACTTCTGTAAGTCATTACTAAGCTACAGAAGTGATGGTGATATTCTTCTATAAGAACGCATTTGCCAGGCCGGGCGCGGTGGCTCACGCCTGTAATCCTAGCATTCTGGGAGGCCGAGGCGGGCGGATCGCTCAAGGTCAGGAGTTCGAGACCAGCCTGAGCAAGAGCGAGACCCCGTCTCTACCAAAAATAGAAAGAAATTAATTGGACAGCTAAAAATATATAGAAAAAATTAGCTGGGCATGGTGGCACATGCCTGTAGTCCCAGCTACCTGGGAGGCTGAGACAGGAGGATCACTTGAGCCCAGGAGTTTGAGGTTGCTGTGAGCTAGGCTGATGCCACGGCACTCACTCTAGCCCGAGCAACAGAGCGAGACTCTGTCTCAAAAAAAAAGGAAAAAAAAACAGTGGAAAGCCTCAAGAACAGAATGGATCATGTAGAAGAAAGAATCTCAGAACTTGAAGATAATGCCTATGTGCTAAACAAATCAGATGAAGAAAAAAAACACAGAGACAAGACCAAAACATACAAAAAACATGGGATTATGTAAAGAAGCCAAATACAAGAATCATTGGCATCCGAGAGAGAGAGAGAGAGAGAGAGAGAGAGAGAGAGAGAGAGAGAGAGAGAGAGATGAAGAAAATACACAAGGGCTGGGAAACTTATTTCATATAATACTGGAGGAAAATATGCCTAGCCTGGCCAGAAATCTAGATATCCAGATACAAGAAGCACACAGAACTCCTGGGAGACTCGATGTGAAAAGGCAATCACTACGCCACGTAGCTATTAGGCTGACCAAAGTAAACACGAAAGAAGCAATCCTTCGAGCAGTGAGGCGAAAACAGCAGATAACCTACGAAGGAAAACCTATCAGACTAACTGCAGATTCTCAACTGAAACTTTACAAGCCAGAAGGGATTGGGTGCCTATCCTTAATCTTCTAAAACAGAATAAAGGCCAACCTAGAATTCTCTACCTGGCAAAATTAAGCTTCATCTGTGAGGGAGAAATAAAGACCTTCCCAGACAAGCAATCACTGATGGAATTTGCGAAGACCAGACCAGCCCTACAGGAAGTACTCAGACCTGCATTACACACTGAACAGTACATTAGACACTCTCCAAAGTAAAATCACTCAAGAGTTAAAGTCTAGAAACTGAACTCTGTGAAGGCTCAAGGAGTAAAACAAAACAATAGGAATTCACCCAACAATATGAATGGAAATCTACCTCAAATATCAATCCTCTCAATAAATGTAAATGGCTTAAGTTGTCCTCTCAAGAGACATAGACTGGCAGAGTGGATAAAAATCCATAAGCCTAGTATCTGCTGTCTACAGGAAACGCATGTAACCTACAAAGATGTCTCAAGGTCAAGGGATGGGAAAACAATCCTCCAGGCAAATGGAAGTCAAAAGAAAGCAGGAGTAGCTATACTTATTTCAGATAACATAAGCTTTAAAATAACAAAAGTAAGAAAGGACAAAGACGGCCACTATATTATGGTGAAAGGGAAGATCCAACAAGAAGACTTAATAATTCTTAATATTTATGCATCCAACCCAGGAGCACCCAGATACATAAAGCAAACCCTGCCTGATCTAAATAGCATGATAAACAATCATGCCATAATAGCTGGGGACTTCAACACTCCACTGAATGAACTGGACAGATCTTCCAAACAGAAAATAAGCAAAGAAATAATGGACTTAAACAGAGCTCTAGAACAAAAGGGCCTGACAGACCTCTACAGAACATTCCACCCAAATAAAGCTGAATATACATTCTTTTCATCTCATGGAACTTTCTCCAAAATTGATCACATACTAGGCCATAAATCAGATCTCAAAAAATTCAAAAAAAATAGAAATTATACCGTGTATCTTCTCAGATCATAGTGGTATAAAATTAGAGTTCAGTTCCAACAGAAATACCACTTCACAAAGTCATGGAAATTAAACAATCTATTGTTGAATGACTTTTGGGTCAGGGAGGAAATACAGAGAGAAATCCAAAGATTCTTCAAACTAAATGACAATGGGGACACAAGTTATCAAAATCTATGGGATACAGCAAAAGCATTCCTGAGAGGACTACTAATAACATTAAATGCTCACATCCAAAAAACAGAAAGCTCAAAAGTCAACAATCTAATAAACAGTCTCAAGGAATTGGAAAAGGAAGAGCAAATCAAATCCAAACCTAGTAGAAGAAAAGAAATAACTAAGATCAAAGCAGAACTAAATAAAATGGAGAACAAAAGAACTATACAGGAGATCAACAGACTTGAGTGATTTAGCATAGTAGCTCTCAAATTCTTTGGTATCATGAATCCTTCAGACTCTTAAAAATTATTGAGGACCCCAAAGAACTTTTTTTTTTTTTACTTTTGTTATATCTACTTACCATATTAGGAATTAGAATTTTAAAATGTTTATTGATTGAAAAATAACATAATAAGCCCAATATATGTTGACATCAATAACATTTTTATGAAAAAAATATTTTCCAAAACTAATTTCAAAAATTTATTGAGAAGAGCAGCATTTTTATATTTTCACAAATCTCTTTAATGTCTAAATAGCCAGATTCTTACATCTGCTTCTGCAGATAGTCTGTTATAATACACTGTTTGAAGTATATGAAGAAAATCTGGCCTTATACGAATAGGTAGTGCAAAAGGAAGCAGCTTGCAGGCCACTAGAAGGGATCTTGAGGACCCTCAGGGGTTTTCATATCACACTTTTGAGAACCATCATTTTAGGTCTTTTATGTAAAGTACAGTCCCCAGAGCAGCAGAATGAGAATCTTAGGGCACTTGTATTTAATGTAAAATTTTGACCCCATCCCAGACCAATTATTAAGTCACAGTCTGCATTTTGCAGAGTCCAAGAGTGATTTATTACGTACATTAAAGTTTGAGAAGTATGAGCTAGGTCAGTGATCCTATAAGGTCCCTTCCAGTTCTGTGTACCTTATTTTTGGTTAATTATATAAAAAGTAGGCTATATAATGTAATACCAAAATGTTACTTGAATAAATTATTATTCAGCCAAGAGAGCTTTTAACTGGCATTATAAGTTAGCAAATTGACTTAAAAATATAATAGCATTTATGTATAATTGCCCTTTTTTCTGCCTTTTTGGTTATTGCTTTTTAAAAAAGCAAAATAGTCAACCTGTAGGAAAGATAGAATAAAAAGCTTAACGAGAATGTCAATTGGAACTGTGTTAGAATCCTTAGTATCTATGGCTACTGTAGGTAGCATTCACTTGTGCTTTATTTTTCTCTAAGCTATGAAAATTTAGTTCTGCATGCTCTATAGTCCTTTATTCTGTACTGTCATTTACTATACAGTTTGTCTACGAAATACTATCTTGATTTTACCAACTTCCATTCTCATCTTTTGGTTTCTACTAAAGAATAAAAAGCGCTGTATTCTTCATTAGTTTCGTAAAGGTTTTCTCATATTTTGGGTGCTGAGATAAATGTGTGGGTTTTCAATAAGTGCCTAGACAACGCAATGACTTCTATAATTATATAAACAGTAATGATGACTTTGTTGAAATAAGTCTTGGTGTATTGTACTTTCTCTTAAGTCTACTTTGGATATAAATTTAACTAATTTTTTAAAGTATATTAATGCCAATCTGCTTAACGGTTGCATGTTTATTAAGAAAACATGCTCGGTTATCCACTGGAAGAGATCATGGGGCTCCTTAATACAAACACACACACACACACACAAACACACACACACATCCCAGCCTCTCCAGATTTCTGGTTTTCATCCCAGGTCTACTATGTATATGCTGGCTATTAGTAACCAGTAGACCACCACCCTTGACCCCCTACACACAAAGGGCATCGTATAGGTTTGGCACTAACTTAGAAAAAGGATACAAAGAAATGTCTGTATTTAACAGCTGAGGATTACCTTTTTAGGTCTGAAGATCAGAGAATGCTAGGCACTTGAACCATAAGCCCTAGTTCTCAGTTTCTTTTAACAATTATTCTCTCATTTAACAGCTACTAATTAGGTATACTCTGTGCACCAGGTTTATGATACAGCAGTGAACAAGATATAAACTTCAGTATCCTCCTAAAGCTTTTATAGCCTAGTAGGGAAGTTAGGCATATTGCAGTAGTAATTACATTAAACCAAAGGAATATTGTAGGCATAATGAAGTAGGGAGTTTTAATCTATGTGAGAGGGTCAGATAAATACAGTATTCCTGAGAAAGTATGTATAAGCTGAGGACTTTGTTGGCTTACCAGTAAAGTCCTCAGGGATGCTCAAAACAAAATCTTTATGAAGGAGCGAACCAGTAGCCTCAGTCCTGGCGTTCTTCACCAGAAATATCCCTAGGATTCATGGGAGAAAGTCATGCCATTATCACTCCCTCTTCAATATTTCAATCATATTCTACCTCTATTTTAATAATTAGTATATTGATATTAACTGTTTTCCCCTGCTAGAACTGAGCCTCTCGAGGTGGTTTTTTTTTTTGTTTTCCCTCTGCAGATCAATTCACTACTACATATTCGACCATGCAGTGGTATACTGTCATGCAAATAGTGGATGATAGCAACATAAATATGAATAAATATACATACTATGTCCCAGATATTGCATAAAACACTTTCCATGTATTGTGTAGTTTAATTCTTCCAACAGCCTTGGGGGGAGAATAAATACTGTTATCTACACTTTATAAACAAATAGTCTGAAACCCAGGATGGCTAGCACAAGATTACCATCTAGAAAATAACAGTTATAATCCCAGATCCTTTGCTCATATCAAAATGATATACTGAATCCATAAATGTGTAGTACATTGTTAATCTGTGAGCTTAGAGCATTTTCACCTGTGTAAGTGCCAGTGCGAAGGCGGTAAATGTAGACTGTAGTTTAACATTACGTTCTGTAGAGCACTGGTGATGAATTGTTGTATGCCATTGTTCTGTACATTCATGGTAGGTCTCTAGCTTTAAGTGTTATGGCTCAGAGAGGCCTTTCCTACCGACTGTATCTAAAACAGTGTTTTTAAGTGTGCACATACTTCTGTCACCTTATTGCAAACTGACATACTGTTATCTAATGCCCCATGAGAATACAAGTTCTGTGGGTTGGGGTTTGTTATTTTTTGTTCTTTGCTGAATTTCCAGTGCTGAAGGACTGGCAAGTTATAGGTGCTCAGCCAGTATTTGTGAAATGACCTGTAGGGAGTGAAACACAATTTCGTGTTGCCTGTGGAGGAAATAGGCTCTGAAATTGGATCGGCTTGAATTGAAATCCCAGCAACGTATTTCCTAGCTGTGAGACTTCGAGCAGGTTATTCAACTTCGCTGAGCTCAAAATATTTGTGAGGATTAAATGAGAAAGACAAAGTGCCTGTCATGCAGTCATCATTCAGTACTTGTTAGGTATTTCCATTATTATCATTGACATCGTTATGACTTGTTTAGTAGTGAAATTCCTCTTGTTCTATTATTTTTACCAGTGACAATCAGCAAATTGTATTAATTTAAATGTTTAATGAACTTCATGCAGAATCAACCTTTAAATGGGAGAATGAGCTCACATTTATTTGTAATCTTGTTAATCACCTTGCAAAGTGCTTTATATATACTATCTTATTTTAATCTTTTGTATCGTGGTAAGAAGGTAGTATCTTCATTTCGTAGGTAAGAAATAGACTGAGGTTATGCATTTTGCTTAAGGATATGCAGAAGAAATAATAGTAGTAAGAAATCAAGGATCTCTTAATATGACATTGATATAAACCTTAATAAGATTTTTTTCCTTTACCTGTTTTTTTTAAACCTTTTTTCTAAACTCCAAGGAAGAAATCTGAGGGTAAAAAGTTTATGGGATATGGGTAGCATATGTATAAGGCTGGTATTACACTTTTGAGCCCTATGTAAACTTCATGATCCTTGTTTAAGAGAGAGAAACTTCTTAGTTGCATGCCATACTTGTGATTTTGACCCAATTTTCTTGAAAATCTGTGCCACTCGTAATAAGATCCAAATAATAGTAGTAATATACTTAGCGCAATTTTTGTCTGCTATTAAAAGAATAAAAACTACAGCAAGTAATAACATCAACTTTTTTTATGAAGGATAGTGCATTTGAGGTTGGAGCAGTACATAAGCTTTCATGTATTCAGAGAGTAATGAGCCTTGGGGAATCATGAGGTGAGCTAATTTTCTTTGATAGAGCTAGTTCGATTTGGTAGGGAGTTTGAGGAGGCTTGTTTTCCAATGGGTTCATAAGGTATGTTGAAATTCCTGTGAACTAATGGTTCATGCCAATAAGAATCTGGCTGAATCCAGCCTCCTAACAACCAAGTTAAAAATAATGGGGATTTTTAATTACTTTGTTTGTGTGATTTGACTTTGCCACTGATTCCATTAGCTTTTGGATTGTAAGGTTTGAACATTCTGTCTGGGAAAAACAGAATTAAAGCTGTGAAGGTAAAATTCCTTTTAGTTTTTATATAACACATTGCAATTCACCTTACTTTTTTACAGAAACAAGTGAGACTGATTCCTGATTAGATAGTGTTTGAAAAGTTGAGGAAAACTTTTTATTTATTCCTTTAGCAGGTAGAATTTTTCTTTTTGCTATCCCAGAGAATATCCACTGAAATTAGGCAAAGCGGTCCCTTAATAAATTTTGTTCCTGTACATCCAGTAAATTTGGATTATAAATATAAAAGAAAACTTCACATATTATGCACAGTATCTTGGGAACATTTTGCATGATTTTCAGAGGCATTCCATTACTCTATTGTGATTTGATTAAAGGTGATAGCATTCCCCATTTATGTGCTAAAGAATAATTGTAAACTCCTTATTTCAGAATTCCTCAGAAAAGCTGATTTTACTTATCTACCCTGAATACTAGGCTGCAATTCATAAGACAGTAGACTACAGAATAAAAACTGATAGGATGTAGAAAGATGGTTTCCATATTTAAATACATTTTTAACAGTACTGAGTTTTCTGGTATCTTGTAAATAGCTTGCATGCTAAATGCAACAGATTCATATAGATACTTCGTAATTGCTGCTTTCTCATAATGGACTATATATGATTGGAGATGTACCTTGAAAGCAGCATAGGACTCACTTGACCAAAAAAAGGAGAATAGAAAGAGTATTCCTGTTGGTAGAAGTGCTCATTTAGTATTCAGTGAACAAGTAACCAGTTTTGACTGGACTTACTTTGGGACATAGGGTAGAGATGTAGGTAGAAGTTAGATTGTGAGGGATTTACGCAGCACATTAAAGAAATTAAAGCACAGTAACATAAATTAGAAATGATACTGAAGTAGACATTGGAAAATCTGGGTTCTAGTTTTTGCTTTACCATTGACTAGGCCCTTACCCAATGGAGTATAGATTATATTTATCTTATTCTAGGTGCTGAATGTAATGCAATGTATCTAGTAGATGCCTGACACCTATTAGACTAGACTGGACACCCCATTGTCACCAGCTGAATCAATGCTTTAATTCTAGCTTAGACATAGCATTTATCTTTCTGGAGTACATTTGTCTCATTTGGACAAGGAGGGATTCCTACTTAGGTTATTTCCTAGATCTGTGATCCTATGATCATCGTCTTATAGATGTAGAGAACTATTAACTGTTTTTGAGCATTTTAATCTTTGTGACTTACATGATGTCAGAAAATTGGAAATGGTTAAGTATCAGGTGGTTAAATGGAGTCAGATAGTTAAGCTGGCCACAATAAAATACAAAATGGAGATGGAGAGG
The DNA here is from genome assembly GCF_000956105.1 of Propithecus coquereli. NCBI lineage: Eukaryota > Metazoa > Chordata > Mammalia > Primates > Indriidae > Propithecus > Propithecus coquereli. The sequence continues at coordinate 1,563,774 of NW_012148274.1, read as the reverse complement.
ATGGAAACAATGAGGCCCATCTTAAATTGGTCTAAGCTAAAGAGATATGAGGTGTTAGTATTCAGGACTTTGGTAGTCACAATTGTAATGCAAAAAAAAAAACTATTTTGAGAGATAATGAAGAAGTCAGTAAAAATTGCATTTTTGCCTTGTCAGAGATTTTTGGCTGTTATAGGAGCAATAAGAGTACTAGTAACAGAAACGTTTACCAACTGTTTGGTTTTTTTCCTTTTAACATTTATCTGTGTTTCAAGAGCTCCTAGAGGATAATATTATAATAGTAATTAAATATTGCGGGAGACGAAGCATCCAAAAATGACTAAGGTTTCTATTCTGAATCGTGGAAATAATGGTCATACCATTGAAAGAAATGGGGAAATCCAAAGAAAGGCACTGACTTTGAGAGAAAGAAGTATTAGTTTAGACATGTCAACTGTCTGTGCGAATGGTATTTTCATCGTATATATTGAAACCCTTGATTTATAGAAAAGGTTGCTTTTTATAGAATTTAGCTATTTGTGCCTATATCACACTTTTGTCCCCCCAGAATGCATCACTTTGGTTTTATTTATTTGTTGCCCAGTAGAGTTAAAAACCTACCCACATATTTGTATCTGATGGACCTTATGAAGCAGAGAACAAGGCACCTGCTTTCTAGGTCTTTGATTTAGTTAAGCATAGTCCTAAGTAGGCTTGCTCATACACTTAAGTTCAAGGTAATGCTGCATTTTTGCAGTACATATTGCGTTTCTGAACAATACCTGACATCCTAGACTATTTACCTAGTAGTAGTGATTTTTGTGGAGCTGGGGATCAGTGGCAGTTGCTATAAGATAGCCTGTTAGAATTAGTAGCATTTCTAACCTTTAGAGAAGTGTTCATACCAAATAGCTTGCAAGCCCTTAGCTTATGCTACTGTTTGTACTTGAAGCCGTAGCATACACTGTCTTAATTAATTCAGATCAAAGCTTACAAAATTACAAGGGATAGGACTTTAATATGTTACTCATTATAACAATGCAGTGAGCAGTGCTTTTTCTACCATCTTTGTTAATGCCATAAAGAAAAATCTTTCCTTAATCACTAAAATCAAAGTAGTTTTTATTTGGGAAAATCAGTGTCTTTATGCATATTGAGGCTTTTAATATAAGGGAGAAGAGGAAGTAAAAATTCTTACCACTTCTGAACACTACTTCACAACTGTTTATTTTTTTTAATATACTATGAGAGAGTGATAAGGCAGTTTACCTTAACATCACCACTTTTTAAATGGGGTAAACAGAGGAACTATTATCCCCACTATTCAAGTAAGTTGAAGGGTTATGGTCCAGGTCACACCAACTTAGTATATGATACAGGTTCAGCCGAGAACCCAGCCCCACTGTTGTGATTCCTTGTCCAGTGTTCTTTTGGCTATATATTCTGAGTTTACCCTTTGTTCATTTAATTCAATCCCTTTTTTATTTGAAAGCTCGGTTTCAACATGATTAGAGGGAAGGGAGTGTTTTGATAAATGGATTTCTAGTATGCATACAGGTAAGCCTCCAAGATAGGTTTCAGTAGGTCAAGGAGGCAGAACCTGTGCTCCGTAGTAGGTGGAGCATTGAGCAAGTAAAAACTTCATCTTGCTTGTTCAGGGATCTGTTACTGTTGACAGAGAAGCAGAAGGAACAGTAACTGAATAGTTTCCCTGCTGTTCAGCATGTAGTTTTGTCTGAAGGGCAAATCTAGAATAACTAGATTGTTGGCTGAGCAGAGCAAACTTACGTCTGAGAGTTGGGGAAGTATGGCTAGTATTAAACAAGAAACAGTGCTTCTGTCTGATTTTGATGTCTGCCTTCCTTATGCTGTGGGCTAAATTTACTTTACTAATTTACATCATATCCATTTTCCCCTCATTTTCCTCTAATGAAAACAAGTGTATTTTGCCTTTTCTCATGGATTTTTCAAAGAAAGATTTTTGTTCAGTATTTGTCATCATAAATTCTCATTGTTGCTGCTGCCCTCAAAAGGATTGTATAAATGAGGTGGGTAAGAATTTCCAATGTATATAAAGGGTTTATTGTAGCCTTTTTGGTGATATTTGTAGAAAGTTTCAGTTAAAGTATTGAAATTGTTAACTGCAGAATGCTTTTAAAAATATTTAAAGTTCTGTAATTGAATTAATTTGCACCATATTCTGTGTGAGGAAGAGGTAGGCTTTTCTTAATTCTAAATGATTAGAAAAAATTTGCCTTTATGAAGAGATAGTTGCATGTTACCCTAACACATTCGAAACTTAAGCTTTTAAAAAGCAAGTACTGACAATTTTTAAGATCTGGAAGGTTGAATGAGAGACTACTGTGTTGTGATTCACTTTTATTTTTCTAGTTAGAAAACATAGCATATAGAATTCAAAGTAAAAGTCTATAATTAATGTGTGTATGTGTTTTTATTATTAGTTCAAATAAAGCAACGTACTTGATAAACATTATCTTATATCAAACTCTTGATTTGCCTTTGTAGAATCACAATTGTTAATTTTTTTCTACCCCACTTAAGATTATGCAGAAATAGGCTTTGTTTCTTGTAATGGATGTATACTAGATACTCAAGAAGTACTTACGTTTAATGAAGAGAAATAAGCTACTATCCCATGTCAGAAAACTTAATATGGTATTACTGCCTGAAGAGAACTTCTGTAAATTAGAAAAGTAAGGGAAGAATATTTGTAGAGCCAGTGAATTACTGGCTCTGGAGGAGTAGAGTAAGAGGATTATGTGTCCTTAACAAACTTTGCTTTTGTTCTGTTTAAGATATTAGCCCAATTTATCTACCTCAGTACTTACTGTTTTATGTTCATGGTTTTGAACCTTGTTCAGAATAGGTGAGCAATACTTTGCTTTTACTGTTTAGAATAGGACTCAGTGGAACTAAAGCAGGGAATAAGGAAAGGGGGTGATATTTGGAGGATTGTTGGGCTTTAAGTTGATCATGTTTGTTGAAGTATATGAACTAAAAGACTTCATAAGATGAAGTCTTCCATCATAAAAACATTTTATCATTACTTTGTTCTGTCCAGTGCTTAAATTCATGTTTTAGAATAATCTAAACCAACTTTTTAAAAAAAATACATTGCGTTCTCATGTCTTTGAGAATAAGAAACCTAGAGTATGATGAGTATGAGTGTATCAAAGTATGTAATTGTTTATTTTAAGCAGCCTTCTTTTTTGTGGGTTACTTTAGGGTCTGAGGTTTCATACTCATTCCACACAACTTTCACTTGGTCAACTTTAACATACAATACCTATATATTCTTCTTAAATGATTCAGGATTCCTCTGCTAGGTTTTTTTTTTTTTTTTTGAGACAGAGTCTCACTGTGTTGCCCCGGCTAGAGTGCCGTGGCATCATCCTAGCTCACAGCAACCTCAAACTCCTGGGCTCAAGTGATCTTCCTGCCTCAGCCTCCCAAGTAGCTGGGACTACAGGCATGTGCCACCATGCCTGGCTAATTTTTTCTATATATTTTTAGTTGTCCAATTAATTTCTTTCTATTTTTAGTAGAGACGGGGTCTCGCTCTTGCTCAGGCTGGTTTCGAACTCCTGAGCTCAAACAATCTGCCCGCCTCGGCCTCCCAGAGAGCTAGGATTACAGGCGTGAGCCACCGCGCCCGGCCTGGGTATTTTTGATAATCCTGGCTTCCTGATAGTTGCTGGTGAAATTCCTTGTTCCATTTTTTAGTATCTAAGTCGGTAGCAGTAAACAGTCTTAATCTTTTAATACCAGCTGCTGGACTGGTAAGGTGTATCTGTTTTATTGGCTACCTTGGCACCTATAATACATTTTTTAAGATAGCAGTGGTATCTGAATATGTTGTATAGCATTGGTATGGAATTTTCTATACCTAAATCATGACTATAGGTTGAGAAAAGCAGTATAACCTTGAGGTTAGATTGTACACAGTTACTGATTTTGCTGTATCATGTCTATTTTGTTCAATTATCATTTCTATATTTAAATAAGAATTCCTATTTGTAAAGTCATGATTGCATATATGTTTGCATGGATAAAATTATGTTTGCTTTATTAACTTAATATGTAAGAGTTTAACTGCCAGTAGTCCAAACACATTCCTCTGAAATGTATGTGCTTATGGAAGAAGGAACATTTTTCCTCATCAAAAATTCTGTATTCTCTTTAGCTACTTTTCTGTAACATTCATAACTGTCTTTATATGCAAAGGCCAACTATGTATGAGTGCCCAGTTCTACCAAAGAGCAGTCATTCAGATAATTTTTTTGTTAGTAGTGAATATTCTACAAACTTAATATACTGCATTTGAGATTCCATTATTTTTATAAATAACATTTTTAAAGTTTATGCAATTTTACATGTTTATTGTAGAAAACTAAAATCAAATATAAAACAAAATACATTTGTTCCTCAGCGTCGGTGGGGGATTGGTTCCAGGATCTTGACCTCCCATAGATACCAAAATGCAAGGGTGCTCTCAAGTCCCTGATATAAAATGGCCCATAGTATCTACATATTAAGCTATGCACATCCCCCGTATATTTTAAATTATCTCAAGATTACTTATAATACCTAATGCAGTGTAAAGGTATATAAATGCTGTATAAATAGTCATTATACTGTATTGTTTAAGGGATAATAATAAAAATCTGTACATGTTCAGTGCAGTTGCAATTTTTTTCCAAATATTTTCGATCTGCCATTGGTTGAATCCATGGGTGTGGAACCCATGGATGCAGAAGGCTGACTGTACTTAGTACTACCAGAGAACTTTTAGTATGTAGCATCCATTCTTTTTTCTTAAAGCAGTTCTTATTTTTTTAAAGTCTGTTTGAAATGCCAGCTTGCTCAATTAAAGCAGTCTTTTGCTTCAGCAGTATTATTTTCTTGTTTTCATTAAAACTATGTGAAGACACGAACAAAAGGGAAAAAACGTAGTTAGATTTGGAAAAATAAGATAGAGGAAAATATAAATAGTGATCTTTGTAGTCTTCCCAGAAACCTTTTAAGTATATGGGTTTAACTTTAGGTTCAGCCCTGCTACACGGTTTTTTTGGCTCTGAAGTTAGCCCTAGGAGTAGAATTCCCCAGATCAGGACTTTGGAATAATACAGCAAGTAATTGATGAGAATTATCCAACTTTGAATAAAACTATGGTATTTAAAGACTTCAGAGCTAATCATTTGATGTATTTCATTTAGATCTGTGAGAGATTACATACATCTCTGTGATTTAGTAGATTACTATATCTGTCACCAAGACTTTAAATGATTATCATTTATATATTTTCAGTAATTTTTTTCTGAACGCTTTCTTCTCCTCACTCCCTTTGTTTTATCTGTTTATAGACTTACAGTGCCCCTTCGGCGATATCTCAATGTAGCTACTTCAACTCTTGACCCATGTGGTCACTTAGATGGAGTGGGAATAGATAACTGTATTTTTTTGTTCTTATGTCTTGTATGTATTTTCTACACATTCCTGGAGACTTTATTTTTAGAGAATTTATACTTTATGAAGCTTTAAAACTATCACTGTGGTGCTGCTATACAGTATCACATATAAACTGGTGGTAATGAGTTTTCTTCCAAAATTAATTACAAAGCTTATCTTTCATATGGATCTGATATATTGCTTTTCATTTTATGTTTAATTTGTGCAAGCAATTTGCCCTTTAGTTTTCATGCCAAAATAATACAAATCCTCAACTCTTTCTGTACTAGTTGAGTTTGTTAAAGAGTACTGTAATAATATAATGGCTGCCAAACTAAGCATGTGAATTCATGCCCACACATAGGTTCAGTGTTTAAAATAGTGAAATACTGTACTGATTAATATGTTAGGGAACAAGGTTGAACAAAAGATCTTCTAAACCAATTAGAACATTTGGCCTTATTTTTAGCCAATAACTTCCTTTGCCTGAAACACAACAGAAGATATTAACACCAGCCTAAATTTTTCCATTGCCACATATGGAAGTAAGTGACAGCACTGTCAAACTGTTCCTTCCTTTTTTCTCGTGAGGGGCTGCATTGGCACTATCCAACTAAAAAAAAAAAGGCGGGATAGTAAGAAGGCAACCTATAAGGATCTTAATTGGAAATTTAAAAAACAAAGTTCAAAGGCCCTGCTTTCATTAATGTGTTTCTGGTTTTTTTATGGTTTTCAGGGGGTGAAGCCAGCCAGTTTTGACAAAGTAGCAATTCCTGAAGTGAAGGAAATTATTGAAGGATGCATACGGCAAAACAAAGATGAAAGGTAAGTTGCCTCTTTTGACCCTTATAATGCTTCAACAAAAATCTACACCATAATGTGCTCTGAGTACAACGCTCAATCTAAGGTGTATTTAATACTTATGGTTAATTTCTTCTCTATTTATGCTATGTAACATTTTTAAAAGCAAGATTCTGTCCATTGAGGTTATTCAGATCAGATATACTAGAACACTACAAAAATGGGGTTTTATAGAGTTTTAAGTAAACTAGAACCACCTTAAGGATAGCCACCACATTCCATGAGAACTACTTACATCAGCATGCGTCAGCATGATTTATAAAACTCGAAAGAGTTTAGTCTCTAGCACAACAAATCTGTTCCCCAATCCTTTACCCATTGAATTCTAAAAGGTGAAATAAAATCTTTACTTTTGAAAATCAGCTCAACTGTGCAGGTCTTGATTTGCTGTCATTATGCCAGAATTCAAGAAGAGCAAAACATCAAAATTCCTTTGAGTAAAAAGAGAAGACTTCGCCCAAGGCTTAGGAGGAGATTTGGCTTAGTCATTAGTACTAACAGAGGACTTTTCTCAGGAGTGGCAAGTATCTGATCTGCCATATAACTGATTCATCACCCTTTAGGCATGGCAAGGGTCCAGTGTCTGTTTTTGAAAAATAATGTAACTTTATGCCCCCACCACCACCATACCCTCCCCAAAAAGAAAAAGACCAGCTGGTACAAATGTAATTTGTAAATTGAGCATAATCTACAACCTGAAGATGAGAGCAATCAGGTATATTAACCAAATTAAAGAATTCCATAGCTCCACTTCTCCAATCTCATTCTTTTTATGACTTTGTTATTTGGAAGAGTTTAACATCATGGGCTTTAAGGCTTTTTAGTAGAAATTTAGTTTGAATTTCTATTTTTATATACACTGAGTTCTTAATCTCTTTAAGAACTTTTCCCTCCTATAAACAAAGGAATATTTGTTTTGAGTCTTAGAACACATTACACTGTTTCTTTTCTAGATGGAACAGTTTACTAGATTACTGGTATTTTGAAACCATTTTATCTACAAAAGATTGTTGAACAATCAGCTTTGTGCTTGCCTAGTACACAAATTGTTGAACAAGGAATTGAGAGAATTTATTGGGGATAAATAGAGGTTGCTGTGGTAGAAGGCACCTAACTAGAAATCAAAAGATATATTTTCCAGTTTTGATTCCACTATTTACAGCTTTTAACTATTAGCAAGATTCTCAACCTCTCTGAGCCTCCATTTGCTAATAATCAGGAAATGGTATCTCATTGGATGTTGGTCAAGGATCAGACAAGATCTTATATCTGAGGATATTTTTGTTATAAAATTCTATGTGAATGGTTACATGGTATTTTGAAGCTTTGATATTCTATGTATTACTTGCCATTACTAGTACACTATTTGTTAACAAGATTAGATCATTGAATTTAAAGATTATTACCATCAGCTCTTATTCATAACTGAGATTGTTACGTTCTGTAACATGGAGTAAAACTCTGTAATTACCACTTAAATGGAACAATATAAAAATGAGTTAGAGGCCAGGCGCGGTGGCTCACGCCTATAATCCTAGCACTCTGGGAGGCCGAGGCAGGAGGACTGCTTGAGCTCAGGAATTCAAGACCAGCTTGAGCAAGAGTGAGATCCTATCTCTAAAAAAAAATAATAATATAAAAAATTAAAAATGAAAAAATGAGTGAGAAACTTTCCTTTGTTTTTCTTTTCACATTTATTTTTTCTTCTTAGGAATAACAATAATCAGCCACATTTGAAAATTATCTTTTCAAACTAATAGTATATTAATTTTGTTCCTTTTCTTTTCATTCTCTTTGGAAGATATTCCATCAAAGACCTTTTGAACCATGCCTTCTTCCAGGAGGAAACAGGGGTACGGGTAGAATTAGCAGAAGAAGATGATGGAGAAAAGATAGCCATTAAATTATGGCTACGTATTGAAGATATTAAGAAATTAAAGGGAAAATACAAAGACAATGAAGCCATTGAATTTTCCTTTGACTTGGAGAGAGATGTCCCAGAAGATGTTGCTCAAGAAATGGTAAATTGACACTAATCAGCCATTTTAAAATTTATGTAGGTTTATGTCCGTTAATACTGTTGAGCAAAAATATGAAGTGGTATGTGTGGCATATTCCATTGGCACAGAATTGTGTTGGCCCCAGCTACCCTTTGAATAGTAGGATTTTCCTATGATTTTTATTTAACTCCTTTCTTTGTACTTTTTTGTGTTGTTTTTATAACGGATGTTGGATTTTGTAGTCATTTTTAAAGTTGTTTTTATTTGAGAGAAGATATATAGATACAGGGATGGATGGATGAGGTCGGTAGAGCTAGAATACATTCTGAAGTCATTTTGAAGGCCTATAAGGACTCCTAACTTGTATAAGCTTCTTCAGGTAGTTTGACAACTTATGTTTCTAAATATTGATTTATTAGCTTTTGCTCAGTTATCTGGATAAACCCTATAAATAGACATAGGATCATAAATTGTTTTTACTTTGAAGAGATTTTTCAAGATCAATTATTAGTAGGCGGGCTTCAGTGTATCATTATTTAAAGTATGTCTGAAAGATCACTTTTCCAAAAGGAAACTCTTCACCAATTTTAGACTTGCCACAGTACCTAAAATAGCTAATTATTATTATTATTATTATTTTATGGGGTAGGGGAGGTTGTTTAAACCTTTGCCTAGTGAAAGGAAGTAAAAGCAGCACACGTCAATGATGCTGGTTGTGTGTGAGAGGGAAATAGAGTGAATAGAATAGAATAGAAAACCTTACTTGGTTTAGGAACTGTGGTTTTAGGTGCCCCACTGTTCTGTTTGTTGTAAGGAGTAAAGGTATACTCACCCTGCCAGTTTCTAAAAGATGGTGAGAAAATGCACAGTGCAGACCAGTAAGTTTACAGTTTGGTTAAAACCAGTCCTGAGAGATTTCTTTCTTCCTCCTCTTCTCTACTTTTTTACAGTGCCTTTTTGTATTTTGGGGTTGTTTTCTTTCAATATACTATAGCTTCCTAATACACCCTTTTATCCTGTAGGTAGAGTCTGGGTATGTCTGTGAAGGTGATCACAAGACCATGGCTAAAGCTATCAAAGACAGAGTGTCATTAATTAAGAGGAAACGAGAGCAGCGGCAGTTGGTGCGAGAGGAGCAAGAAAAAAGAAAGCAGGAAGAGAGCAATCTCAAACAGCAGGTAGAACAACAATCCAGTGCATCCCAGACAGGAGTCAAGCAGCTTCCTTCTGCTAGCAGCGGTGTACCTGCTGCTTCCACCACTTCAGCTTCAGTTTCTACACAAGTAGAACCTGAAGAACCTGAGGCAGATCAACATCAACAATTGCAGTACCCGCAGCCTACTCTGTCTGTGTTATGTAAGTATTTTGGGAGGTGGACAAATATGCTAATGATGCTCCTAATTGACTTCTTATCTTGCTTATCATTTTGCACTGGCTTTTTGGTTTTGAATTATGAATCAAATGTATAATGAAAAACTTGAAATGGTTGTCATCTAGCTTCTCTTTAATCCTACGTCCAAGACTAATAGCACAGAACAGTGGGGCAGTGAGGAAATGTGATTAGGATATAAAATAATTTTACAGGCTGACTCCAACAACTTGGAAGTTCCAATTTATAGGTTTCTACTTTGCATAGTTTCTTAAAATAGAATTATAATGAAGAATGAACAAGTTAGCTATTTAAAATTGAACCCATTAATCTGGTCGAGCTCTTTTAGCAAAGCCGAACAGTGTACAGACCAAAAACTAATGAGAACACTAGTTATTGATGCTATTATGTGCTTAATATGAGAACCCCCTTGTCTGCATAGTTAAGACTTTGAAAGCTGGGCTTAAGGTTTACTTAATATTCCATTTTATTTCCATTACTCTTTAGGTGATAAGATTCTGTGATAGAGAATTTTTGAAAAAATAGTAAAACTTTTTTCCACATGGATTTCTCATTTAAATACAGAAATCTACTTAATATGATTACAGTTCATTTTTTATTTAGTTCAGGTTTGTGCAAAGAAATAACTGATTTACCCCAATGTAATGAGTCTAAAATGTGATGGGCAAATGTGAACCTCCTTTTTGTGATTTGTCTTTTCTGTTTTTTTGTGTGTGTGTGATCAATTTCTCCTTCAGCTGACGGGACGGTTGACAGTGGCCAGGGATCTTCTGTCTTCACAGAATCTCGAGTGAGCAGCCAACAGACAGTTTCATATGGTTCCCAACATGAACAGGCACATTCTACTGGCACAATCCCAGGGCATACAGCTTCTATTGCTCAAGCACAATCTCAGCCCCATGGGATATATCCATCCTCGAGTGTGGTAAGTAAATGTGTAAGAGAATGTGATACTGCAATGAGAGCCAAAAGGATAACCTGTTAAATTCAAATTCTTTCTACTATCCAAGTAGAAAATATAAATGGTATATTTCTAAAGGAAATAGGTTTATTATAGAATATAATTAGAGTAGTTCAGGCAGAGTGGGGTATACACATTAATGTGTGGGAATTAACATGCCTACATGAAGCATACTACATACAAGATTTAGACTAGTCTGTAGTTGAGTAAAGGTAATGCTCTCTTTAGCTACTTAAGAGTTGAAGCTGTTGAAATCAGCATAAGCTGGACATACAGATAATTCGGGGGTGGGGCAAGGAGAGTTCTTCAAAAGCCTAATTATTAAAATAATTACTAAGTATTTTCTGTAAGATTTCTTATTGTATAAAACACAGGTAAGACCTTCAAACCATTACAGAATGCTGCATGTTAGTACTCTAGAGTGAAGAAATCCTTTATTTGTATGACTGTTTAATTTAGCGCTTGTGTTTAGTTAATCATCAGTTGCTGTACGTGTTTCTGCCTTTAAAGTCTGCGTTGGACACAAGTTTCTTCCCCAGTATATGTTCATTTGCTTTTTCCCTTTATTTGGTATCTGTTTTATTACTGATTTATTTTCAGAATCAACTTATGGAGATTATTTCCTGAAATATTTTATGCTTGTGTATATGTACGCACACACACACACACACACACACACAGACAATACATTATTATTCTATGTTTTACATTAGCCACTCTCGCTTCTCATATAAAGAATGTTAAAGTAGATCATCAGATAATACCCCATTTCTTTTGTTGGCTCTTTGAAGTTTTGATAGGAAAATAAAATACATCATCTGCCTTAGAAAGGAATTAGAGAGTACGTGGTCACTGTATAGCACTTATATTTAGTGAGATCTTTAAGCAGACAGATTTTCCCCTCTTTCTCAGAAAGCTTTTAGTCTGAACTTTGCGGAATTCTTGCTCTTCATTTAGTGAAAATCTTTCCCTGTTAAGAAAATGCTTCTGCTTGCTCTGATCCTTTATCCTACAGCTTGGAATAAAAGATGTTCATTTGTTTCAGAATCCCTTGCTCAGTCTTGCTTGGGCTAGGTCTCAAGATGAATGTCCACAGTAACACAAGAAAAACTTGTACTCATTTTTTAACAACCTACTTTCTAACCTTTAAAATAATTGGGTAGAAGAACTTTATAAAGACAGCGTAGAAGATATAATTCTATCTTCTGACAAATATTATTTATTAGCATTTCTTATAAGTTGCTACTTTTGTTTTAATTGATTTTTTTCCTTGATCATAATTAGATTTTTTAAAAACTGTTTTTAGTTTCTTGGCATCATTCATCGCAGGATTATGAATGTTGAGAATCTTTTAGAAAAGGAAATGGAATGATTATCATGAAAATATTAAATATTTGAGCCATTAACATAGCTGTTTATTGATGTACTAAAAGCAGGCTGTTTCTTGCCTTTTAATGACAATATTCTATGAAGGTCTGAAAAATTATTAAATATTAAGGATTTTTAAAAATTTTATAATTCTGTTCCTGTTTCATTCCAGAAAGAACTTACTGTGGCTTATAATAATATACAAATTATAAGTGAAATTTTAAAAATTAGAATAAAAGAAAAACAAGGCTGGAGAAAAATGGAATGAGGGATGAAACTAAGTAACTATATGATGATGCCTATATACTTGCTACTGGTAGGCCACAAATTTGGCTCAAAGCATTCTAGGCAGCCAGTTTTCAAAAATAAAATGTAACTAGTTACATAGTTCACAATATCTAAAAAAGAATAAACTTGCTCAAGACACCCTTACAGTTTTAGACTGCTTATTAGCTGTATTAAACTCTTTCTGTTAAGGTTCTCCAAACTTTGTAAACCTAAGCAAAATCTCTGGTATGTCTGAAAAATTTTTGAAGTTACTCTTTAGAGAATCAAATTGAAGATATTTTTCCATTGACTCCATAAAGATAAAATGTTTCCTATATCCAGTTGTGAATTTCTTCTAGAAAGCTAAACTTTTTCCTAGTAAATAATGACTTTTTACCTTTGTAAATGAAGATCAGCAAGTATAAGAAATAAAATGCTGTGAGCCAACAACCTCTTTAGTCTGATGCCTTCTAAAATAGAAATGAGAATCATTTTCTGAGATTTCCGGAGCTCCTGCTAAATAATTCAATAGTAAAATCTTCTACATCTTATAATGTGCTTTAAACTAACAGAATTCATTCTTGTTTAATCTTTATGTTTGCCAAAACTATAAGGCAATATTCATTGTTTTCCCTGTCTGCTCCCTTCAGTCAATTTGTCATTCTTACACATACACTCATAACAGTTGGTGTTATTTCAGAATATTTAGGATGGTAATTGATCATTATTGTAAAAAACCTGTATTTGACCAACAGAATAGAGAGAATAGTTTTGATCTGCCAGGTGTCCTTTGGGGAGTTATATCTCTCCTTAAAAAAAAAAAATTGTGGAATTGGGATTGAATGGAACATTTCTTTATGCAACTATGCCCTGTTACCAGTTTGGTTGTTTTGTTTTCAAAGTACCATGTTTTTCATGTGTGTGTTTGTTTTTTGTTTAGCCTCATCGTGGCCGTAGCATGTTGGTTTGTGTTCCTCATCTTTCTGCCGCTCCCTCTCTGTCCCGCATCTCACCCAGTACTCCTTCCACCCCACCACCAGTGCTGTATGCACCTCTTTCTCCTTCCCTCTCTCGGACTGTCCCTGAGGAAAGTTTTGCCGAAAAGCTTTCTAAAGCATTGGAGAGCGTCCTGCCCATGCACTCTGCCTCTCAACGCAAGCGCCGACGCTCCAGCCTGCCTTCCCTCTTTGTCAGTACTGTATGTAACTGTAAACTTTCTGACAAATGAAAAATTATTACCAATGAATACATCCAGGCATCAAGAATTTTAATAAAAATTGAATAAAGAACAGGACTGAACTTGCTTTTAGGATACCTTTATTCCTACAGGAAACTTTGTAATGAGACTTTAAAGGGGAATAAAAAGCAAGGAAGTAATGAGAGAGAAGGCTTATGATGTCCTTGGCACATATCATGTGCCCAGTAAAATTTAGCTTTTATTATATCTTCCTGTCCCCCACTGACATAAAATCCTTGCATTTTCATATCCTAGTTAAAAAATGTGTATTTAATTTTAATCTCATTGTTGCCTTAAAGCAAGTTTTTCTGTCTGATACTCCTGTTAAAAAAAAGAAGAAGAAAATAAAAGCAAGTTTTTATCAAACATTACCCAAATAATGTTTTCTCCCCACTTTATTCTAAGGGGACACTAAGTGAAGCTGAATGAGCCCATTTCTTACCATAGTCAGCAACGAACAATCGAGAAGTCACAGTTGATTTTAATGTAATCATTCGTATGAAGTGATGTGTCAGCATGCTAAAAGGCTACTTAGTGTTCCTTCACGGAAGTATTTTTTTCTTATGTTGAATAGGATGGGGCCTTGGCTCTAATGAATGCATTAGATACATACATAGTGTGTATGACTTTGTTTGGCTCCATTGATATCCATAAAAGATCTGTATTTTAAAATTGTTTCAAGCACTGTGGGACCTTGCTGCTGCTTTTCCAGTTACAGAATATAGTTAACTTTCTGAACTAGCAAACCCAGAATTTTCAGATTTTTACTTAGGAGAATGATTAACTATACAATGTTTCATAGCTTTGGGACACACCATTAGTAAACAACAGTAAAATGAGCATTCTGATTCAAAATAGAAATCCTCTTTTAGTTTTTATGAAGAGTTGAGCCACATTGCTAACTTGATATAGGGATCATCCTTATTGAAAGAATGAAGCTGATCTCTTTTAAAAGGAAGTACATGATAGTGAAGTATTACATTTTGTATTATTTGCATTTGACAAGCTAGGTTTCTAAATTTAGAGTCTTAAAACTAGAACTGCTTTTGTTAACAAAAAATGCTGTTAAATCAAGTTGGCTATCATTTCTGTTGTCCCTTTCACCTGGTTTGAACACCAGATATCAGAATCAGAGAATTCATGGTTATTCAACACTTACCTAGAACCAGAAAAGTGGACATTTGGTGATTTGTCTTCTGTAACATGTTTCACATAGTAAAACTATTAATTGCATCTAGTTTGGGATAAACAGGAGAAACACATTATTGTCACTAGTCAAGTTGTATGCCTGTTACTGTCCACCAAAAAACTCTTCTGATTTCTAGTCAGAAGGCATCCTATTATTTGATAAGAAAATAACACTGGAGTCTCTAACACAGCACAGGATAATAAGAGTATAGAATATAGGAAGATTTAGTACAGTAGCTTAAATTAAAATATACTTACGTTATAGAAATAGTTGGGCTTTTATTGCCTTCTTTTAATTCTCACTCTTCCTTTAACTCTTTTTCCATTGATGTAATTTACATTACTTCTTAAAAGTGAACATATTAATTATGGGTAAAAAAAATTAATCACTTAGAAAGTTTAATTCTTCCATTTCTTTGAGAGAGGAATGTCGTGGGAAAGCAGCTCTAATCTAATGCAAAGAGTCCCACAGGTTGTTTTTTTTGGCCCTGGATGTATTTAATGGATTTTTACTATGCACATAATTTCTAAAAGCATTATTTCTTTATAGATTATAAATTTGGTGTAACCATTTCATAGGGTTACACAAAGCTACCCAGTTGTGCATGTCTGATGTAATTTCACATATGAATGTATGAATTACTTGTCTTATTCATGTTGATACAGCCTCAGTCCATGGCGCATCCGTTTGGGGGGACCCCAACATACCCAGAATCACAGATATTTTTCCCAACTATTCATGAACGTCCAGTTTCTTTTTCACCACCTCCCACCTGTCCACCGAAAGTAGCCATTTCCCAGCGGCGTAAGAGCACCTCCTTCCTGGAAGCCCAAACTCACCACTTCCAACCCCTGCTGAGGACTGTTGGCCAAAATCTTCTTCCACCTGGTGGCAGCCCAACAAACTGGACACCAGAGGCTGTAGTTATGTTGGGTACTACAGCCAGTAGAGTAACTACAGAGCCATGTGAGATTCAGGTCCATCCTATGTTTGAAACAACTCAACTTTACAATGACTATAGACCTGGACTAATATTTCCAGAAGAAGCTCACTATTTTATTCCTCAGGAAGCAGTATATCTAGCTGGGGTACATTACCAGGCCCAGGTGGCAGACCAGTATGAGAGCATTCCATACAACTCACAAGTACCGTCAAGTCCTATGAAACAGATACCTGAACAGAAGCCAGTACAAGGAGGCCCTGCCTCAAGTTCTGTCTTGGAATTGCCATCTGGACAGGCTTTTCTGGTAGGACACCTTCAGAATTTAAGATTAGATTCTGGATTGAGTCCAGGATCTCCCCTCTCTAGTATTTCTGCACCTATCAGTGTAGATGCTACACGTTTGAAATTTCACCCTGTCTTTGTTCCTCATTCTGCACCCGCTGTGTTAACTCATAGCAATGAGAGCAGAAGCAGCTCTGTGTTTGAATTTCACGTTCACACACCAAGCTCCTCTTCAGGAGAAGGAGGTGGAATTCTACCTCAACGTGCGTACCGAAATCGACAGGTTGCAGTGGACTTGAATCTGGAAGAACCGCCGCCTCAGTCAGTTGGATTACATGGCCACCTGCAGCCTGTGACTGAAGAACAGCATAATTACCATGCCCCAGAATTGACCGTTTCTGTGGTAGAGCCTTTTGGACAGAACTGGCCAATAGGAAGCCCAGAATATTCCAGTGATTCCTCACAAATCACTTCTTCAGACCCCAGTGATTTTCAGTCACCTCCCCCTACAGGGGGAGCAGCTGCATCTCTTGGCTCTGACGTCTCAGTACCCTTTATCCGTCTGCCTCAGACAGTGTTACAAGAATCCCCACTTTTCTTCTGTTTTCCCCAAGGAACTACATCTCAGCAGGTCTTAACTGCCTCATTTTCTTCAGGAGGATCTGCACTCCAACCACAGGTTATAGGAAAACTTCAACAATTCTTTTAAACTACCCTTCTATGAACTGTTACATTTAAATTTTCTCTCATTTCTCTGAATCATGGATTTATGAGGAATATTGTTTAATCTTATCAGTACAATTTCCCTATCTTTGGGGGAATTATAGACTACTTGTATTTAAAAACAAAACACAAGAAATTCTACCTGATTTTACCTATTCTATGTGTAAACCCTTGGAAAAGAGAACACAAAAACTAGGATTTTAGTCACTCATCAAAACCAGTGACTTCTGGCCCGGTGTGGTGGCTCACACCTGTAATCCCAGCACTTTGGGAGGCTGAGGAGGGAGGATCGCTTGAGGCCAGGAGTTCAAGACCAGCCTGGGCTACACAGCGAGACCTCGTCTCTACCAAAAAAAAAAAAATTTTTTTAAATGACTTCTATCCCTATGTATATTATAATATTTTCAACCAGTAGTGAAAATGTGAATGTCTATAATGTAAGATTGACTCAGCATTGAGTATTTAGGAATACTAATGTCAAGTATTACTTTCTGCCTTTAAACAAGTTTAAAAAAATATGTAAGGGATAACTTTTTTATTTTTTCCATAAAATGAAAAGAATGGAAAATAGGGAATACTTTTTTGGAATAGTGTTAAGAATTCATAGAATTTTTATTAATGTGGAAAGGTCTAAAAAGACAAAAAGGAAACATCTTAGGGATTTGCCTTTTTAAAATGGCATCAGTCAAACAAGTCAAAATTATTTGTATTATATCTGCAAATAAAATGTTAGTAAAATTAAGGACTGATTCTAATTTTTAGCAATTAACAATTTAATGGGTGGTGGGCTTAGTTTTTTAAGAATTTATAATATATATTACAAGCTAAGAGACATTAGACATCTCAGGCCTTGTTTTTTTTCCACAAAAAATTTAAATTTAGTTGTTTTTGTGTATGAACACATACACCCACCCTCATGCAAATAAAGTAATGTATAGAATAGAATTCAAGAAGTAGGGTCATCGTTGACTATTTCATACAATCTTTTAATATATTTTATCAAATGCATCTTATAAAATCTATATAGGAAACTATGCAATTGTATATTCAAGGCCTCATTCGGATATTCTAAATATTCCACTCTTTTATAACTTACTATGTGTTCTTCTTTCTGCTCTCTTCCTATGTACTTCCCCCATCAGGGGAATAACCCTGAAATGTGTATGAAGTATCCATTATTTAAAGTAGTATGAAGAAACAAAAAGATCAAGAAACTTGAAAAGACACTTCGTGGGCATGTGGTATACTCACATCAATATTCAAGTTGCAGCCCCTACCATAAATAATTAATGTATTACCAGCCATTCTTTTTTAAACTTTCCAAAGTAAGATTTCAAATACTAGGTAGTTAATTTACAGACATGCTGCAGAGGGAGTGAATACTTACAGTGATTGAGCTGCAGTGGAATGTGATATATCCCCGTAAGCTTCAGTGAACCCCTTCTAAACTGAAACGGACCAACAAAGGTGGTAGTCTTTTCATTTCCTTAACCTACATATAGTCCTGAATGTATTTCTCATTTTCTCATTTATTTTAATTTAGACTTCTTGATAACTGGAGCACGCTAGTCAGGGTTTCTCAAACTCAACACTGTTGACATTTGGTGTTGGATAATTCTTTGTTGTTGAGAGCTGTTCTGTGCATTGTAGAATATTTAGCAACATCTTTGGTCTATACCTCCTAGATGCTAGTGGCAACCATCTCCCCTAGTTGTGACAACCAGAAATGTGTCTACATATTGCCAAATGCCCCCTGGGGCTGGCAAAATTGCCCTTGGATGACAGGCATTGCTCTAGGTACATAGCAGTTGATAATAAGTTGATTTTTTAGATTTTTTTTTATAAACCTTGGCATTGTAAGTAGCAAAAATAGCCAAATTTGCATTATCAAATATCTTTTTTTCTTTAATTGTTCAGATAAAATTTTCACATTGGTAGTCTTACCACTTTTTTCCTGATTATTATATTTCCAGTAACAATTTATTATGAATCTGACTATTCTAGCCAGCTAAAATTATAGCCTGAGCAGCAATGGTAGGTTAGGTTTTAACTGTCAAGGGTTTTTACATGGGATGGGATCAAAAGATGTTCTGTGATAGGATCCTGCTGTAAACTTTTCTTACAGAAGATGCCCCAGAGGCATATACTGTATATAATCAAGCTAATGTTTCATTTTGATCAAGCAAACTCTCAGGAGCTTAAATATTGATTGCAAAAGCCTTACCTCTTATACACTTACTTTAGGCGTTCTCTAATTCGTCGTGTTCACTTCTTTCCTTCAGGCACAGGGGCAGAGCCAGGGTCAGCCGTCCTCAAGTAGCTTAACAGGGGTTTCATCTTCACAGTCCATACAGCATCCTCAACAGGTAAGAACAATGTGTTGCTGCTTTGTTTAGCAGTAGCCAAAACACTGGTGTACATCTTTTGTGAATTAGATTCCTGATGTAGATGGCTTGCTGAGTTTTTTATAGGAAAATTAAAAGGCATAACATTTCTTGTGTTCAGCAACATTTTAGAAGTTCTTATACTGCATGGGCACATAGTTTAGAAATTTAGAAAATCTTTCGTTTAATGTATTTTTGAACAATTTAGTAGATATTAAAATTTAAAAGAATCATTGTTACTGATATGTTATAATCTACCTACCTTCTTAAACAGATGATTTTACACATAATTTAACAGTACAAAGAACATCAGTTTGTTTCCACTTATGTTTATGACTTGTCCACATACGAGCATTTTGTCTTTACCTTCATTGTGCTTGCCTATAATGATCCTGTAGCCTTTTTAAATTCTAATCTGTGGGATGAGGTATCAGATTTTATCCTGACAAAGCCTAAGCACAACAATTTCAGCAACTTTTTTTGAAACAGAATCTTGCTCTGGTCACCCAGGCTTAGAGGCAGTGGTGTCATCATAACTCACTGCAACCTCAAACTCTGGGGCTCAAGCAATCCTCCTCCCTCAGCCTCCTGAGTAGCTGGGACTACAGGCACACATGACCACACTTGACTAATTTTTTCTAATTTTTGCAGAGACGGATCTCACTCTTGCTCAGGCTGGTCTCGAACTCCTGAGCTCAAGCTCCTGAGCTCAGAGCAATCCTCCTGCCTCAGCCTCCCAAAGTTCTAGGATTACAGGCATAAGCTACTACACCCAGCCTCAGGAACTCTTTTTTAATAAAAGAAAAGCTATCAGATTTATTTAACATGTATATACAGGAACCCCCTGAAAATGAGGATTCCTTCAGGAACATATTTTACAAATTTTTATTAACTTCTAATTTGAGAAGTTTGTTCCAGAAGGTTCAAGGAACTTAAGACATTAGTACAATCCTGATGTATTCAACAGTAAAACTGATAATTCTATAATTAAATATCTATAGTTCATTGCTGGCATTAGTTTATAGTAATTATTTGCATGGGAATAATGCTTTTTTGGCATAATTGAATATTTGTTAGCTGTTCTAAGTAAAATTTATAGTCACCATATGTGTAATACAAACTTCCTAATGAACTATTTCATTGATAGTTCCTCAAATATATTTTTCAACCACCAAATTATAAATTGGCTTCCGTTTATATTAATTGTGAAACAAAGCTTTTAATTCTTAATTACAAATGACCCTCTTCTAGTCCAGCATGTGGTCACGTAGTCATTTGATCGTGATTTAAGATGAGATGTTCCTCGTACAAAATAAAAATCAGTTTAAAGCATTTTGTACAGGCAGAATTGATTAGTTTGGTTATATATACATTCACCCAGTGATCAGCATTTCTATTTTGTGGAACTTAAGGGCTGGGAATTGTTATATACGTTGTCTGGCTCCTGCCCTTTCTTCCAAACAAATGTTTGAATTTATGTATAATTATGGTTAAATTCAGGTAGTCATATTTTTGCCAACCTTAACAAATTCTATTTTATTCTATTAACAGTTGCTAATTAGAATACAAATTACAGATCACATAAAACTGGTTGAGGATAAAAGTCCTGTCATGGGTAACAGTCTTCTAATTTGCTTATCTTTGTACATAGACTAACACCAGTAAACTGAGCAAATTTAAGTGTATGCTCTGTTTTTCCTTTTCCAAAGAAATTTGTTAAGTATCTTATAATTGGACATACGTATGTATACTTACTACTAAATGAAGAAGTAGTGAAACGAGCCATTGAGTTCAATAGCATATGAGTGTTGAAGAGAGCAGTACCATAAATGTCAGATTAAAAGAATTAGTTAACTCTTCTGGGAAAAAATATAGTTAAATACTCTACAGCACAAACAAAAATTAATTTCTGTTTCAGTGATGTTTTCATTTTAGATATTTTTATCGCATATGTTGAGTAGAATCATGAAACTGAACCCTCAATTTATGTAAGAAGTGTATGCAGTCTAGAATATTTAACTTTTCCAAGGTCACTTGGACAATAAGGGAGCTATATAACCAGAATTCAAGATTCCCAGAATAAAGTTCTGCAGGGACTTATAATTCTGCAGAGGTACCCCAGAAGCTACATTTGTTTGTTGTAGTTATTGAAATTCCACATTAAAAAGAAAGAAAGGTTTGAAACTTTTTGTACTATATGGATAGAGTTGGTTATTAGACATGATTTTTGTCTTATACACAGTCAGGTCCCAACCCCACCTCAGGGAACCCTATCTCTAGTTTTATTATAGTGAGGAAAGAAATGTACTTTAGATCCAGCAATCCCACTACTGGGGATTTACCCAAAGGAAAAAAAGACATCTGCACTCGAATGTTTATATGGCAGCACAATTCACAGTTGCAAAGATGTGGAAACAACTCACGTGCCCATCAATCCATGAGTCTATTAATAAAATGTGGTATATGTATGCTGTGGAGTACTGCTCAGCCATAAAAAACAGTGGCAAACTAACACCTCTTATATTATCCTGGATGGAGCTCGAGCCATTCTTCTAAGTGAAGTATCACAAGAATGGAAAAAACAAACACCGCATGTACTCACCATTAAATTGGTACTAATTGATCAACACTTAAGTGCACATATGGAAGTAATATTCACTGGGGATTGGGCAGGTGGGATGGGGGCAGAGGGAATGGGTAAATTCACACTTAATGCACTGTCCGGGGGATGGGCAGGCTTGTAGCTTTGAGTCGGGCTGTGCAAAGGCAATTTACGTGACCAAAGCCTTTGTGCCTCCGTAATATTCTGAAATTAAAAAAAAAAGGAAATGTACTTCAGCTGAAATTTACTTTATTTGTGGGTTTCTGAAACATAGTAAATGAGGGATTGCTTTTTTCATGTTTTTGTCAAGAGTCATTTATAGTAATCTGCTGTATTTTAATGGGGCACCAAAAATAATTCCTCCTACAGGAAAACTTTGTGGCCATAAAGTTGTGAACTACCCTACTAACTTAAGAATTTCTTCCATAAAAGTACCTGTAGAGTCTTGAGGTACAGACAGTATTCTTAGTTTTCTGTTCAGTGGAGCCTCATGAACATTTTTTATCAAGCACCCATGTCTACCACGTACTACACAGTCAGTAAAGGCTGTTTGAACTGGTTTCATGAGGCAAGTTTAGGCAAAGCATGATACCAAACTGCTACGATAAACCATCCCTGCCTGGCTGAATACTAGCCAGTGGGGTTGTGCACAGTAGATCACCACGTACTTTCGGCATACCTAGAGGTGCCACTTCCCCCTAAGTGCCCTAAGGTACAACTGGCATAGGTGCCTCTCAATTATCTTAAACAAAAAATGAGGGAATATATCCATAAAACTGCTCAGTTTTTTCCCCTAATTGAGTTCAGATATTGAACGTATACCAAGATGGTCAAGATATGACTACATTAAGGGATTTAAATAAAATAGTAAACACTTATAAATTCCTACAGAACAAATAGGGTAATAGCTAACATTATGTATAACGTACAAAGCACTTTATGTTTCCATTTAATCCTTATAAGACCTCTTTTAAGTATAGGTGCTAACGTTATTTCTGTTTTACTAATGGGAAAGCTGAGACCTGGAGAAGCTGAGTAACTTACCGAAACTTACAGCTTATGAGAGATAGGAATAGAATTTAAATCCAAATATGGTGACTCCACAGCTCACCATTTACCTACTACCCAATTGACTCAAAAAAAAAAAGGAGAGAGAGAAATTAACATCTCTCCCAAGCAGGAAGAGGGATATCAGGAATACTATGAAAGAGATGGCATTTGAACTGGATTCTGATTATAAGTTAGACTCAGATATAGAAATAAAGAATATTTCAGCACTCTGGGAGGCCAAAGTGGCTGAATCGTTTGAGCTCAGGAGTTTGAGACCAGCCTGAGCAAGAGTGAGATCCTGTCTCTACTAAAAAAAATAGATAGACATTAGCTGGACAGCTAAAAATATACATAGAAAAAATTAGTTGGGCATGGTGGCGCATGCCTGTAGTCCCAGCTACCCGGGAGGCTGAGGCAGGAGGATCTCTGGAGCCCAGGAGTTTGAAGTTGCTGTGAGTTAGGCTGATGCCATAGCACTCTAGCCCAGGCAACAGAGTGAAACAGTCTCAAAAAAAAAAAAAGAATATTTCAGGCCAAAAGAAGGAAAAAAGGGTAATGTGAGCAAGGCAGAAGGCACAAAGGTAGAAAACTATAGGATAAAAACAAAGGTACCTTTAGTTCACTTTAGCTAGAATGTAAATATGTGAGGGTATAAGTTCAGGAAATAGTTGATAGAGTCTAAATTTTGATGTGAGCATGGTTCCCAATTAATGAGGCTGGGGTGGGGACACGGGGATATGATTACCATATGCCCAAAAATAAAGTGGGGATTTTTCCTCAAATTTATCCTTTAGAAAAGAGAAGAATCACTGTGTATTCAGACCTTTAACAGGAGTCCCCAACTTTTTTGGCACCAGGGACCAGTTTCATGGAAGACAATTTTTCCACGATGGAGGGGTGGGAGGCAGGGGCGGAGCTGAGGTGATGATGCGTGGCCCGTTTCCTAAGAGGCTACGGGACAGTAGTAGGCTGAGGCCCAGGGGTTGGGGACCGCAGCTTTAACATACTCTGATGTTACAGGGCTCTCATTGTCTTTTATTTTGAACAACCAACAAAATGTTAATGAAATCACATATGACAGGTGAGAACAAATGTGCCTGCAAGGACCTTAAATAGTGTGGTTGGAAATCTGACAGGATTTTTTTTCTTAGAGCCAAGAAATTAAACGTAGATTTGGTCCTTACACTTGGGAATATGACTTTACTATTTCAAGTACTGTATGTCATCGTACACAATTTGTTTAAAGATCACTTTAAGAAGTTAATACAAAGGTTACATGGATGTAAACCTATA
Source organism: Propithecus coquereli (assembly GCF_000956105.1). NCBI lineage: Eukaryota > Metazoa > Chordata > Mammalia > Primates > Indriidae > Propithecus > Propithecus coquereli. Next base: position 1,539,776 of record NW_012148274.1, on the reverse strand, counting down.
AGACAAATGCAAAAAAAAAATCCAACTATCCTAATAATATTCAAACAGGTGTTTGTCAGTGTAATTTTTACCTCAAGACACAACTTAGAGGGAAAGTGTTATGTTATACCAGAAACCTGCGAGAGCGTTTACAATATAGCTGCAGTGAAAATAAAGACACTGTCTAACATGTGAATAGTTTGGGGGCAAGGAGCAATATTTCTGAATTTATTTATGTAATATGCAATCTTGTTTAGGTGTTTAACAAGTTAGGTAACTGTGGATAGTTCATTCACATTTCTTAAAGTTTAAATATTAAAATATATTCAACTTGGTAAAAATGGTTTTCTGTTTTTTTTTAGTTCCTCTTTCTCAGTGGGAAAATGAAAAAATTGTCTTACATTCAGAGTTGCCTTCTAGATGTCTACATGTGATATATCTTAGTTGCTGAAAATAAATTTTATGTGATTCAATAGCCATTCATTCCTACTTTTTTAAAGTTAAAATACGAGTACGTTGAGAAAGAAGTAAGGAATAAATATAAGGAGAGCAAAAATATTATTTGCAGATTATCACCTAACAAAATCTAAGATGTTCATTAAGGTGGCCGGGTATATAATAGATATACCAGTAAAACAGCTTGTCTTTGTACAAGCGGTAACCAGTTAGTTGTGTTATATACCAGGACATATGTAAGAAGATATTGGTTACAACATTATGCTAAATAGCAAAATAAACAACCAAAATGTTTGTCATTAGGAGATTGATTCCATTGATAGATGAAATGAAAATTCCATGCTGTAGAACACTATTTATAGGATGGGCAAAAAAGGGAAAATATACCTGTATGTAAATGGCCACTTATACATAGAAGAAGTCCGTGAAGGTGGTACATGAAACCACTAATAGTGGTTGCCTCTGGAGAATAGGATTGATAAGGAGTATTCTCATTTAATTTTGTAATCTGATACATTGGTTTAAATTTTTATTACGAACAGGTGTTTTTTGTAGTAAAAAAATTTACATTAGTTAAGGTATTAGAGAGTTTTGAAAGTTAGTTATAAAGTTCAGATTTTGTTTAGCAGAAGGGAACATTAATTTAGGGTGACACTCATGTTTTCTTTGCTTAACTTACTACAAAATTTAGAATTTGGATATAATAAACGTGCCATGCTTTGCCCCACTTTGAGTCGAAAGACACTGTCCTTGTTTTCAAAAAGGGGAAACTTCCTTTTTGTAATAAAATGATAATCAGAGATATTACAGCTAGTAAACGATAAAGCTAAAATTTTAAACTACCTCCTGATTCCAAATCCAATGCTTTTCTCATTATTTCGTAGCTATAATTAGCGCTGTTCTTCAAGCACATTAATTATACAGTTGATAAACTAGGGTAAGGGAAAGAGATAAAAGGAAGAGACCAGATTTGTCTAATCTATTAATAGAAGCCAAAGTGAGAACTGATGCCAAGAAGTAGGGAAAGGGGGGTGAGAAGGAATGAACTATCTGGATATGTTATCTACTGACTTTGTAAGCACCTCACCTTAGGTTTGAAGTAAGGAAGTTGTTAGATTAAGAACCAGTGGTGGCCGGGCGCGGTGGCTCACGCCTATAATCCTAGCTCTCTGGGAGGCTGAGGCGGGAGGATTGTTTGAGCTCAGGAGTTCAAAACCAGCCTGAGGCAAGAGCGAGACCCCGTCTCTACTAAAAATATAAAGAAATTAATTGGACAACTAAAAATATATAGAAAAAATTAGCCGGGCATGGTGGTGCATGCCTGTAATCCCAGCTACTCGGGAGGCTGAGGCA
>NW_012148274.1:1503538-1537938 GCF_000956105.1 Propithecus coquereli | reverse complement strand
GGACCAGTGGTGACTCAGTTGTGAAACATTGGTTAATTGTTGGTGATGTCATCATAAGTAAAGAACATCAGAGGAAAATAGATACATGAGGGGAATTGATGAATTTGAGTTTGTGCGTGTCTTTATTACTAAAAGCATCATCATTTACAGACACTAAAGGCTTTAAGTAAACATACTTCCTTAGAAACATGCTATGAATGATTTGAAATAAACCGGATTATTATATTTTATTCTTAGCAGCAGGGAATACAGCAGACAGCCGCTCCTCAACAGACAGTACAGTATTCACTTCCGCAAACATCAGCCTCCAGTGAGGCCACTGCTGCACAGCCCGTGAGTCAGCCTCAAGCTCCACAGGTCTTGCCTCAAGTACCAGCTGGAAAACAGGTAAACTCTTAATTTCTGAAAGTATGCTAAAAGGGATCTCCATGTTTCTTGTCTTCTGCCTTGTCTTCAGTAGTTGAAATCGGTTGATTTTTACTGCAAAAATGAAGTGATAACCACTCCGTTTGCACATATGTATTGTTCAGTGTAAATGGGTACATTACCGACAGCAGTGACAATCCAGAAATATTTCACTGTTAGTATTAGTCTAAAATAGATTTGACAGATACTACAATTAACGGGTTAAATAAAAAGGTGCTTTGGTAACTGAACCTATGACATTCTTTAGAGTTGTGTTGGCTATATCTGGTACTCTAGGTTTGCAACTATGCTTTATTTTCATGTAGATTTCTGCACTATTTCCTCCCTCATTACCTATTGACAGTAAATCATGAAAACACCTTATATGTAATGGTAGGGTTTTTTTGGTTTTTTTGTTTGTTTGTTTGTTTTTTGAGACAGAGTCTCACTCTGTTGCCCGGGCTAGAGTGCCATGGCGTCAACCTAGCTCACAGCAACCTCAAACTCCTGGGCTCAAGCGATCCTCCTGCCTCAGCCTCCCGAGTAGCTGGGACTACAGGCATGCGCCACCATGCCTGGCTAATTTTTTTTCTATATATTTTTAGTTGTCCAGCTAATTTCTTTCTATTTTTTCAGTAGAGACAGAGTCTCACCCTTGCTCAGGCTGGTCTCGAACTCCTGAGCTCAAGCAATCCTCCCGCCTCGGCCTCCCAGAGTGCTAGGATTATAGGCATGAGCCACCACACCCGGCCCAATGGTGGTTTTTTTTTTTTTTTCTGAGTAGTCCTCCTCCTAATCACTTGAAAAGTACCCTGTCTCTAGATACAGGTTCACAAATAAACAAAGAAAAAAAGAAGTAGTACAGTAGAAGCATACCTGTGGAAGGTCTGCTCTTCTAAATGACCTATCTTCAACTTTATCTTTGGGCATTTTTGTGCATGTGTTTGTACAATATTGCTGTAATATTTGTGATACTGTGATATTTCATCACATCTGAGATGCTATCAACTGTAAAATGCACCATTAATTTATGTAGCCCTAAGTACTGACACATCATCAATTGTAAGATCCTAATTTCTCAAATGTTAAAATGATCAGGTAGTGGAGAATAGGGGTGATTGCATCTTGGAATCAAGGAAATATATTAATTATACCTACTTTTATATAGAGCTGTGTTAGACTTAACAACTGTAGAAGTGATATGAAATCTAATTCCACTAGGAAGGAATTACTTGAATTTCAGTAACTACTGTAGTAGCAGTCACAGATTTAGTCACAGCATTTTGGTACATGAAATATATCCCAATAAAATTGTTTAAAAAAAAAAAGACCTAGCCTATGGAAGGGTTTATTGCCAAATGCTGAAGAATTAGCAAAGTTTTCTACAGCAGAAGGTTTGGAACAGTAGCGGTCTATTTAGCCTCTTTGTCTCCTGCTATCCTTTTCATATTCGTATGTGACATATTAACTTACACTAATGTATGCAGGATTTTGTTGGGGTTCCCCCCCTCTTCTTTTCAGCTAATACATAAATCTTGCTTTTGGCAGTCTTGCTTTTTTTTTTTTTTAAAGCCTGTCTGTTTTGTTTTTCTTTACTTTCCCAGCTTCCAGTTTCCCAGCCAGTGCCACCTATCCAAGGCGAACCTCAGATCCCAGTCGCGACACAGCCCTCAGTTGTTCCAGTCCACTCTGGTGCTCATTTTCTCCCAGTGGGACAGCCACTCCCTACTTCTTTACTTCCTCAGTACCCCGTCTCTCAAATTCCCATATCAACTCCTCATGTGTCTACGGCTCAGACAGGTTTCTCATCCATTCCCATCACAATGGCAGCTGGCATTAATCAGCCTCTGCTCACCTTGGCTTCATCTGCTACAGCACCTGCGGTCCCAGGGGGATCAGCTATGGTTCCTAGTCAGCTTCCAACCCTTCTGCAGCCTGGGACTCAAATGCCAAGTCAGGTTCACCCACAGCTTCTACAACCGTCAGTGCAGTCCATGGGCGTACCAGCTAACCTTGGACAAGCTGTTGAGGTTCCACTTCCCTCTGGAGATGTTCTGTACCAGGTATTGTGTTAGCTAGCAAAAAAGGAGGGCACCAGAGGGTTTGATTCTAGTAGACCATCAAGAACTTGAAAATCTAATAGTCGAGTATCAGAATAACTAGCAATAACAAAAGTTGCTGATCTCAACTAGACTAGTTAAAATAGTAAATTTGTGGAAAAGGATAGGATGATGATGTCTGATGACATTCCTTATCCGGTTTTCCCAGCACACCTCTTTCAAGAAAAAAATCCTTCTCAATGTTCAGTGTAAACGGATTGAATGCAAGATGTGGTTAATAGAGTACATTATGCTATGTTGGGTTTTGTTTTTGTGGTCTTTTGATACAGGGTCTCCCTGTTCAGGCTTGAGTACATTGGCATCATCATAGCTTACCGTAGCCTCCAACTCCTGGGCTCAAGCAATCCTCCTGCCTCAGCCTCCCAAGTAACTGGGACTGCAGGTGCAAGCCACCATCCCCAGCTAAAAAAAAAAAAATATTTTTTTTTTGTTTGGTAGAGATGAGGTCTCACTATTGCCCAGGCTGGTCTTGAATTTCTGGCTTCAAGCTGTCCTCCAGCCTTGGCCTCCCAAAGTGCTAGAATTATAGGCATGAGCCACCGTGCCCAGCTTAAGCTACCTTTTTTTTTTTTTATGTATACGTAAAATAAATAGAATAGCCAACACAGAATCAAACAGCTTTAAGGTTTAGATTTAGGAGATTAGCATTTCATGATATGACTGCAATAACGGATATACGAAAGTTTTTGTATTTTTCCATTGAAGATCAGCTAGAAAGGAATTAAGTCTTTTCCTCCTATTTAAACAATCTCCAGGAGGAGAAAAACCAACAATCTAAAGTATGATTGCAGAGTCCTGTTCCCTAAATTGGAACTAGTCTACTACTTCATTTCAAAATTCAAGAATGATCTTTAAATGTCCTTTAGATTATTAGAAAGAGATTGGCTACTATTCTTTGCTATGTGCTTTTTTTGTTTGTTTTTTGTGTTTTTTTATTTGTTTGGTTTTGTATGTCTTGCTGTGTTGCTAATTTGATGACCCAACCTGCACTAACTCCCCTTCCTCATTTCTGTCACAGGGCTTTCCACCTCGACTGCCACCACAATACCCAGGAGACTCAAATATTGCTCCCTCTTCCAGCGTGGCTTCTGTTTGCATCCATTCTACAGTTCTGTCCCCTCCCATGCCGACAGAAGCATTGGCTGCACCTGCTTACTTTCCTGCAGTGGTGCAGCCTTACGTGGAACCAAATCTTTTGGTTCCTGTGGGTGGTATAGGAGGACAGGTTCAAGTGTCCCAACCAGCTGTGAGTTTAGCACAACAAGCCCCCACTACATCCTCCCAGCAAGCAGTTCTGGAGGTAAATGGAATTACTGCATGTTTGTATATAAAACATACACGTATATATGTGATGGAATAGAAATGACAGAAGAAACAGGCTTCCCTGGTTTAGAACTCACTTGGAGACTATGTCAAACTGACTTCTGAATGACTTTTTCTTACAGCAGAATGAAATGCCAATGTGGGGGCCTTGTTGCCACTGGCTGTTCTGTTGGGAAGTGAGTGTGCCTTGGAGAAGGTTAACCCTGTTAGCACTTCACTTCTCTAGCTGGTACTTTAGCCATTATTCTTGTCCTTTCACAAACCTCGCCATTGGCAATCGGAAGAGTATCTTATCCTGCTGTGCTCGCAGCAATCATTTTGCCCTGCTGGGAGAAAGATCTTAATTCATCTTTGCACTTTGCTCTGCCTGCCCTGTTGCACACTTCTGGTAAAATGCTGGCTGTATGGCAAGTTGTAGTTTCACACCGCCTTGGCAGATATGTTGGCTGACCTCACACCATGCAGTCTATACCAGAGACTAGCTTTAGAAATTTTCTTTGGAATTTTAAGACCACTGTCTCTAGATGCTGAATTACTAGTAAATATAGTGCTTCTAGGGCTTAGGGGAGGGATAAGGAAAAAAAAATAGCTTGTTACAGATGGCGAATGATAAATAAAATGTTACTGCCAATATTTGAACAACCCTTTCCGTCCACAGAGTACTCAGCGAGTCTCTCAGGTTGCTTCTCCCGAGCCAGTTCCAGTAGCACAACCACAGCCCTCCCAGCCTACCGCTTTGGTTTCCTCTGTCGACAGGTATGTAAAACTAAAGTTCTTCCTTGACTGATAGGTAGGATAGTATGAAAATTCAAGATACCAGACCTTTAAATCTCATATTGTAAACTGAGTTTTTTTCCCCAAAGTGCACATTCAGATGTTGCTTCAGGTATGAGTGATGGCAATGAGAATGTCCCGTCTTCCAGTGGAAGGCATGAAGGAAGAACTACAAAACGTCATTATCGAAAGTCTGTAAGAAGTCGCTCTCGACATGAAAAGACTTCACGCCCAAAATTAAGAATTTTGAATGTAAGTATTGCTAATTTGTGGGCTCCATATTGTTAAAGGAATTTGGTATTTTAGAGGTTATCGAATCCAAACCACTCCCTTCATAAAACAAAGATAACCTTATCTTTGTGCAATACATAATTTATATAGTACTCTTCTCATTTCCTTCTCACAATCCCTTTGAATTGAATATCACATTTTTCAGGTAGAAAAAAACAAAATGTTACAATAGGGCCAGCAGTTATTATCATTTAAATAATTCTGAAGGCTCAGGTGAATTCGTGAACATTTAGGATTTTCTAATTACCCAAATGATATTCTTAAATTCCATATCTCTATGGTAAGGCACTATTTACCTATTAGAAGAAGAGTAGAGAGTTTTAGTAAGTAGCTTAAAGACTGATATCGTCTCAAAGATTTTCTTGCTGCTAGTTTAAGAGACAAAGTACTAGAGCTCCAAGGAACAATAATAAACACTAGGCTTCCTCCGACTTAAATTCGAGTGGCAATCTACATGTCTGTCTCAAATTCAGTAATAAAGCTGAATATGGTCTGAGATGAAGTAACTTTTCTTTTTAGGTTTCAAATAAAGGAGACCGAGTAGTAGAATGTCAGTTAGAGACTCATAATCGGAAAATGGTAACATTCAAATTTGACCTGGATGGTGACAACCCTGAGGAGATAGCAACAATTATGGTATGTCTGCATTTAGAGTTCCCAATTTTTACATAGTACTTGGTCTTCATTATTTTTTTTTTTTTTGAGACAGAGTCTCGCTCTGTTGCCCGGGCTAGAGTGCCATGGTGTCAGCCTAGCTCACAGCAACCTCAAACCCCTGGGCTCAAGCGATCCTCCTGCCTCAGCCGCCCGAGTAGCTGGGACTACAGGCATGCGCCGCCATGCCCGGCTAATTTTTTCTATATATTTTTAGCTGTCCAATTAATTTCTTTCTATTTTTGGTAGAGACGGGGTCTCGCTCTTGCTCAGGCTGGTCTTGAACTCCTGAGCTCAAACGATCCGCCCGCCTCGGCCTCCCAGAGTGCTAGGATTACAGGTGTGAGCCACCGTGCCCGGCATAATACTTGGTCTTAATATCCATTGATCTATGCAAATATGTGTTTTGTAATCTACGTTTATTTTGATAGTTACGCATTTATTTCAGTGTGATATGACTAGCACACCCAACCTGTGATTTAGAGAAATTTTTGTCTAGGATATGTCTAAGTTGGTATTGACGTTCTTAAAAAGGGAAGAGCTAATTCGAATACCAACTAAATAATAATACGGGCAGTATGCAAATAGGGCAGAAATCATGAAAGTGATAGTTGAATGACTTACAGCTTGAGAAATGTCACACTAATCAGACTGACATCACATTTCTTTTACAGGTGAACAATGACTTTATTCTAGCAATAGAGAGAGAGGCATTTGTGGATCAAGTGCGGGAAATTATTGAAAAAGCTGATGAAATGCTCAGTGAGGATGTCAATGTAGAACCAGAGGGTGACCAGGGATTGGAGAGTCTGCAGGGAAAGGACGACTATGGCTTTTCTGGTTCTCAAGTAGGTCCACCATTCCCATAGTGAAACTTTGTTTTATTAAAATATTTCCATAGTACTAGGTTTGCTATGATACCACATTACACCTATGACTGAGAACAAACATGTATGTTCTTTTCACATGTGGCGATTTGCTTTTCCTGATCATTGAGATTGCATTTGAGAATGAATTTAATCACTTTTGTTTATTGTAGAAATTGGAAGGAGAGTTCAAACAACCAGTTCCTGCATCTTCCATGCCACAGCAAATAGGTGAATTTCTTTCCTTTCCTTCTTTGTTCTTACCTTTCACTTAAGAAGTTGTATGTGCCAATAATGAACTCTTGAAGCTTCTTGTTGGTAACAATATAAATAATAATTATACAGTTAAGTGGGTCGTTTCCTTTTGATTAGGCATTCCTACCAGTTCTTTAACTCAAGTTGTTCATTCTGCTGGAAGACGGTTTATAGTAAGTCCTGTGCCAGAAAGTCGATTACGAGAATCAAAACTTTTCACCAGTGAAATACCAGATACAGGTAAAGAATTGATTCTGCCACATTCTTATGTAAATCCTACAGCATCTCTGCTATATTGAAAGCTTGATCATCAAACAGTAGTTTATGATAACACAGATAATAAAAAAGAATGAAAAACTGAATAATGATGAATAGAGAAGATCAAAGAAAAAGAGCTGGCAGGGACAGCCATACTCACTCAGTAGAACCTATATAGTAGGTACTACAGTATATGTCTATTTCTGCATTTACTACTGTTGTATATGCTTTAAGGTTACTCCATGTTTTGGAGGGTTTTTGTTTGATTTCAGAAATAGATACTCATACAGGCTGACTTAATTTGATCAAACTGCTGTTTTACTTTACTGTTTTAGAGCCTAGAACCCATCATTTTCTTGGGATAGATTGTAAACTTTACTGGTACTTGGTGTTGTTGGTAATCCACAAACAGATTGTTAGGACAGTCTTTTGAATCCACCCTTTGAAAATGGGCTGATTTTTATATTTTTATCCTTTGCAGTTGCTGCCTCTACATCTCAGGGCCCTGGAATGAACTTGTCTCACTCTGCTTCTTCCCTTAGTCTACAACAGGCCTTTTCTGAACTTAGACGTACCCAGATGACAGAAGGACCCAATACAGCACCTCCAAATTTTAGTCATACAGGACCAACATTTCCAGCAGTACCTCCTTTCTTGAGTAGCACTGCTGGTGTCCCAACTGTAGCAGCAGCCTCATCTTCAGTCTCAGTCCCGACAACAAGCAGCCCTATAAATGACATTTCCACATCAGTGATTGAGTCGGAGATCACAGTGCCCACTGAGAAAGGGATTGCTGGAGTTGCCACCAGCACAGGTCTCCCTGTACCACCTGTGTCTGAGTCACCAGCACTTTCCGCTGTAGGTTCAAGTATCACAACACCTGCAACTGTCTCAGAAACTACAACATCCCAGTCGGTTCACGTCCCTATATCTGGGAGCATTGTTTCTAGTACAGGCACTTTTCCTTCTGTAACAGTTTCAACAGCTTCAGCCTCTGCAGTGGGCAGTGCTGCCGCCCCCTGTGCTAAGCCTCCAGCTGTGCTATCTCAGCAGGCAGCTGGCAGTACTACTGTAGTAGCCACATTGACACCGGTTTCTGCCACAACTTCATTCCCTAGTACAGCTTCACAGCCATCCCTTCAGCTTAGCAGCAGCACCTCTGCTCCTACTCTGGCTGAAACAGTGGTGGTCAGTGCACACTCACTGGATAAGACATCTCATACCAGTACAACTGGACTGGCTTTGTCCCTCTCTGCACCATCTTCCTGTTCCTCCCAAGGAACAGGACTGTCTAGTTCTGTTTCTCAGCCCGGTGGAGTGCACCCGTTGGTCATCCCATCAGCTATAGCTTCTACTCCTGTTCTTCCCCAAGCAGCAGGACCTACACCTTTATTACCCCAAGTACCTGGTATCCCACCCTTGGTCCAGCCTGTTGCCAATGTGCCTGCTGTACAGCAGACACTAATTCATAGTCAGCCTCAACCAGCTTTGCTTCCCAACCAGCCCCATACTCACTGTCCTGAAGTGGATGCTGATACACAACCCAAAGCTCCTGGAATTGATGACATAAAGACTCTGGAGGAAAAGCTGCGTTCTCTCTTTAGTGAGCACAGCTCATCTGGAGCTCAGCATGCCTCTGTCTCACTGGAGACATCATTAGTCGTAGAGACCACTGTCACACCAGGCATCCCAACCACTGCTGTTGCACCAAGCAAACTCACGACTTCCACCACTAGTATTTGCTTACCACCAACGAACTTGACATTAGGAGCAGTCGCTTTGTCAGGTGTGCCAGTGGTCTCACCTGGGCAAGTGTCTGCCCCAGCCACCACTACATCAGGAGTGAAACCTGGAATGGCTCCTTCAAAGCCTCCTTTAGTTAAGGCTCCGGTAAGATTCTTATTATAAAATAATTAGATAAATACGATCGTTCTTTTTTCTTCCTAATAAGTACATTTTTCAACTCATTCTTATAAATTAAAAACATAGTTATAAAGGTACCTGGCTTATAGTATTTATTAAACAAACTGATGGCAATTTTGGGATATGTACATTGAACAGAAGTTTTTTTTTTTTAATATGGTGGGACTTTCAGGTGAATTATTACCGCACCATTTTCTAAAAATGTGTAATTATCAGGTAAAATACAGGCATTTATTCTGAATTGGTACAAACTGAAGAAATCTGTATCACAAAAGGGAGCTACATGCATCTGTCAGCAAAATATATGTACTAATAGCTGTTTACAGTCTTTGTTTCAATGAGAATAAAGCAAATCTCCTGCTTTATTGTAGATTCCACAGATGTACAATTTGGGGTTTATAAAAAATTGGACATTAGTGATGAAATTGATACAGAGGAGGAAGAAATAATCTAATCCTAGGACCAAAATAACTAGAATGTATTTTCTAATTCTGCTGTGGTGGATTTCCTCTCATCCTGCCATCTTCAACCTCTCTAATCTCCTCCAAATAACAAAGCTGTATTATGTCTGCTGGATTGTATGCTTCAGCCATTTTTCTGCATTGCCTTTGATGTGAGGTTCTTTTTACAGTAGAGTAATGCAAAATCTCTCAGAAAAAATAGAAACGGCCTGATATTAGATTTCTGATGCCTTTTATTATCAGGCCTGCCCCTTGGTTATTTCTGAACAGCCACTGTTTTCTCAGAAAAATCCTGTTTTTCTCAGCAAAAGCTTGATAGTACTCAACCAAATAAGTAGCTCAAGATTGGCTGGACTGTGCCTCTTATGTACATACAGCTCTTGTTCTCTGTATTTTCCCTAGGGAACAACCTTTTACTATACTGTGCATTTTATGAGTATGTCATAGTAGCCCCTATAATAATATCATTGGTTGTCACATTCTTTAAGACAGATGCAGAGTGTAACTTAGGCAATAAGCTTAACTAGATACATTTTATTCTTATGTTTGTGCATTCAGATTAGTCGATTTGTTCTTTAGTATGCAGTCTTTACTAACAGTGCCTCATGGACTTGAATTTCCCTTCATTGTCTGTAGGTATTGCCTGTGGGTACTGAACTTCCACCAGGTGCTTTATCCAGTGAGCAGCTGCCACCTTTTCCAGGACCTTCACTAACCCAGGTGCCCCAAGACTTGGCAGATTTCTTTCTGTGTTCCTACTTTCTTTCACAAATCTTATTTAAAGTCTCCATTGCATGATCTTGGCTTCTGGCTCCTATTTGGCTTTGACTTAGTAACACCTTTCTTTGAAAACACTGTAGCTAATGAAATGGGCCCTACTTAAAGTAAGAAGCTTCATAGTTGTTTTGTTTGCAATGTTGCTTAGGTCATTTAGAAAACATTTGATATTAATATTTCTCATATCTTAGAAAGAAAATACCAAAGTTAACATTTTGCCAGACTCATATGATGACATCTTTTATCATTCACACTTTTTAGAATAGTGAAATTAGAATCGTAAATGTGAGGTTAAGTTCTAAGCCATTATGGAAGTAAAAAATTATGTGTAATCAAAATTAACTTGGAAAGTTGCTTAGAAAAGAGAAGCACATTGATAACTGATAAACTTTTTTCCGTGAGTCCAGTGCAACTAGTTTTTTCTTAAGTGTTTATCATTTCTTTCATTCACCACCTAATGAAATAATTAGCTTACATATAGGTAGGTATAAGGGTAATGTTTGATGAAAAATGTGTACTTTATCTTTTAATATAAAAATCATCCAGCTCAGCAAGATGCTAACATTGTAAGATTAATCACAGAGGAACTGAGACCAGCAACTTGAACTTGAGATTCCCAACTCATACACAGTTCTGCTCACTGAGTGCAATGGCGGTCAGAATTACCTGTAATATTAAAATTATTATTACTCTTTGCCACCCTACCCCACCACCAACACATTTAGTTAAATTTCCTTAAGGAAAGTACTCACTATAAATCCATCATGATCATGAAAAAGCTTCTGACATAGGTCAAGCTAGTAAATTTTGAAACTAAATTAAGAATTTATTTTGGAATCATATATAAGAAAAACATGGTAAATTGCTTACTTGAAAAGCCTAATCTGAATTTAACCCAGTTCTTTTATCCCAATACAGTAAAACATTAAGGAACTTACCACAATAAAGTAATAACTCCAACAGAGAACCTACTCTGTCAGTCACCAAATTTTGATAAAATTGCATGGTGAAAGTCTATAAATTGGGAATTTAGTTTTAAACCTGTTTTCTCATTAAACACATGTATTCAGATAAGTAAGGAAGTTTAAAATGTGGTAAGAAGCAGCACATGAGACACAGGAGCGGGGAAAGAGTAACTGGATAGTGCCCAAATATAGAGGGAGAGGCATAAATGAAGGCTGTGTAAGAATACGTTGATGGAAGCCAAGACAGGTAGATACAGGATTAGAGACTGTGGCAAGGGCAGAAGCTATGGCCTTGGGCTGGATGGCAGTGAGGCCTGATGAACAGGACGGAATGCCTGAACCTCCTTGGCTGCCTTCTGTAGGATAGAAGAAGTGTTGTAAAACCTGAAGAAGAGAATAATATTATATCCCCTGATAGTGACAGAATATATTAATGCCATCTTTTATTCATAGAGACAGAAAAAAAGTATATACAACTGAGAAAGAAATAGAGCAAGGCAGGCATGGTGGCCCACGCCTGTAATCCAGTACTTTGGGAGGCCAAGGCGGGAGGATCACTTGAGGCCAGGAGTTCAAGACTATCCTGAGCAAGAATGAGACCCCCCCTCTCTACAAAAGATAGAAAAATTAGCCGGGTGTGGTGGCGTCCACCTGTAGTCCCAGCTTCTTGGGAGGCTGAGGCAGGAACATCACTTGAGCCCAGGAGTTTCGGGTTGCAGTGAACTGTGATGACACCACTGCACTCCATCCCTGGGTGACAGAGCAAGACCCTATGTGGAAGAAAATAAAATAGGGAACATTGGATACAGTTACTCTTCCAATAGATCTTTATACATTTTTTTTCAGAGATAAAAGAGGACAGGCCAGGTACGGTGCCTCATGCCTGTAATCTCAGCACCTTGTAAGGCCGAGGTGGGAAGATTGCTTGAGCCCAGGAGTTTGATTCTAGCATGGGCAGCATAGTAAGACCTTGTTTCTACAAAAAATTTAAAAATTAGCCAGACTTGGTGGCACACACCTGTAGTCCCAGCTACTCAGGAAACTAAGGCAGGAGGATCACTTGAGCCCAGGCGTTGGAGGTTGCAGTGACCTGTGAGGACGCCACTGCACTCTTCACCCAAACAACAGACTAAGATCCTGTCTTAAAAAAGAGAGAAAAGTAAACAACTTTTTCTATCACTCCGATTAACATTGAACACAGAAGGTTAAAAAAAAAGACTTTGAAATAGCAAAAACATGAATTACTCTAAGGCTTGAGAGACTGACATGCAATTTTGAGAAACTGATAAAATCCTTAAAGCAATGTACTAAATTTTAGCGTAATGAGTTTTATAATAATATATATATATGAAGACAGATGTTACATTGTGCCAATCTAAAGCATAGAACAGTATGTCCTATATTATTTGCCTATATACAGTGGCTCTGAAATTGCCAATGAACTATATTTATACTGTGTTTGTTTTTGTTCAGTCCCAGCAACCTCTAGAAGATCTTGATGCTCAATTGAGAAGAACACTTAGTCCAGAGACTGTTGCAGTGACATCCACAGTCGGTGTAAGTTTTGAAAATCTTGATTAAATCCCCTCCTAACCTTAATGTATTATATTCCTTGAACACAAACTGTAACCTAAACCATTTTTAATACCTTTAACACATATTCAGAGTCCCTGCTTGTTCTAGCGAACAGAAACAAGACAGATTAATGAAAGATTAGCACTGACCCAGTAGTGGGAAATATTTGATTTGAAAAACACTTTTCTAGCCTTAACCTCTGATTAGATTATATTGCAGATCAATTCTGTGGGTTTTGTGTTTTTGCTTTGTTGGAGGCTAAACTTCATGAGGCATGTTTTACTTAAAAGTACGTTCCTATAAATATCCCAGTTACACTCTTAAGTAGCCTATGAAAAAAATTACGAAAGCAGTCAAAGAGGAATAAGACTCTAAATTTCTTCTTGCAAAAGATGTCTTTCTTTACATTAGATTTATTTTTAGGGTGTAAGAAGAAAAAAGAGAACAAAACAAAATCCCTCAGACATAAGTTTCTTCACATATACTATCTTTCTGCCCTTTTACAAAGAACAGAGGAAGGGCAACAAGGCAGAGTTTAAGCATGACTAAAGCTGAAGATTTTGTGGTATTTATGTGAATGTGTTTTGCAGCCTGTGTCCATGGTGGCTCCAACAGCAGTTGCAGAAGCAGGAGCACAGCCTCAGAAGGATGGTGAGAAGCATCCTTCTTTCACCTTACTAATTCCATTCCTACCCATAATTGATTATAGAGGTTTTATTGTTTTGAAAGACACATTCTTGAGAACATCAGTCTATGTGAAACTATCATAACGAACATTTTTATGTTATTTCGTGACTGAGAAGCATTGATGGTAACATCTAAAGTATGAATTATTAGCAAATTTAATTAATCTATTATTATTGGGGGGAGTTATATAAGGGGTAATGATAGATTCTTAGCGTAAGACCCTTTGTCATTAGCTGGGTCTTGCTATGAGAGATTAAGAAATTCAAGCATGCTGTATTTATAAGTTAATTTACCGATAATCTTTTGGCTTTTGTGACACTGGATATACAGGGATAGAGATAAGCTTTTATATCCTGGACATACATTTGTATGGCAATACAATTGTAAGATTTCAATTAATCAGTAAACATTTTTATTTTCAAGGCAATTACATTCTGAATTGGCTGTCTTGTTTTTAAAGAAGTCACTTACAAATCAGTGGAACAGACTAGAAAGTCCAGAAATGGACAAATTAAAGGGGAATATAAATTATCAGGATACCATGTTATCACTGTAGAGGGTTAATGATAAATTTTCAGACCTTGACAATTTTTAACAAACAGTAGTATCTTTGCTAATGAAGGTATCTAATAGTAGAGCAAACAATAATTATTTCCCTCTGTTGGACAAAGCCTAGGAGATAAAGGAGGTAAGGAAGTTTTTCTTGCCTCTAACAGCTTGCCTCATATATAGTTTCATTTTGCTGTATTTCTGGCCAAAAGGAAAAGAAGCTAACTAAAAGAGATGTTTATGTTTCCCTCCTCCATGTATTTCAGTTTCTCAAGGCACAGAAGGTCCTGTCCTAGCAACCACTTCGGGAGCTGGTGTTTTTAAGATGGGGCGATTTCAGGTAAGATAATCACTTTTCTTTGCCTTGATTCCCTCTTTTGGGGGAGTTGTGTATATAATAACATTATTACCTACCTATTTGGGACATAACTGCCAAGCCAATGATATAGTAATACTTCTTTACATGGTACTTTATAGTTATCATTTTTCCCTAATAAAATAATACATAATTTTAAAATATAGAATACTCAGAACAGTGGGTAAACAGATAGTTATACTATCTACCCACCCACCTCCCAATATTACTTTTTTGGGTGCATTTCCTTCTACTCTTTGTTCTCTGCTCAAGCGTGTATCTAAAATTGACCGTTTCTCTTGCTCTGAATATTTTGTAGCTTTTTTTCCCCATCCGTTAGTTTACCTAAACATTCTGCTATTGTTGGTTATTTAGGTCATTTCTAATTATTCCAACTTAATAAGTAAAGTAATAGTAAACATCTTTGTGTATAAAAACATTTTCTATGATTAGGATAATTTACATAGGAGGATTCATTCCATAAGTTAAAATACTGAGTTGGCATCAAGTGATATACTTCATCACTTTATTTACCCAGCTGGTCCGACATGTGAGCATTTTCTGACTCTTAATACATTGTGTGAAGTGGGCTTTGCAAATCCTTTTTTTTTTGATGCTTTCACAGCTACTTTCAGATTATTCTCCTGATAGCCCTTGGAGTTAGGGATAGTAGATGTTTTTCTCATTTGTAAAACTGAGCTTCTGAGAGTTTATAGATGGGCTGAGTTTGTATTGATAATACATGGACAAACCAGGACAAGGATCAGAATCCTCCTTTTAATTACTCTTCAGTTGTATTGATTCTTCAGGCTTAGCTGGCATTTAACAGTTGCTGGGTTTAATTTCTATAGTTTTTCTTATTCACAAAGCGACCTTCAGGATTCGGTGACCTCTGGTTATTTATATTTTGACTAAGACATGAATCTGAATTCTGTTTATGACATGAGATATGGAAGTAAGTCGTTTACTTAGTAAATTGAGCTGGCCACACAATCTGTATCTCAGCACAGATGTGTTCTCTATAATGGTATTCAGTTAATGTTCACTAAGATGGACTGCTCATTGACTGGGAAATAAAGTGATCCCTTTTTTTTTTTGATCCATGATAGTGAATATTCAGAACTTCAGTTTGGTGGTGCTGTTATTTTGTTTGGTTTCATTTTATTTTTAGAAACAGGGTTTCACTCTGTCACCCAGGCTGGAATGCAGTGGTATGATCATAGCTCACTGCAACCTTGAATGCCTGGGCTTAAAGCAATCCTCCCGCCTTGGCTTCCCAAAGTGCTGGGATTTTATAGGCGTGAACAACCATGCCTGGCCCAGAAGTTCAGTTTTTAATCTCATTCTGTTCCCTTTTCCATCAGGTTTCAGTTGCAATGGATGATGCCCATAAAGAGGGTAAAAATAAGCCAGAAGAGGCAAAATCTGTTCATTTTGAATCCAGCACTTCAGAGTCCTCAGTGCTATCGAGTAGTAGTCCAGAGAATACCATGGTGAAGCCAGAGCCTAACGGGGTGACCACTCATGGTATCTCTTCAGATGTGCCTGATAGTGCCCCCAAAACTCCAGCCCCAGAGGCAAAGTCAGAAACTGGGCAGCCTACCAAGGTTGGGCGTTTTCAGGTGACAACTACAGCAAACAAAGTGGGTCGTTTCTCTGTATCAAGAACTGAGGACAAGATTGCTGAGGCAAAGAAAGAGGGACCAGTGACATCTCCTCCCTCTGTGGATTTGGAACAAGCTGTTCTTCCTGCTGTGATACCAAAGAAAGAAAAGCCCGAACTGTCAGAGCCTTCACATCTCAATGGGCCGTCTTCTGACCTGGAGGCTGCCTTTCTAAGCAGGGATGTGGATGACGGTTCAGGTAGTCCACACTCCCCACATCAGCTGAGCTCAAAGAGCCTTCCTATTCAGAATCTGAGTCAAAGCCTTAGTAATTCATTCAACTCCTCTTACATGAGTAGTGACAACGAGTCGGACATTGAAGACGAAGACTTAAAGCTGGAGCTGCGAAGACTACGAGAAAAGTAAGTATATTTTCTCCCGTGAAAGAATAATGGCAGGTAATGTTTTAAGACCTAGATCTCAGTGCTAGGATTAATATTCTTTTCACTACAATATGCTGATGTCTGTCTTGTAAAGAGAAGGAGGTATGCAAAAGCTAAAGTTCCCCGACTGTGGTTCATTAGATTCTCTTACACTCACAAGGACCTGTAGCATTTTCAGTTGAAGAACTTCTCCAGCACCTTTGTATTGCTACTATAATATTATTTTATTAATAGCACCTTTTGTCACCATTAACCACTCTTGGCTATTTATTAGCCTACCAAATGAATCCAGTAATGGCACTAGGATGTGCGATAATGTTGTCAAGTTTTGGTAATTATATTTGGCAGATTGGATCAGAGTAGCAAATTTAGCTGTCCTGCCCATGGCCTCAAAAGTCAGGAATTCTTTCCCCTAACACATTATCAATCATTTGTTGTTGGCTAGGAGCTTGCTGGGATATGGCTTGGGTAATGGAGGCCAGCAAGGTGAGTTGACAAGCCAGAGTCTCGTGGTGTAGTACATTTGGGGAAAAGGTTCGTTAGTAACTAGTAAATACTTGAATACAGGTTTAAGACTATGCTGTTAATTCTTGTTTGAATAAAGAGAGTTATGTTTGTTTGATTTATCTTTCATAGACATCTTAAAGAGATTCAGGACCTGCAGAGTCGCCAGAAGCATGAAATTGAATCTTTATATACCAAACTGGGCAAAGTTCCCCCTGCTGTCATTATTCCCCCAGCCGCTCCCCTTTCAGGGAGAAGAAGGCGACCCACAAAAAGCAAAGGCAGCAAATCTAGTCGCAGCAGTTCCTTGGGGAATAAAAGCCCCCAGCTTTCAGGTAAAAAGCCCTAGGCCAGGTCAGCCATGGCTGTCCCATCTTTTGTTTCTGTCTCCAGCTACATATATGACCTATTAAACATTTGTTATTTTTGTCAAATTTCAAAGGTTTCCCTAATATCCTTGCTTCCTTGACTTCCCCTCTCCCCATATTTATTGTGCCTCTTTTTGAGTCTGTGGAAGTAAACTGGATGAGTACAATGGCTTATTCCGTTGTAATCCATATTGCTATGTACTGGTAATCTTCATTTATAGTTGTTTGTAAGGATAAACATTTAGCTTTTCCCATTAACTCTTAGCATTTAACCAAACTTTTGAGCAATTGGAGGAAAATGCATTATTCTCTGTTTAGTAAAGTTTGGGTAGATGCTTCCTTTTAATGATTGAGTTCATCATAATTGCAACTGAGATGAATGTAAATGTCATATAGATACTTGAGTGTGTCTAAGTGGTAACTTCCTTGATTAGAGTTTTTATTTCATTTATCTATATTGGGATAAAGAACTTGCTAGTGATTATAATCAAAGAAATAGTTAAGTCATAATCTCTTGTAAGGAACTATAGTTTGTCTATTTAAATAGAAGATAAACAGCTTTTATCCTTTGGTGAAATTATGGTACTGTTAACAGATAATTAGTTCAAAAGTAAAAGAGGGCTATAAAGTATGTTAGAAAGCAGTTGCAAACTTCTTAGCAGCTCCATTCTATGCAAGCTTTCATAGATGCCTAAATCTTTTCTCTAGCACATTTGAACCAATTCATGAAACCAGTCAACAGAGATGTGATTGTAAGAGAGTTCAGCTGATCTCTGCTCTGATCCCAGTCAGATTCTGACCCCAATTTTGACATGCTTTTTGAGTGGACTTCTATTTAACTATAAATAGTAACTAGGGAACAGAGAGGTTAATCAATTTTAGGACAATTGACCTAGTGATTGAAAGCCACCTACCAAGAATAATTTTAAACATTCATTACTCTGTAATCACATATTTCGACATCTCTTTTATATCTGATGTGGTGCATATTTATAAGAAAGTCTAAGCAGAGACTACCTAATAAGCCCATTTATATTATGATCCAATCTTTTCTAATAGGATTAAAAAAGCCATTGGGGAAGTGCCAGATGGAATCCTGTATCCACTGCATTTCTAGTCTTCTCACTCTGCTCAGGCTTGTGGACCAGCTAGGTTTTCTAAAGCTAAAATGCTTCTGGGATAATTCAGATAGCCCTATTGCCTGTTGATTCTTAGTGTCATTCCTCATTTCCTTTTTTGTTAGTGAGGACTTTGATCTTTCATCGATTTATAGCTTTTGCCCATCGTTATGCACTCAGTGGGACAAATTGAAGGAATAAGAACAATGCCTATTTGAGTGCATTCGGAAAGCTGGATGTGTTTGCTCATGCCCCTTTATCTTCTGGCAGGTAACCTGTCTGGTCAGAGTGCAGCTTCAGTCTTGCACCCCCAGCAGACCCTCCACCCTCCTGGCCACCTCCCAGAGTCCGGGCAGAATCAGCTGTTACAGCCCCTTAAGCCGTCTCCCTCCAGTGACAACCTCTATTCAGCCTTCACCAGCGATGGTGCCATTTCAGTACCAAGCCTTTCTGTTCCAGGCCAAGGTAAGAAATCAAAGCCACCATCATCTTCCAAAAACATTAACTTGGAGATACGACCATCCCTGGGACAAAAGCCTGATGAATAACCTATTATTAAGGTGGGATGAAAGACCAGCTGACTAGAACACGGCCTGTGTGTCGTACACTTCATCTTCGGGCTGAAAAGGGAAGTTGAGTAATGATTAGAGTTGGTGGGCTCATTGCTCCCATCAGGTGAAATAGCTTTTTTTCAAGGGATTACAGTGAAAAGTTACATCTACAACCTATGTGAATAACTGATTTGGGATTTGGAACTTATGTTTTAATACTGGGCTGTTTCCTGGATGAAATTCTAGGGAGTTTTAGCAGTTTCTGAAGGCTAATGCATTTTCTTAGCCAGTGTAGAATTTTGTAACTTCTAAGTATGGGAGTGGTATACTAAAATGAATAGCCCTGCAGTTACCTACTTTCCAAATATGGTTTTGTTTATTAATAATTGATGAAAACATTCCTGCAGAGGAAAGAGCTCTAGCAACATTAGAACAAGAATCAAAAGGAATTGGGTATCTGGGTGGAAGAGAATGGAAAAAATATAGGCAAGTAGCTTAAGTGCCTTTGCCAGTTTCACAGAAACGAGAGATTAGATTGTCTCTTCACGAGATGAGTGTACTTGGTTGGTGAGAAGCACAGACTAGCTCGCATTATTCCCACTGAGAAAAGCATCAGTATTTTGCTTGAAAAGAATTGAGACCTGGTATTTCCAGTCTTACGTATGTGACTCCCTCCAGAAGCTTGTTCTTTTGTGTACCATCTTAGTGCATTTCACCACTCCAGCCTCGAGTTTCTAACATCTTGTAGCTGTGTTCTGTCTCTTCTCCTCTCTCTGTTCTTCCTTGTTTTTCCCCTCTCACAGGCTGTGCGAAGTTTAACTGTGCATCTGAACAGGTGACATTCAAACCTGGTGGCAGGAGGACCCGATTTCTGAGTACGCCCTGCTTGGCTCTTTGTGTGTAACACCTTTACTCCTTCCTCGTCCTCGTTTTTCTGCTGCTTGGAGCTGATGTTTCACACAGTCCATTTTCATTTGTCTCTTTCTGTATATCATCGACTCAGTGGCTTGGCTGAATTACTGTTACCCTCAGAAGTTTGGGTCTGCACATCAATTATGATAAAAGGTTTAGAAATAATAATAGGTTTCTACAAATTTCACTATAACTTTCTGGTAGAATTGCTTCTTCATAGAGCTGTGACAGAGGGTATCAAGGCTGTAGACTGCTGGGTCATTTAGAATAATGAAAACTACACTCCACGGTCCTATTCATCTCACTGCCCTGCCCCTAGAAGTGACAGGAAGCATCTTGACCACTGATGCACTTAGATCTTGGCAGCAGGTAAAAGTTATACCCTGTTTTTTCCATTCTTTTTCAGAGTAGGTTGAAATCTTTTTTTTCTCCCCCTCAATTAAGCCTAAGAATCTACCAGTTGAAAAGATGCTAGAATCTCTTCATTAGATCACCACTGCCCTCAAACCCCATAAAATCAATAGTTCAAAAAGTGGTTATTCTGATAAAGCATTTATTCTGCTAAAGACCAAAGCCCAGAACCTACAAGTGAAAATGGTCTTTTTAACATAATTGCTGGGATTTCCCAGCTTTCTGCTTAGAAACAAGGCACAATAGCAAGTCACCTTCTTCCCCATATGTGACATGAAGATGTGGCCTGTGTCCTAGGGTTGTTGTACATGTCAGGGAAGACCGGTTACACAGAAACAAGTAGCATGTGGGAAGCATGCATGGTTTCCCTCGGGTTAGCCAGTGCCTCCCTGGCACATGAGTAGGTGGTCAGTAAATGTTTATTGAAATAATAGTTTAAAAAACAAACAAACAAAAACATAGTTCAAGTAGAAAAAGCTTTTTGGAAGTTGGTGAAAGATGTTCTCTATTCAGGCCTCAAACTTCTGATGTGGTTATTGAAGTGCTTTGTAAATGCATGTGCTAAGGCCATCACTGTTTCCGAGTGTGGTCCAGGGGTCTTTGGGCCTCTTTGTGGTGGCAAGGATTTACACCTCCCTTTATTCTCTGTAGTGACCAGATTTAAAGGGAAGTACAACACATTAACTTCCATTTCCCTTACTCACACATTCATAACCGTTCCACACTGCTGTCTTCTTCACCGGAACTAGTGACGGATCGGCTGTACTTGAGGCAGCCTCTCACTGCCTTTGCCTTTCCCCACGATCACTAGTCCAGGGCTATTTAACAAAGAAAGGGGTAGAAGGCAGTACCCAATTTGGTAGTTTTCCAAGCATGTGTGATATTTGAATACCCAGATTAATAATTTTGCTGGTTAGACTAACCTGGACTATGCCTAACACTTGACACTTAAATAAACATTTAATTTGTATGTCCAGCTAGAAAGATGAAAATACATTAATAGTAGGAGGCAAGGGTTTTGAAGTAGAATGGGAGATATGAGGGCTATGATATACAGCCTGAAATGTCTGAGAGGGAAGAAAGAGAACCAAGGCTGCTTTTTGTGAAGTATAATGTGACGACTACCACTTTAATTAATTCTATAAGTTTTTACCCCACACTTAAAGGTAGGTGATATTTCCCCTGTTGTTCAAATGAAAGTTGTTAGAAATATTAAATCTTATCACTTCCCTTTGGGTCTAAAACGAGAGGCCCTACATCTCTTGAAGGCACATCAGGATACGTCGTGTAAGCCTGGTGAACAAATCCCAAGAGGCAGACTTAAAGAAATATGGAGGCATGCTACAGTGGCTCATGCAATCCCAGCAATTTGGGAGGCCAAGGCAGGAGGATCACTCGAGGCCAGGAGTTCGAGACCAGTCTAGGCAATGTAGCAAGACCCTGTATCCATAAAAAATTTTTAAAAAAGATTATGAAGAAATATGCAAAGAAAACAAGTACTTTAAAAGGGTGGGGATCTTACTAGTTCGGGATATATTATTCTATGCTCTCAAAATAGATAATGGTTTGGAAGCACGGCTTGGCTTACTGTTCTATTTATGTTCAGAGGTTGCTTGTTTTCCACATAGTTTTAAAGATTTTTCTGGAAGGGAAGGGGTTGGTATATATGTCTAGGATGTGGAACTATAATAACCAATTTAAAGAGATTTAAAGCTGTAACAATGGTAATGTCCATCTGTCAGCCTACTGTGGTAAGATTGCTAATGCATTTAATTAAGTGCTTTTTAACAACCCAGCTGGAGAGACAGGAAGTGAGACAGGGTCAGTGGAAACACTGCTTGGGTATTTGAAATTCAAGCAGTGAGACCTAAGAGATTGGCGTTCCTCCCCCATTCCAGAGCCATGGTGCGGGGCATTGCTCCTTTAGATACAGAGATTGGGTGTGGAAACTCAGCATCTGTTAGCCAGGTAACACAGCCCATCGGATGATCATGTCAGGCTAACAGCCGGTTACATACATCCCATAGAACTGTGTCTGTTCCTTCAGAGTGGAGGAGGGGGGAAAAAGGAGAAAAAAAAAACTCTCTGTATGGCAAGGACTACCCATCCGTCTCCCCTCCTGCCTTCTCTTGCTGGGCCTTTGTGTGCTGTTTAAGATTCTAAATATTTTACACGGATGTTTCTTTATCTTTAACACATTGCTTCTTTCTTTGTGCTTCAGGGAAGATGGTGAAAAAAGTCTGTCCTTGCAACCAGCTCTGTAGTAATTATCTTTTTTTTCTGTTACTTTTGGTCGTTGATTGCAACACCTTTTACCTATAAGTTCTTTTGAACTCTGAAGCCTCACAGCTCCCTGATTCCTAACTTCCATCTAGCTCTGCACCCTTTTCTAATACGTTTTTTAACACACTTAATTGCTAACTACTAGCTATTCTTCCAGACTGAGAAATCACCTCCTAGTCAGTGCTGTCAGTGAGGACCCCATGTGAGCCTAGCTCTGTGGCAGTCACGGATCGGTGATGCCCGTGGGCGGTGCAGTGTATAGGGAGGTCAGAGAGGCCTGGCTCCTGTGGGAAAGAGAGCCCTGTAGCCAGCAGGTAAGTGGCAGGCACTGTCAGAGCCCCACTGGAAACCCAGCAGGTGAAAGCATCTGAAAGTCCACGTAGTGGGCGATGTCTGCTAGATCGGTGAGGAGAGAAATACCACTTTGTAGAGTTGGGCTTCTTAGACCGATGGCTTCTCGTTAAAGTACAGATAACTCAGCAACCCAGCAGGCTACTACAAGGTTCTCGCGAGGGTCAACAGGAAAGCTCCATACTTGGGTGCTGGCCAGTGCATTGTGTCTCGTAATAGATCATCGTTACTGCGATCTGACGGCGTGGGGGTGGGGGAACTGTATTACCACGGCAGGAGAAAATCAAAGTAAGAATTCTCGGGAGCAAGTAAATACTACTCTTCGGAGCTTTTTCAGAAGAACTGAAAAAGGTTTAGAGACTGACTAGCACACTCTCTGGAAGTCCTCTCTGCTGTGGTAGCTTTGATGGTCAAGTCTGCTTTTCCCAGGAGTTAATTTCTAGTCAGAAAGGGATGCGTTTGTTTCTTTCTTTAACGGGAAGCCTGTTCACAGAAGCCAGAATAAGGTTTAACTGTATGGTTAACTCTTCCTCATGGGATAAACCCCACTTTTGGAGTTCAGTATTAGGTAACAGAGGTTACGATGAAAGATGAAATTTGGTTCTAAAGGGGCCTCACAGTACCAAGGGCGACTAACGCCACACTGGAGAGGCGTGACTCCCAGCATGAGCCTTGTGCACAAGCGGCGCTCACCTCTCCTGAGCTCCTCGTATTCAGCTTCCGACAGCCCTGCTCTCCCGTGGTTATTTCTGGCTTTTGTTTTGATTCTCTCTCGCATCAAGCTCACCAAGCAATAACCATTCACACGGGATGGCAGTCCTCGTGCATGCGATCTGCTTGCTTTCCAGATCTGGTCACTGTCCTGGCCGCCCATCCTCACTGCCTGTGCTTCCCTCTTCACCTCCGGCTCACGGTTGCTATTTGCAGAAGGCTGTTTCCTGTGCTTTGATACTTTTCCACTTGGGTTCCTGTACTCTAGGGGAAGTGACTCTTCCCTGCACACTGTATGTGCGATAGCAATCCCCGCGCGGCTCCAGCGGGCACCGGGAAGTGAGCTGACATGCACACTGCCTTGGTTCCGTGTCTTGCCACGGCGGTAAGCAGCATGTGACCTTCCTCACTCTGCACCTCACCTCAGAGTTAGCCGTTAGCGTAGCACAGACATGCTGGCGTGTGCCATTCCCTGGGTGGCAGGGTAGAAACTGGACTTGAGACCAGCAGCGGTCAATAACGGGCTTTAAATGGCAGGGTTGCGTTAGGCGTGCCACTGTGCTCTGGTGCTGCTTCGACCTGGAAAGCAGGGAAACGCATGCACTTATTTAGCCCCCGCATTACTTGGGTGTCTTAGGGTCTAGTGGCTCACAACTTAACTTTAGTAGCTTTTATTTATTCTGTAGCAAGTGTGAGATCTGATAAGAAAGTGGGGGGTGAGAGAAAAAAAACAAGACCGTGACTCTTCTTTCCCTCTTCCCTAATCGTGCCTCTTCGAATCATCTTCAGTGTGCCCTCCAGCAGAACCGAAATCAGGCAGGACACAGACTCCTTCTTCCTTTCTCATCAAACCATAGAAATAGAATTCCTTCATCACAGCCTCAAAGCTTCCTCCTTCCCTTTGCACCCTGCCTCAGCTGCATTTTCCTGTTGCTTCTTCGTGGTGTTCTGGGAAGAGTGGGGAGAAGGGGTGAGAATCCTTGAACCAATTGAAACTGAGGTCATCTTCAGGAAAACCTTGTCTTCCTGGAGTTGAAAGATTCAGGCACACCATGCAGTCCCTTCCGCATGAGAACTGGGGGAGGTCGAAGGCTTAACTCTTAACCAGGTTTATGTTTGCAAATTCGTGTTTATGGGTCCAGGTGAAAAAGTTTTTTGAACAGAGCATGCTCTTTCTGTTTTAAAGAATGTGGCAGTGTCCACATGGTCTGGGAACCCCGTCTTCTCCTTGGCCAAGCACCTACCTTTGCATTCCTATTCCTGCTTTAACCCAGCCAAATGCACAAGAAATCCTTTTCTTCTGGCCCCGCATTCTGCCAAATTCCAGATCAACTAGCCTTGTTGACCACTTCACGGCTCCCTCATCAGTACGATGCTGGGAACGGAGCGCTGGCAGCTGCAGTGCGCTGAGATGCTCCGTGAGGGGCTGAGAGAGGTCCCTGCCTTTTGCGCCTGCCATTGTCCTGAATCGTTCAGCCTTACTCAAGAGAAACTGTTTTTATTACCCTTTATACCAAAACAAATGGCTGAATAAAACCTTAGAAAGTCTTCCTTTCTTGCATGGCTTCCCAGTTCATCCTCTCCCCATTCTGTGGTTTGCCATTCATTATCCTGTGAAGTTTTCCCTCTTCCTGAAATCATAACCCAGGCTGCTTCTAATGCTTATATTCTGTTCCTTCTTACGACTCTAGGGACCAGCAGCACCAACACCGTCGGGGGCACAGTGAACAGCCAAGCCACCCAGGCTCAGCCTCCTGCCATGACGTCCAGCAGGAAGGGCACATTCACAGATGACCTGCACAAATTGGTAGACAACTGGGCCCGAGATGCCATGAATCTGTCAGGCAGGAGAGGAAGCAAAGGACATACGAACTATGAGGTGAGGCGTCCCTTTTTGCCATTAGACCTAATCTGTCAGAGCATCACTTAACACACAGCTAAATCCAAGGTGATACAAACTACCTAGGCTACTTCACATTGAATGCCATGACATTCTTCAGTAGCTCATGAATTTTAACACTCTTTAGAAAAACAAGGCAAACATCACCCAGGTGCCCTTTTATTCTTCCTTCCCTGAATTGCTGGCCTCTTACGAGCCAGCTGTTTCTCCCCTTTTCCTTCAGCATCCTGAACTGCACGTGCAGACACGCACATACACATGACAGCCTCCCTTCTACTCGGAAGAGTCATTTTCACTCTTACGTGGTAAATATAAAGAGCCAGTGAATACCGTGGAAGGCTTTGTTTCGTTTTGCCATACCCGACAAAACAGATGTGTGTTTCAGTGCTGCCCATTTTACACCCACGGGCATCAAACCCACAGCAGACTTCACCTGTGGTGGTTTTGTTTCCAGGGCCCTGGGATGGCGAGGAAGTTCTCCGCGCCTGGGCAGCTGTGCGTCTCCATGACCTCAAACCTGGGCGGCTCCGCCCCCATCTCTGCAGCATCAGCTACCTCTCTAGGTCACTTCACCAAGTCTCTGTGCCCCCCACAGCAGTACGGTTTCCCAGCTGCCCCGTTCGGCGCTCAGTGGAGTGGGACGGGTGGCCCAGCACCACAGCCGCTTGGCCAGTTCCAACCTGTGGGAACTGCCTCCTTGCAGAATTTCAACATCAGCAATTTGCAGAAGTCCATCAGCAACCCCCCAGGTTCCAACCTGCGGACCACTTAGACCTGAGGCCGTTAACCGAGCAGATCTGGGGCAGGAGATGGAATGCTGATGGGGGGGGGGTGGGAAAGTAGCCTCTTACTAACTGCTAGTGCTGCGTTTAACTGGTTATTTCTTGCCAGAAGGGAATGTTCTAATACCGCTTTGAGCCCACAGAACGGAGAGTCTCTTTCCCCCTCCATTTATTGGAGTGGGACAAGAACAGCTTTCTTGTGAAGGGGCAGCTTCAGACCCGCTTTCCTGTTCTTCCATACCCAACAGTGAGGGCTTGGGCGAGGAGAGAGAATCTTGTTCATGAGGAAGCCACTAGAGAGCTCGATGTAAAATCAAAGCCCATCTGTGTTTTCAAGTGGGCGGGGCTCCTAATTTTGGTACACGCCCCAAATCCCTTACTCTCCCTCCACAGTCCAAACCACAAAACACACAAAAAAAGCTATTGGGCTATCTCCTGCCTTGCTCCTACCCCTCTTCCCCCGCCCCTTCTTTTTGTTTTTCTTTGCTTTTTAGAACCCAGTGGAAAATACCAGGGGACTGGGGGTGTAACCCTTATGATAGGTCATTAGTGCTTCAAGCAAAAGATACTAGCAGCTTTGACTGCAGCATTAGCAATTAGGGAAAAAAATTAAGTTCCCTGCGGACATGTAACTTTGCCATCAGTTTTGATGTGGAAACACTGTGATATTATATAAATGTTGTTGGACAACAGTAGTTTTAAAGGTAACATGAAACGTTTAAAAAGTTCCAAAAAAAGCTAGCTCTGTCCTTTACTTATTGAGACACTTTAACTTTTTTCCTTTGTATTTCCATTGTATTAGATAAATAAATGTGAATGTAAAATTGTATAAATTACTGTACTTGAATACTTCTGTTCTCCCAGTGTTGCTTGCTGGACATTTTAGTGCCTTGGACTTCTATTGCTTCTGCCATTAGCGTCAACTTACCAGACCCCAGATCAGCAAAGGGCATGTGGGGGAAATCGTAGGTCCATGTGACCCTAGCGGTGGATATGCCAAAGGGAAGTTGAAAGAGTATTTTTTTTAAGTCATTCAACAATTTTGTCTAGAGCAGGTGTAAGATGAGTCAGGTGAGAAGTTGGCATCAGTGGGTGAAAGCAGAGGTTCTGTTTCAGGAACAGTTGAGGGAGGGGCATTGTAACAAAATCGGGCAATTTAGAAGACTGAGTGGTGTGTGCTCAGTGAAAGAGAAAGACAGACTCGAGTGGGGGACAAACCTGTTTAGAAGACACTGATGCCCAGCCAGCGACTGTCGCGAACCTCACTTATTTGAGCTGGGCTTGGACAGACAAGATCTAGAAGAAATTAAACATAAAGGGAAGGGGGGAGCGGCTAGTTTTTACGTTGGAAAATGTGATAGGTAGCGAAAAGCCACAGATGGAGAAAGTTGCTCTAAGAAGAACTGTTTGGATCGCTTTCCTCTTGCACATGGACCGTGCGTTTCTCAGCTTGGGGTACTATGTTTTGTGGAAAATGAATCTTTCTACATCTGAATAAGCATTGTCAAAAAGAATGCTTATTCCTACTCATTTCCTCTATGGTGTCCAAATGGTTGCAGGATTATACTCTATTGTGCCACGTTTATTTCTAAAATTATAACCAATATTCTCGTATTTTCATATAAATATTTCCTTTAATAACTGCAACCAACCAGTATTATTTAGTGCTATGCCTAATTGTAATGGGCAGTTCTTTCGTTTTCAGAGCTTTCCAGAAATACTGTCCTAATTGGCTATGTTTGGGAACTCTGTTATCTCTGAGGATGGATAAAGAAGCTAGGACTCTTAATCTGGGGGTGCCTCTTCTCCTGACTCTCAGTTGGGAAACTGACACATCCCCAACCTTTGACCCCCCCGCCCCCACCTGCGCCATTGGCGCATCCCGGGAATCCCAGCCGTAGGAAGAGCCGAGTCCTGTTCGTTCCTTACAGGCCTATTTTCTTGACCGCGTGGCCGAGGCCCCACAGACGCGAGTGAGAGCTGAGGGTTTAGGAAGGTCGGGTTGAAAAGGCCAGCGGTTTCAAGCCCTGCTTTAAAGCTGTTTACTCATTCTCTGCTTGTGATTCTTGGCGAGAGGGTGAGAGTGAGGCCAGCACAGAGTGCCGAGTAAGTGAGAAGTGGATGCCTGAGACGATGGAACAAACCTTTATCCCAGAGGAACGAGGGAGCCAAATGCAGCACATTATTGTTTTGTTATTTTGGTTTAATAATTTTGAGATCTTTTCACTCATACACAAAAGCTAAGAACTGGTTTTATTTACTGTTGATTTTTCCCCCTCCTGTGGATGAAATAACTGAAGCCTAGAGGAAGGAACTAGTGCTACTGAACTCTTTAAATTATTTTTGTGTTAATAGTACACTGAGTATCTTTTTCCACATTAAAAAAAAGATCTTTCTGAATTATAAATGTTTTCCTTACATTATTTAACAATGTATACTGTTTAAAAAAACAAACTGAATTCAAACTTCGGGGGTTTCTCAGCAGCCATTAATTGTACATTCTGCACTAACTCTGGGTGTTGCGCTTCTTGTACGATTGCGCTTTGTGCTTCAGTTTGTTACCTTTGTAGACTTATTTAATGAAACCATTCAAATAAACAAAACTTGCTTTTGTTGAGCTGTGAGGTTTCATTTCCAGCAAATTCCCTTTTCACATTCTCATTGGCATTATTTTGAGTTACGTACAACTTAAAACTGGATTCTTAATTCCCAGGAGTTTGTTTTTTAATCAACAGTATTGCCCTGAACTAAGATTATGTTGCAGACAAAGGTGGTATTTTTTCCTGAGCAAAATGGTAAGGATATCAAAATCAAAAGCTGGAATATGTGACCAAATCCGCGCCAACAGCAGGTGAAGTAAGAGCCTTCAGAAGACAGGGAGGTCAGGGTAAGCTGCGACCTCTTCATCTTCCAAAGGAATAGAAATAGTCAACTGCTGCTCTCAGAGTTCCATACCTCAGTCCAGCCTCCCACAGATGGGGCTGCGATCCAAAAATCAGAAGTTACTGCTTCAAGATTAGGCACCGCACAGCCCAAAATTCACCTAAAAAAGTAAGATGGCAAACTCATTAGTTGGGGGAAAGAATTCTGAAACATCTAAACACTGTGAAAAACCAATTCCTGTTAAGGTGGATTACATCTCACATCTGAAATGGGGACATAAAAGCATCTACGGTATTTGACCATCCCTAACCCAAAACCCGAATGCTCCCAAAGCCCAAACTTCCTGAGTACCACCTGATGCCAAGTGGGACATTCCACCCCTGACCCCATGTGACAGGTTTTAGTCACATGAGTTTATTCAGCCCCAAGGGTAGAAACCCTCCCAGCCCCAGCTGCAATGTATCTTGTGCACAAACTTTGTTTTGTGCACAAAATTATTTAAAATATTGTATAAAATCACCTTCGGGCTATGTGTATAAGATAAATATAAAACATAAATGAATTTCATATTTAGACCTGGGTCCCACCCCCAAGCTATCTCCTAATGTACAGGCAAATACTCTAAAATCCAAAACACCTCTGGTCGCATGCACTTCAGATAAGGGATACTCGGCCTGTAAGATATTTTCCATTTTGTTAAAAAGTAGAGGATTTGCTTCTCAAAATGCCTTTTCCTTGGTCTTAGATCATTATTTCCTTGCTTAGGAAAAAATGTTGGTCTTGAAATAATGTAGGATTATGATGTCGTAAACCCATAAATTAGAGATTATGTTAAATAGCAGATGAAGACTGCAGCCTGGATGCATGCAAGCAGTAAAAAGCACTGCTGCCCCCGTTCCTGTCATGAGGTACAGTACTCAGGTGGACAACATTAAAAGCATGGAGACCCGAAAGGAAAGGAAGCAGATTACTCCAAACAATTTAATGTAGGCAATTGTTAAAGCTCATGCTTAGTACCAAGTCTGGCCTCTCTTGCTTGGTGGCAGGCAGCCCGTGGTGAGTCCCAAAATGTCCTACCTTTATTAACATAATAGCTTAGAAATAAATAGTGGAAAGCCACAAGAGCCAAAGAAAAGGTATTTCGTCTGTCCAGTGCCTCCCCCCGGCAGTGTGTGACAAGCTTCCTGAAGGCGCTCAGCTCTATCTACAGTAGACTCAGTCAAATCCTCTGATAAGGTTCAGAATAAGCAAAATAAATCCTTAGAAATTAAGTTCATTCCCCAGTAATAACGACCAACATCACGACCAAAAAGTCGTTTTCCAAAGTCCTTTTGTGGCAAGAGTCCAGTGATGTAGGCTGAGCCTCGGTTAAGATGGATCCAATTTCCTTTTCTTCGTGTCCTGGCTCTTCTTAAGAGATTCCCAGTTACCTGTGGATGATGAAATGGCTCACAAGTAACTGCCATGATTTTAAAATAAAGAATAAACTGACAGTTAATAATTTCTGGAATTGTATTAATGATCCTAATTAGACTAGGAGCCCATGAATGAAAATTATCGTTAAGAGGAAAGCAGAGCCCTCGGCTAACCCTATACCAAAGGGTGTCACACTCAGGAAGGACCTGCCTTTAGTAGGAAAAGCTCAGTGTGCCCGTCCTTAAGCTTCCTGCTCCTGTCAAAGGCTGCGCCTGAAAGCAGGAGCCCCCAGGAGAAGTTCTGGCTCTGAAATCAATTACCTTCTACTTACACTGCTTACTCCCCTGAACGATTCCAGCCAACTTAAGTGCCATCCTTCCCTTAAAATTCAGAGTTAACTTTTGTTCCTAAACACTTCTCTTCCTACCTGTTACATGCTGCTCAGTGCCGTACGTTTGGGGTTGCCGGGGTCCAGATTTTGCTTGTGGTTTCTGGTGGCAAAGGTCGTGCGGGGTCCTGTTCGGGATCACCGTCTTGTTGTTTGATGCGAGTGTCTCAGATGTCTGGGGTGGTTCTGCTCCAAACAAGGGCTTGATAGCACTGTCCAATCCATCTGGAGTCAGATCCCACATTTCAGGATTATCTTCAAGATTCTCTACAGAGATCACAGAAAAAAGTGTAGCATCAGCAAATAATGAAGTATTCTCACAGAAAGTCCTGGAAACACTGGCCATGGGAAATCCCGTGCCTTGAGTGCCCTGTGATAGTTTTTGGACTCTCTATCCCTGAAAGTGCACTGAAGCTTCCCTTTGGTTAGCACGAAAGCAGAGCTAGGTACCTGCATCGGCCAGAACCCCTGCCAGTAAAAACGAGGACTCCTAACGCCTCTTCGAATGCACATGTGACTAAAAGCATAAAGCACAGTAGCCGGTGAGCATTTCGTGGGTATTTACTGATTAATTCCTGAGTCACACCTGCAAGGCAGGCCTTCTCAGTGCCCAGTGCTGTGCGGCACAGGAGGGGCCGGAAGGGCAGCTGTAGTTTACACCGGAGAAAAAGGACGAGTCGGAAATCACGTAACTAAATGGAACTTCAGAGATTAGGTCTCTTGCCCCTCTTGCGAGCGGAGCAGTCTGAGTGCAAAGCTGCCCGGGGCCAGGCGGGCTCAGACCGTGCAAGAACTCAAGATCACTGAGTCCCAGTCCTACCTACAGGTCTACCTGGGGTTTGTTTTTGTGGATTTTTTTTTAATTAACAGAGTTTAACTGGGCAAAGGATGATTCATGAATCAGGCAGTCCCCAAGCCAGAATAGGTTCAGAGAGACTCCCTATATGTGGTTTAAAATAACTGTTCCTTCTCAATAAAATGAGAAAAACAAAAGTTCGTTTCTCCTTCAACAGCAAAAGTAAAGGGGTTATTGGAAGCCACCTACTCCAGTGGCGGGCTTGCTTTTTAAAGCCGTAACCCTCGCTCACACAAAACCTTAAGCAGAAATCCAATATGTGAAATACATTAGAAGAACAGTGGCTCTGGTTGTCCGGTAGAGAGGTAGGGAAAAGCCCTAGAGGACGCCCTACTCCACACGCCACCCCGGGAGCTTCTCCAGTGGTTTAGAAGCTAAACATCTGGATTAACTCATTATTAAGGATATCCTAGGACAGTAAGAGGTGTGTTTTTTTCACATTAATTTCAGCCTGTCAGTGCTGAGGAGGATATTTTTTTTTTTTCTCTCTGAGACAGAGTCTCACTCTGTCTTCCGGGCTAGAGTGCCGTGGCGTCATCCTAGCTCACAGCAACCTCAAACTCCTGGGCTCAAGTGATCCTCCTGCCTCAGCCTCCCGAGTAGCTGGGACTACAGGCATGCGCCACCATGCCCAGCTAATTTTTTCTATGTATTTTTAGTTGTCCAGCTAATTTTTCCTATTTTTGGTAGAGACGGGGTCTCGCTCTTGCTCAGGCTGGTCTCGAACTCCTGAGCTCAAACAATCCTCCCGCCTGGGCCTCCCAGAGAGCTAGGATTACAGGCGTGAGCCACCGCGCCCGGCCCTGAGGGGGATATTAATGAACCAAACATGGAACAAGTCCTCTGTGAATATTCATAATTTGTAGAGAAAAACTGGGCAGAAGTTCATTTGGTCTGGAATAAGCCCTTTCTTTGTTTCTGCTCTCTGGGCAAGGACCACTGCTCTACCAAAAAAAAAAAATGTCTCTATTATTCCCACTGAATCTGGACTCTGAAATAAACTAAAGTCATCAAATAATCTATCAAAAGCTCCCATTATCTTCAAACCCAATTTTTCCTTCTATTTAAAGACATGACAGAAACAAAACTTTCTAATGCAAAGATGGACAAAGTATCTGAAGCAAAAAAACCCTTTTTACCCTGAAATTTCTAATTCCAGAAGATTATGTCAAGGCCCATTTACTTCCCTAAAAAAAAACATTGTCTTTAGAAATAAGAAAGTGCACGGCAGAGTTCACTATCTTTTTTTAAGATTTTCCGAGATGAGGTTGCCCAGGCTGGAGTGCCGTGGCATCATCATAGTTCGCTGTATCCTCGAACTCCTGGGCTCAAGTGATCCTCCCACCTCAGCCTCCTGAGAAGCTGGGACTACAGGTGCCACCACCACACCTGGCTTTTTTTTTGGTAAAGACAGGGTTCTCGGTACACTGCCCAGGCTAGTCTCAAACTCCTGGCCTCACGCAACCCTGCCTTAGCCTCCCAAAGTGCTGGGATTATAGGTGTGAGCCACCACGCCCAACCCAGATCCGCTACCCTTAATTTCCTGGACTTATTTCTCCCATGTGTAGCTTGAGACAAGTCCTGGTGAAGTCGGGTTTGGAGCTGGCCACGGGGTGACTGGCAGAGAATCGGGCATCCTGTCCACTAGACTTCCTCTTTCAGATACACCTCCCAGGGCCTCTGCTCCCATCTTCCCACACACCCGCACTCTTCTCTTCAGCTGATGGAGGAGATATCCGAACTTGCTGCTGTCTCTCCATTTGCTCCCGGAACTGCTGCTGCAGCTGCTTTTGCCGGAGCTTCCGCTGGTAAGTGGCGTCGTCCTCCGCAGTGGCCGAGGTCAGGTGTCTGCATCAGGACAGCAACAAGGTGGGAGACAGTTCCTGAGTGACAGCTGTGGTTCCTCAGGGAGCACACACCAGCCTGCTGGCTCTGAAGGTAGAAACGAGGGCAAACGAAACTGCACGAGAAGCAGCAGAAGAGGAAAGGAAGGGAACTTGGACCCCGTACCGGGGGCTGCAGCCCTTCTCCTCCTGTATCACAATGTGGGGATCATCCGGGTGGCAAGGTCTGCAAGGGGACGTCACTTCCTGTGGTTTTGGGTGTCCCAGCACCCTGTTTGGGTGACAGCTGTTGTATCTTGCCTGTTCCACAGAGGGTTCAAAATCTTGTCTCTTTGCTTTAGTTAAATCCACTTCCAGAGGCAACTAATAAGGAAAGAAAGAGGATAAAATACCTCGAGATAAATGAAAACTAAAATTCAACATACCAAAACTTCTGGGATGCAGTGAAAGCAATCCTAAGAGGGAAGTTAAACACATAAATTAAAAAATAAGAAAAAAAAAGGAAGATCTGAAATCAGCAACTTGACTTTATACCTCAAGGAACAAACTAAACCCAAAACTAGCAGAAGGAAGTAAATAAAAGAAAGATTAGAGCAGAGATAAATGAAATAGAGAATACAAAAACAGGGGGAAAAAAATCAACAAAAATAGGAGTTGTTTTTTTTTTTGAAAAAAATCAAAATTGACAAACCCTTAACTAGATACAGAAAAGAAGAGCAAAGACTCAGGTCGATGAATACAGATTTTAAAATCCCCAACAAAATATTAGTAAACCAAATTCAATAGCATGTTAAAAGGATTATACAACATGGCCAAATGAGATTCATTCCTAGAATG
>NW_012148274.1:1499727-1502533 GCF_000956105.1 Propithecus coquereli | reverse complement strand
ATAGAAAAAATTAGCCGGGCATGGTGGCGCATGCCTGTAGTCCCAGCTACTCGGGAGGCTGAGGCAGGAGGATCGCTTGAGCCCAGGAGTTCGAGGTTGCTGTGAGCTAGGTGGACGCCACGGCACTCTAGCCTGGGCAACAGAGTGAGACTCTGCCTCAAAAAAAAAAAACAAAACCAGAAAACAGCAAATGTTAACAAGGATGTGGAGAAATCTGAATTCTTGTGCATTGTCAGTGGGATTATAAAATGGTGCAACTGCTATGGAAATCAGCATAGCGACTCCTCAAAAAATTAAAAATAGAACTACCATATGATCCAGGCAATCCCACTTCTGGGATTCAATTCCAAAAAACTGAAAGCAGGGTCTCCAAGAGGTATTTATACACCCATGTTCACGGCAGCATTATTTACATAAGCCAAAAGAAAGAAATAACCCAAATGTCCACCAGGACATGGATAAACAAACTGTGATACATACACACAGGGAACGGTATTCAGCCTTAAAAAGGAAGCAATTCTGACACACATCACCGCCTGGTGAATCCTGAGGGCGTTAATGCTGGGTGAAATAAGCCAGTCACAAAAAGACAAAAACTGTACGATCCACTATCGGAGCTACCCAGAGGAGTCAAATCCACGGCAACAGGAAGTAGGAGCGCGGCTGCGGGTGGGCAGAGGGGGAGGAGTCGAGTCGTACAGGCGCAGTTTCAGCTCTGCGAGATGAAAGGTTCCGGGTGTCGCTTTCACAACAACGTGAATATCTCAACGCTATTCAACCGCACGCTGAAGATAGTTAAGATGAATTTTATGTGTCTTTTACAATGAAAAAAGAAAACTGCAGACTAAGAAACAATTTTTTTTAAAGAGAAGAGTTTTGACAAACGCCAGACACACACTCTACCCGCGGCCCCAGGAGAAAAAGAGCCTCCTGCGCACAGGACGGGCACCTGCCGCCCGCCGGGCGGGAGCACACCCGGAAGCCGACCCGTCCTCCAGAGCAAACGCTCAGATCACGCGACAGGAGTGACGGAAGCGACGCGTCTGACCCTTAAGGCCACTGGCGCTGAGGAGATGTCGGCCGTGCTGGGGGCCACGCGGCTGCGTGCGGGACAGTGACGCGCGGTCCCAGGGCGCGATCCCTGCGTCCGTGAGAGGACCCGCTCCTGCTCGCTCTGACGTTCGAAATCCGGATAAAGATCCCGGACCCTCCGAGCAGCCGAGTCCTCGTTCTCCCCGCCCCCCAACACCCGACCCACGCGCAGGCTCCGCCGCACCGTCGCCCTGCGACCCGCCACCCCCGGCTGCGCACCTGGCGCGGGAGCTTGTTCAGTGACCTCAGGTAGTCTTTGTCCAGGATGCAGTTCCCGAGCGCGTTCCCGAAACTCCTGAGGGCGAGAGAGAGAGTGGGAAGGGTCGGGAACTGCCGCACAGGGATCCCGGCGCGTCGGCGCCGTCGCTTCTCGGTGCTTCTCGGTGCGGCGGGGAACCGGGCCGAGCGCGCTCCCCGGACGTCCGCCGGGCACCGGCCGGGCCCCTTCCGGCTCCGAGAACGGCAGACGCGGACCCCGCCGGCCCGGAGACGAGCGCGAGAAACTGAGGAACCATCTGTAGAAGCCACTCGCTACCCCTGACACGGAGCACAGGACTTCCGGAGCGGAGATTTATTCTTCGAGAACTGCCACAGTTTCCACATGGGAGCGGCTGCACAAGGGGCGCAGCGCCCCGCAACCCAGCCCTTCCCCCGGGCGCCCAGACGCCCCGCGAACGCGGCGACGCCCAGCGTCAGCGCACCCAGGCGGTTTTCTGGTAGTTCGCTTCACTTCGGTCCTCAGAGACGTCTGCGTCGCCACGTGACCCCGCCAGTGACCCCGCCAGCTCTGCGTCGCCACGTGACCCCGCCAGTGACCCCCCCCCCCGCCAGCTCTGCGTCGCCACGTGACCCCGCCAGCTCCGCTCCACCCGCAGGACGGACACGCTCACGAGCGCCGCAGGCCGAGGGCGCTCCCGGGCTCCCGCGCAAAGGCCTCGCTCGTGTCACCCAGGGCAGCGCCCGCACAGAGGACGCGGGATGCTGCCGCTTCCTCCCAGAAGGGAAGAGCCAAGCACAAACTGCGAAGACTACAAAACGAAGCGGGAAAACAGGGTAGGTGAAGACACGGGCAGGAGCGAGCGTTGTCTGTCCACGCTGCCTAGACTGTTGAATCACGTGAC
Source organism: Propithecus coquereli (assembly GCF_000956105.1). Taxonomy (NCBI): domain Eukaryota; kingdom Metazoa; phylum Chordata; class Mammalia; order Primates; family Indriidae; genus Propithecus; species Propithecus coquereli. Next base: position 1,500,320 of record NW_012148274.1, on the reverse strand, counting down.
TATGTTAACTTTAAAAAAAAACACAAAACACAGAACTGCTCTGAAACGAGCGCCGAAACGAAGCGGGGAGACCCCAGCGCCCGGGCTCACCGGAGGGCGCGCTTCAGCCCGTCCGTCACCGCCTCCTTCCTCGCCTTCTCCAGAGACAGCGCCTTGGACTTGAGGCCCTCGCTGACGCCGTAGCCCACGTCTTCGTGATAGCAGCCGTCCTGCGGGCAGAAACGCAGCTCGAACCGAGGCGTGTCCCCTTCCCGCAGGTGGCAGCGGTCAGGCCGGCGTCTGTGCCCCGGAGGCACAGAGCTGAGAGAGCACCGTTCCCAGGACCGCTTCCCAGACCCAACCTGCGTGCGCGAGCCGGGTCCCTCCCACCCGGGTCCCTCCCACCCGCGCTCGCGCGCGCACGAGGTGTTTCTAACCCCGGATCTCACCCCGGGGCATCGCCCAGGCATGACACGCGCGGGGAGGCCAGGCGAAGGGATCATTTGAAACACTGTATCTAGTGGTGGCCCGGCAGCAACTCCTTTCCTAACTCAGGTGCTGTCCGTCTCAGCTTTCACCGAAATCGTTAGCCGACGGGATCAAACACAAGCACT
>NW_012148274.1:1493990-1496232 GCF_000956105.1 Propithecus coquereli | reverse complement strand
TTAAAAAATAAAAAGCAGCGAATGGCAAAAGGGACATTTTTTAAAATGGTATGAAAATCCTAAGACGGCAGTTATCCAGGTCTCAAGAGGATGCTTGGGCCCCTTCGGATGAGAATGAAGGCCGGACCCATCCCTACCCAGGGGCACCAGGAGACCTCCACGCACAGTGAGCAAGAGCCTCCCGCACCCGTGAGACCCAGAGAGAGAGCTGCGAGGTCGCCTGAGCAGTCTGCACGCACGGACACAAGCTCTCCGGCGTGGGCGCTCTCCTACCTTCTGGCCTCCTCCAGCCGTGCGGCTGCTGATGTATTCCGGGCCCAGCCTCCGCCGCAGCGCGCTCTGAATGGCCTGGTACTCCTCTGCCGTGTACTGGCACTGCAGTCAGAAAGGGGAAATCGGACGTTTCCACCGCGCCTTACGTCACCGAGTCTGCAACGTTTTGGTCTCAGGACCCTTTTATGCTCTGTTTTTTGGAGACAGAGTCCCCCTCTCTCACCAGACTGGAGTGCAGCAGCATCATCGTAGCTCATGCAACCTCAGACTCCGGGGTTCAAGCATCCTCCTGCCTCAGCCTCCCAGAGTGTTGGGACTACAGGCCGCGCCACCACGCCCGGCCCTTTACACTCTTATTGAGGACCCCAAGAGCTTTTGTTTATCTTGGTTATATCCATCGTATTAGGAATTAAAACTGAGAAACCTTTAAGACACACATTGCATTAGGCATCAGAGTGATGATACCATCATGCTGTGCAGTCTCTGGAAAACTCTACCATTCACACGTGAGAGGCTTAATGTGAAAAACGCAAACAGTATCTTAGCATTATTATGAAAATAACTTTGACCTCATGAATGCTGAAGGGTCTCGTGATTCTCCAGGGGTGTCAAAGCCACATTTTGAGGATCACTGCCTTAGCTATTGCTACATCCTTATAAAATTTTATAATTTTCTCAAGTCAGGCCAGACATGGTGACTCACACCTGTAATCCCAGCATTTTGGGAGGCCGTTGAGGAGTGATCACTTGAAGCCAGTAGTTTGAGATAAGCCTGGGCAACCTAGTGAGATCCCTTCTCTATAAAAAAATTTTAAAAATTAGCCAGGCATGGTGGCACACACCTGTAGTCCTGGCTGAGGCAGGAGGATCACCTGAGCCCAGGAGTTCCAGGCTGTAGTGAACCATGATGACAACTCTGCACCCGAGCCTCGGCGACAGAGTGAGACTCTGCCGCTAAAAAAAAAAAAGAAAAAGAAAAAGAAAGAAAGAAAACAGGATAGGAAGGCTTGATCCCACCTGTCCTCTCCAAAGTTTTATACCTTCTTCTCCAATTCAACAATTTCCCTCGCTGACTTTGCTTTTGTCCCCTGGCCCCGTTTAAAGGAGGTGAACACTCATAAACAAATCTCTGGTAAAGACAAAGATGCAGCAAGAAAGCCTTTTCTACACACACAATGTCTCGACGAAGACCAGGACTCCGGTAGCTTGGGATCCCCCAGGAAAGAGGCCTGGCCGGCAAGGACACAGGGGCTCAAGGGGGACGGGGGACGTGTCACATACAGTCTTTGTCTCATTTTGAATTCAATAGCATATGAATGTGTTATCTATCCAAAAAGTAAATTTAAATCCAAATGTAGTCCTCAGTACCCTCGGTCCTTTGATGCTAAGTTCTAGAATGCTGTCAGAGCTCGCCAAAGACCACCAAGTAACGCATCTGAAGAAAAGCCGATTAATGGCAAACAGCTTTCACGTGCGTGGTGACGCTCTGCAGCTCATCATGTCGTAACTTTTCTCACCCGACTTCGTCCTCTCCGGGGAGGGAGCCACACGTTACCTGTCCAAAGCATAGCACAGGGCTGCCGCCGGCAGGACGACGGTCGCTGGCTCTGAAGATCGCTTCCGCAGCCCCAGACATGTCGATTCTGCTTGACCTCTGTATAAATAAACGGTTAAAAAAAGATCTCAAAGAATGCTTAAGGTGAAAGACAAAAGCCTCTGCTAAAAAATGAGATAAGCACCCTTCTGTGATATCCTACGAGTCACTTAATTCATGTAATTCTAAACACTGCTCCGATCACACACGAAGTTCCTCGGCGGTCAGCCGCGGTCCGAAACCCCTTTAGGGTCGGCTTCTACCTTTCTGTTAACATTTTTGCTGTCGTGGTGGTGCTACTAAAGGTGATTTTCACTATAAGAAAATACTACGTTTTAATTGAAAAATCAAGATTACAAAAATGCTCTTTGTAGG
>NW_012148274.1:1488555-1493851 GCF_000956105.1 Propithecus coquereli | reverse complement strand
GCACCCCACCTTCCACTGCACCCCACCTTCAACCGCACCCCACCTTCCACTGCACCCCACCTTCAACCGCACCCCACCTTCACCTGCACCCCACCTTCACCTGCACCCCACCTCCAACTGCACCCTCACCTTCAACTGCACCCTCACAAACGCACAGACTCCCACGTAGAACTTGCCGTTGTTGAGGTCGACAAAATCTAGTAGCGGGAAAGAGATCAGCTGACGAGGATGCGACTCAGCCTCACCCACGTCCCTCCGCTGCCAGCCGGACACGCCAACCTCCCACCCTCGACACCGAGCACTCCCGACACCAATCAGACAAGGCCAAAGGAAGGGGCCCGAGCGGTCGGCGCTGCCAGGAAGCAGCAGACTCACCCACGTTCTGCTGTGTGACGGAGTGTGCCCAGCCATTGTAACCAAACATCTCGTTGGCCAGACTAATTACCCTGTGACCCTCAATGTAACACACCTAGAAAAAATTGTTTTTAAAGAAAAAGCTATGTTAAAATTCCTTGTCATACTTAAATGTGAGTCAAAATGTACTTACTTTATTCCTTATCTGCTTGTTTGGCAAAACTGCCCTTAAACCTTCCAGGGAAATTCTCAGTGAATTTATTTCAAAGATCTAGAGCAGCGGTCCCCAACCTCTTTGGCACCAGGGACCGGTTTCATGGAAGATGATTTTTCCACGGACAGAGGGCAGGTGGGGGGTGGGTACGGCAGAGCTCCGTGGCCCAGTCCCTAACACGCCGTGGACTGGGTGCTGGGGACCGCGGTTCTAGAAGGAGCCAGTGAGAACTAATGAACTAATGGTCTGCCAGGGGGAGGAACTAGACTCAGAGGGGAAAGAACCATTCATCTAACGGTTTCCAAAACTCACAGATGCCAAAAGAGTATAAATCTCAAGGTTGACGTATTTTATGGAAGACCAAAAACATGCACAGAAGTTAAAATTATAAGCAAATGATGCACAATTATTATGTGTTAATTATAAATTTTTAAAAATTATTTAATTAAAAAATAAAAAGCAGCGAATGGCAAAAGGGACATTTTTTAAAATGGTATGAAAATCCTAAGACGGCAGTTATCCAGGTCTCAAGAGGATGCTTGGGCCCCTTCGGATGAGAATGAAGGCCGGACCCATCCCTACCCAGGGGCACCAGGAGACCTCCACGCACAGTGAGCAAGAGCCTCCCGCACCCGTGAGACCCAGAGAGAGAGCTGCGAGGTCGCCTGAGCAGTCTGCACGCACGGACACAAGCTCTCCGGCGTGGGCGCTCTCCTACCTTCTGGCCTCCTCCAGCCGTGCGGCTGCTGATGTATTCCGGGCCCAGCCTCCGCCGCAGCGCGCTCTGAATGGCCTGGTACTCCTCTGCCGTGTACTGGCACTGCAGTCAGAAAGGGAAAATCGGACGTTTCCACCGCGCCTTACGTCACCAAGTCTGCAACGTTTTGGTCTCAGGACCCTTTTATGCTCTGTTTTTTGGAGACAGAGTCCCCCTCTCTCACCAGACTGGAGTGCAGCAGCATCATCGTAGCTCATGCAACCTCAGACTCCGGGGTTCAAGCATCCTCCTGCCTCAGCCTCCCAGAGTGTTGGGACTACAGGCCGCGCCACCACGCCCGGCCCTTTACACTCTTATTGAGGACCCCAAGAGCTTTTGTTTATCTTGGTTATATCCATCGTATTAGGAATTAAAACTGAGAAACCTTTAAGACACACATTGCATTAGGCATCAGAGTGATGATACCATCATGCTGTGCAGTCTCTGGAAAACTCTACCATTCACACGTGAGAGGCTTAATGTGAAAAACGCAAACAGTATCTTAGCATTATTATGAAAATAACTTTGACCTCATGAATGCTGAAGGCTCTCGTGATTCTCCAGGGGTGTCAAAGCCACATTTTGAGGATCACTGCCTTAGCTATTGCTACATCCTTATAAAATTTTATAATTTTCTCAAGTCAGGCCAGACATGGTGACTCACACCTGTAATCCCAGCATTTTGGGAGGCCGTTGAGGAGTGATCACTTGAAGCCAGTAGTTTGAGATAAGCCTGGGCAACCTAGTGAGATCCCTTCTCTATAAAAAAATTTTAAAAATTAGCCAGGCATGGTGGCACACACCTGTAGTCCTGGCTGAGGCAGGAGGATCACCTGAGCCCAGGAGTTCCAGGCTGTAGTGAACCATGATGACAACTCTGCACCCGAGCCTCGGCGACAGAGTGAGACTCTGCCGCTAAAAAAAAAAAAGAAAAAGAAAAAGAAAGAAAGAAAACAGGATAGGAAGGCTTGATCCCACCTGTCCTCTCCAAAGTTTTATACCTTCTTCTCCAATTCAACAATTTCCCTCGCTGACTTTGCTTTTGTCCCCTGGCCCCGTTTAAAGGAGGTGAACACTCATAAACAAATCTCTGGTAAAGACAAAGATGCAGCAAGAAAGCCTTTTCTACACACACAATGTCTCGACAAAGACCAGGACTCCGGTAGCTTGGGATCCCCCAGGAAAGAGGCCTGGCCGGCAAGGACACAGGGGCTCAAGGGGGACGGGGGACCTGTCACATACAGTCTTTGTCTCATTTTGAATTCAATAGCATATGAATGTGTTATCTATCCAAAAAGTAAATTTAAATCCAAATGTAGTCCTCAGTACCCTCGGTCCTTTGATGCTAAGTTCTAGAATGCTGTCAGAGCTCGCCAAAGACCACCAAGTAACGCATCTGAAGAAAAGCCGATTAATGGCAAACAGCTTTCACGTGCGTGGTGACGCTCTGCAGCTCATCATGTCGTAACTTTTCTCACCTGACTTCGTCCTCTCCGGGGAGGGAGCCACACGTTACCTGTCCAAAGCATAGCACAGGGCTGCCGCCGGCAGGACGACGGTCGCTGGCTCTGAAGATCGCTTCCGCAGCCCCAGACATGTCGATTCTGCTTGACCTCTGTATAAATAAACGGTTAAAAAAAGATCTCAAAGAATGCTTAAGGTGAAAGACAAAAGCCTCTGCTAAAAAATGAGATAAGCACCCTTCTGTGATATCCTACGAGTCACTTAATTCATGTAATTCTAAACACTGCTCCGATCACACACGAAGTTCCTCGGCGGTCAGCCGCGGTCCGAAACCCCTTTAGGGTCGGCTTCTACCTTTCTGTTAACATTTTTGCTGTCGTGGTGGTGCTACTAAAGGTGATTTTCACTATAAGAAAATACTACGTTTTAATTGAAAAATCAAGATTACAAAAATGCTCTTTGTAGGGAAGCAAACAATCTACTTACTACGGGTTGAGCATCCCCAATCCAAAACTCCAAAGTTCAAAACACTCCAGAATCGGAAATGTTTTGAGCACTGGCGTGACGCCACAGGTGGAAAATTCCTGATCTCACTGGCAGGCGGCAGCGAAAACGCAGGCGCACAGCAGCCTGCTCAGCCTCCCGAGGGAAAAACATGGTCACCTTCAGAGCAGGTGTGCAAGGTGGATGTGAAACAAACGAGTTTCGTGTTTCGATTTAGGTCTCGTCCCCAAGATACCTCATTATGTATGTGCAAACACTGCAAAATCTGAAAAAATCTGAAGTCCCAGAGCTTCCAGTCCCAAGCATTTCTGATAAAGGCCACTGAGCCTGCACTGGCTACAAGGGTAACTGTGAGGCGGTGGGCGTGTTAATTAGCCTGGCTGTGGCAACCATTTCACAGTGTGTGTCTGTCAAAGCACCACACCCTATACCTTAAACATACACAACTTTTATTTGCCAATCCTACCTCAGCACAGCTGGGCGGGGGAAGAAAAATCAAGTGAGTCTGTTTTAAAGCTTGAAAAAACCCAACTTATTGCCACCCACTATGTGGACAACATGGCCCTGCTCACTGTGGGGGCGAGAAAGAAATAGAAACCCCAATAACTGAGCTGCTCTCGAGGCGCCAACACGCTAGCGAGGGCAGAAGACTGATGGGGATGGGCAGAGCCCGAACATTCCGGAAGGACGGGTGCAGCATCACACCAGTCTGGCTGAGGCAGCAGCACCAGCCTTGCCGGGGACCTGGTCACAAACGCACGTTCTCGGGCCCTGGCGCGACCCCTGCGGCGGGGCCCAGGGACCTGCGCTGTCAGAAGCCCCCGGGGGTCTGAGAGCCACTGCATCAGACGAGGCTATGCAAACTCATAAGCCGTTAGAAAACAGAATTACCCTCAGAAAATCATCCACAAACGCCCGCCCGCTACCTGAACACCCTACACCTGCAAACGGACAGCCTCGAAGCTGGGCCTCAGCAAATTCACAGCTTATAAATCTTCGGACTATTTGCTAACAAGTGCAAATTCGTGACTGTCAAGTGGCACGGTACCCCACGGCATCACAGGGTCCCCCCGACCCCCGGTTTCATTTCCTCACTTTCCACAGCTTCAGTTACCTCCAGTCAACCATGGTCTGAAAATCTTAAATGGAAAATTCCAGAAAGAAACAATTCGTTAAGTTTTAAATTGCGTGCCCTTCTGAGCAGCATGATGAAATCTCGTACCATCCCACTCCACCCCGCCTGGGACAGGCCAGGTGGCCTGTCCAGCGTCCTCATGCTGTAGACGCCACTGCCCATTAGTCGCTTAGTAGCCATTACTGGCTTGGAAAACCCCAGTGTGCACGGGGCGAGGCATCTACTGAGGGTCTTAGAACACATCCCCTCAAGGATCCTGCCGGGTACCGTAAGGTCAAGTTCTAGATGTCGCATTCCGGCTCTGTCACCTCCTAGACACTTGACCAAGAATTCACATAATCTCCCTAAGTGACATTTCTGCATCTAGAAAACGGAGGTAACAACAGTACCTGCACTTCCTAGCGCTGCTGTAAAGATGACGTGTGATACTTGATGAAAGAACATTAGAATAGTGCCTGGCGCACACTAAGTACTAACTAAATGTTAGTTATTGCTTATGTTAATTTTCTTACATAGATGATGATGAAAATACAGAAAATCTTTTAAATGATCATAAAACATTACAGTTCAGCTAAGAATGATAAATTAATTTATAATCTAGTACTAAAAAGTAGGATAGTGGCCTAAACTAGGGTAGTCAATTAGTGTCTAACATTGTTAAATCAACGAATTAGTGAAATGAAGATAGTACTGAGAATGCAAACATAAATGCCAGGAAAGATAATTAGAACGAAGTGCACCCATCTCTGCGGTGCGGGACTGTGGCGGGGAACAGTGCCGCGGGGATCTCTTCTTCAAAATAAAACTTCTAGCATCACAGTATTGCATTGTTCCAATATTTGCATGTATTATTTTAATAAAAATAAGA
>NW_012148274.1:1484672-1487560 GCF_000956105.1 Propithecus coquereli | reverse complement strand
CAGGGCTGGAGTTGGAAGAGTCCCACCAGTTCACAGCTGCCTTAGCCTGGGAGTGACACGTACCACTTCTGGTCAACGTACACTGAAGAGAGCTTGTTATGTACATAGCTCCAGCTGAATCACAAAGGGCGTTGGAAAACACAACAAAGTGTGTGAATACTTTGGTGAACACTGCCACGATACATTTCCCCCACTCCAACAAGAGCCCCAGGGAGGCGGGAGATTCTTTCTGTTCTTGGCATCACCAGTGACGAGCCCAGCCCCCGGCTCTTAGAAGGGTCAGCAAGCGTTTGGTGAGCAACAGCTGCGGACTAATTGGATGAATGAATGAAAGAAATATGAAATGCACGATATACAAAGTATACTTTAAAAATCTTTACAAACTAATGTTATTACAAGGCAAGAGTTACACCTCTCATTTAAAAAGCAACCTGTCCTACTTTTCTAAACAATATTTTAAAAGATCTAACATTCACTGAAGTAAAGGACAATCTTGTCTCTGCTATAAGGTAAACACGAAATCTTTTTTTTGCCCCCCCCCCGTTTTTTTTGTTCTTCTCCTTTAAAAAAGACGCATACTGTTCTGCCTTTCTAAACCTGTCCACAGCCATTTTCCCGTTATAAAATGAAAATGCCTTTATTGTAGAAAGCGTTAAACACACATGGAGAGTATGGGAGGATGTAAAGTCAGCTGGGTCCCACCGCTACGATACAGCTGTTGTCTTTTTGTATGTGTGACTGTGTTTGTATACGTGTGCACGTATGCGCGTATTTGTTAAACAAAGGTGGAATCCAAATGCAGCAGGCGTATCTCACGCAGCACCTGTATCTTCTTGGCTCTGCCTGTCCCTGAGGCCCTTGGCCACTTTTTCACCCCGGGGGTCACTGGGCTGACAAAACTCGCCTGGGCTCTCACCAACTGCACCACCTTCACTTCCCGCTCGCACTGTCTGCCTCTCCCTCCCACCTGGGGCTTGCCTCTTGCCTCTGAGGTGCGACCCACCTGATGCCCACACACGCGCAACCTAGAAGCTTGGAGGAGTTAACGTACCATGGGGCAAACCTTTTTCCAATGAGACGCAGGAGCTGAGGGGTACGTCCTGCTCCTTCCTTGCCTTGGATGCTGTCCTGGAACGCGCTACTTTACCCGTCCTCCCGGGAGGCAGCTTTAGGAGATCAAGCAGCCAACTGTACTTACACCAAGGGGTGGCCAACTTGGAAGCACACCCTTGAACTTCCTTCTTAACCTTAAGACTTCACCTTCCTTCTCCCCTCACTCCCATTCCCTCACCTCTGCTTCCGAAATTGCACTTCCTAAAAAAATAATAGCACATAAGATTTTGCCTCAAGCTCTAGGTTCTGGGGTACCAGGTATAGCAGACACGACAGCTGCCCTGCCAGTCACCCCATCAGCTCTCACCACAGTAGCGCACCCTGGCCTGACTTCCAAGCGCCAGCATCTGCTCTCTCTCCCTGAGAGCCTTCTTTGCTACCCAGAGCCTATTTTGCACCTGTTCGTGGCAAGCCGCAAGTGCCAGAGAACTAGTGTCCCCTGGGAGCAGCCTTCACAGAGTGGCTGACAGGAGCTGGCATCTAAACACTTCAGATTTCTTACCCTTTCTTTGGGGTACCACCGAGCCATGAGCTCTACACTGGCTCCAAAGTTCCCCAGGGGAGGTGGGTTTGGCTGCCTAACCCTGGTGACTGCCCGTCCTCTCCTGCTGTGCTTGCCCTCTCCTCCCCCAGCTGTCCTGCGCTCATCTCCAAATAAACTACTTGCTCTTGGGGGTACGCGGGGCGGGGCGGGGGGGGAATTCCCATACAACGGAGAGATCCGGCAGATACCACCTTAATCAAGTAATCAAACTGATGTCACCAGGATAGCCACATTGTGTGCTTCCTCATGGACGCTTGAGAAGGTCACAGCACCACTAGGGGAGTGTTCCCAGCTATCCAATCCTGAGGAAATAAACAATTCCAAATCTGCAAGGCAACTGGCCTGGACTCTTCAAAAATGTCAACATCTCAAAAAATACAGAATGGCTTGTGAACTCTTCTATATTAAAGGAGACCAAAGAGACATGACAACTAAATACACTGTGTAGTCCCTGATGAAATTTCAGATCGGGGGAAAAACGCTATAAAGCTCTGGTCCCCAATCCTGAGCCATAGCCCCCCGCCGCGCCCAACCGTGGAAAAATTGTCTTCCGTGAAACCAGTCCCCGCTGCCAAAAAGGTTGGGGACTGCCGCTGTGAAGGACGTTGTTAAGACACGGGAGAACCTGATGGAGGACTGGATATAAGATGAGAGCATTGTATCTTGTTAAACTTACTAAGTGCAGTGAGTGTATCATGGTTATGAGAATGACCTCAGTACTAGATGTGTGAAGAGGTATTGGAGTGAAGGACCATATTTTCTGCAGCTCACTTTCAATTCATTCAACTAATAAAGAGTGTGTGTGTGTGTGTGTGTATGTGTGTGTGTGTGTGTGTGTGTGTGCGTGCGTGCGTGCGCACATGCAGGTAAAGAGAAGAGAAACAGATAAAACAAAAGTAACAAACTTATGAATCTAGGCAAAGGATATGCAGGCATTCATGGTATAATTTTTCTGAAGGCTTCAAATCTTTCAAAATAAAGTTTTAGGAAAGACTTCCTAGATAGCCAAGGTTTTGGCAGCTACATAAATCAAACATCCTAACACATCCTCTGAAAACTATACAAACCAAAAAGAGGAACAAAGAAAACCACAAATATTCCATATCTTCAACATAATTAGAAGACTGAAAATACTACAAGCTTCAAATTACCTATAAGTACAAAAACAAACATCACTTTCTGGTGGAGATATTTCTCAAACTCTCGTCCCAACTCTTTTTTTTTTTTTTTT
>NW_012148274.1:1478138-1481258 GCF_000956105.1 Propithecus coquereli | reverse complement strand
CCTGGACTAGGACAGTGGCTATGAGCAACAAATGGATGAATCTGAGATATTAAGAAGGTAAACAAGACTGGCAAAGATGCTTTTATTTTCCTCCATTTCCTTATCACCTAAAAGCATTTCTAATTATATGTGGAGGGGGGAAGAAAGGAGTCAGAGGAAATGAGGCATGTTAAATAAGGTAAATTTTCCTCTTTTATATGACCTCTTCTCATTTTTTTTTTTTTTAAGAGACAGGGACTAACTGTCACCCACACAGGAATGGAGTGCAGTGGCGCGATCATAGCTCACAATCACCTTGAGCTCCTGGGCTCAAGTGATCCTCCCACCTCAGCCTCCCAAGTAGCTGGGACTACGGGTATGCGCCACCACACCTAATTTTTTTTTTTTTTGAGATGGGGTCTCTCTACATTGCCCAGGCTGGTCTCAAACCCCTGGCCTCAAGCGATCCTCCCACCTTGGCCTTTAAGTGCTGGGATTACAGGCATGAGCCATTGTGCCTGACCCTCTCTTCTCATCTTTATTAAAGACAGAACAGGGCATGATCATGAAGGGTTTTGTGAGCCACCCTAAAAAGCTTGAAACTTTATTTTGTAAGCTATGAGAAAGTACTGTAAAATTTTAAGCTGAGAATAAGATTATATTTCTGCCTCAGAAAGCTCTTTGTTGACACTGAATAACTGAGGAAGCGATCATTTAGGAGTCTACATTACAACAGTCCAGATGGGAAACGATAAAGGCTTAACTAAGACAATGGAAATGTAGAGACGGATCGGACTCTGGATATGTATTACAGGGGGCAGATTTGATAAGACCCAGTGATGGGCGATATTCTGATTGTGAAGATCAAGAACAGCTGGATGAGCAGGATTAAACAGCAAGTTTCTTTTATTTTCATTTCTGTACATATTGCTGTAATGTTTGTGATACTTTAAAAAAAATTTTAGCAACAGAGTAGGAAAAAAATATTTTTAAGTTAAAAGAAAGAAATCTCAAAAATGTCATTTCCTCTTTGAAACCTTACATATCTCACATTTTAAAGAGAATTAATCCTATGCTCCCGTAACATTTTAGACGTACTTCAAAGCATTATGATCACTTCTCAGCTGCACTACCACACTCAGCCATTTGAGAACAGAGAGGCCATACACTAGTCACTGAATTCCCAATGCTTACCACAGTCCTCGCCCAGCACATAGCATGAAAGGAACTGTAGCCTTATCTTATTAACAGCTTCTCTCTACTTCAGAACTGCCAGTACAATACTAAAAATGAATGCCTTGAGTGAAAACAATGTTAAAAGCTGCAGAGATTGAAAAATATCCACACTAGCTTTTCTGCCCTTGAAAATCGGTTATACAGTCAATTCTCATTGTTAATGGTAGTTATGTTCTGTAAAGTCACCATGACGAACTGAATTAGCAAGTACTGAACCACTGCTCCTGGGGAAATACAGGGTGGTGCAGCAGGTCAATACCTAACCTGTTTCATGTGTGCTGTTTAAAGATATCTTACCTAGTATATACTGTTGATTCATTAACACTTATCTCACAGCTGACAGCACGTCTGAACAAAGCTTATCTAAAAGCAGCTTATCTTTGAGGCACATCACTGCCTTCTCACACTTAGGAACGCTGGACAGCACTTCAGCACTATGCCTGGAGGCCATTTTAAACACCAAAAATCACTAACAAAGAGCACAAAAATATGAAAAACATGGCATTAAGTACACAGCCAAAGGAGGCTTACGAACAGTTTGAGAGCTGAAACAAGGTGGCAGAGCGTGGTCAGCTGGGAACTCATGCACCGCGAAACTCAAGGAGCCAGGACTTGAGGGTTACAAATAAATTCCAGCAAGTAGGCAAATTTGCAAGTACAGAATCCATGAATAATGAGGACCGATTGTAGTTTTGTTGTTTTTTAGGTAAAAATCTCTCTAAAAGTTAGGGGAATTGCATTTTTCATACACTCATCTCCAACTACATTCAGTTTTTATTATAACAAGTCTTGGCATACATTACACAACAGCAGTATCTCATAGTTTCTGCCTCCCTGAGACCTGCACCCAAACATTTCTCTGCTTGTTACCACGACAATTAATGGTTTGACAGGTGCTGAACTGAGAATAAAAGACTTTAAAAAAAAAGACAAACTCCCCTAAAAGACACCAGACCTGAGGCCACTGAAATACCTGAGCTAATCCCTGAGTCAAATGCTGGTTCCTGAGAACTTGGTTTTCAAATGTTTGTGCCTCAGATTGCGAGTTCTGTGGAGGAACAGACCTCAAACGGTCTGGAAAGCCATCGATGTCCATCAACTAATGCAGAAATAAAATGTGGTATAACCACACAAATCAGTCATTTAAAAAATGAAGTTTTTTTACATGCTACAACATGGACGGACGAACCTTGAAAACATTACACTAAGTAAATAAACCAGACACAAAAGGACAGTATTGTACGACTCTACTTATGCGACATGCAGTACCGAGAACAGGAAATCTCAGACAAGAAAGAAGTAGGCTAGCGGTGCTGGAGTAGGGGGAAATAACGGGTGTCTCCTAATGGGTTTCAGGGTGACGAAAATGTCCTGTAATTAGCTAACGGTGGTGGCTGCACAACCTCGTGAATACACTGAAAACCACTGGTTATACAAGCGAATTTAATTGTGCATTATATTCCAATTTTTTTAAAAAAAGGTCTAGAAAGGCTGAATACGTGGCTAAACTGGGCGTTAAGTTCCTTTTAAATTTATCATTCCTTCCCAACCACACCCACTCCTTCCAACCCACTGAGCCACTGATAGGAGCTTTGGACTTTCCCTTATGCCAACGAGCAGCGCGGACGGCGTCCTGGGCGGCGCCATGAGGGCCGCGCGCCGCCTCCTCCCCGCAGAGCGTCCCACCCCGCCACTCTCTCGGGGGCCCTGCTCCCGCACCCCGCGCTGCGCGGGCCTCCGGGCTCGACACCTCCACGCCGAGACCTGCAGGAAAAGCTCTGCCGCCGCCCCAGGTGCTCGATCCACATCTGAGCTGTCCCGCGCCCCCTAACCCCCGGGCGGAACCACCCCAACGGGGACCCGTCCTCCCTGCCCACTTACGCGCCTCGGGCAGCGCGCGCGGTG
>NW_012148274.1:1476766-1478088 GCF_000956105.1 Propithecus coquereli | reverse complement strand
GCCTTGGCCTCCCAGAGTGCTAGGATTACAGGTGTGAGCCACTGTGCCTGGCCTGGGACAGAATATTTTTAAACATAATGGCTCCAAATTTCCCAAATTGGTTGAGATAAATTTACAGATTTAAGAAGTTCCACAAACCTTAAGCCGGATAAATAAAAAGATAATTACACCTAGACATACCAGAGGCAAACTGCTGAAAACCAAAGGTAAGGAGAAAAATTCTGAAAGCAGCTAGAGAAAAATGACACATTATATATAGAGTAATGAATGATACAGATGATGGCTCCATTTTATAATGAAGGGGAAAAGCATACCTAGGAATAAATTTAACAAAAGACGTATGAGACTTCTGCACCGAAAACTACAAAACCGAACAGAAAGAAAAGACCCAAATAAGAAGGGAGATGCGCCACGCTCATGTTTGGAGATGTAATACCATTAAGATGTCATTTCTTGCCAAATTGATGTATAGCTTCAATGCGATCCCAATCACAATCCCACAAGACTTTTCTGTAGAAGCTGGTGAGAGGATTCTAATATTTATAGGGAAATGCAGAGGATCTAGAATATCCAAATCAATCTTGAAAAACAACCACAAGATTGGAGGACTTACACTACATGACTTCGAGACTTACCATAAAACCACGGGAATTAAAATAATGTGGTACTGATGCAGGGATCGATCAATGGGACAGAAAAGAGAGCCCGGAAATTAATTACCATTTACACAGTCATCTTAATTTCAAAAATGCGATACAATGGCATTTTCAACAAATGATGCTGGGACAACTGGATATCTATATGGAAAAAAAGATTTAATGTTGAGTTATACCTCGTATCATTCACAAAAACTAGAGATAGATCATAGGCCTAAACATAAAACTTAAACTATAAAACTTCTAGAAGGAAATATAAAAGATTATCTGCATAACTCAGAGGTGGCCAAGATTTCTTACAAGTCAGAAAGCAATCAGAAAAATATGATTAATCGACTACATCAAAATTGTCTATTCATCAGACAACTTTAGGAAAATGAATAGGCAACCAAGAAGGACTGATACCCAGGATATAAAAAGGATATAGAAAGAACTCCTACAATTCAATAATAAAAAGACAACCCAATTTAAAGTGGACAAAAGATGTGAGGGGGCACTTCACAAAGGAAGATATGTCAGTAAGTACAGGAAAAAGTGCTCAACATCATTAATAATCAGGGGCTAAATTAAAACCATAATGACGTATCACTGTACACCCGCAGAATGACTAAAAATAAAGACTGACAACACCAAGAGTTGGCCAGGCAACTGGAACTCTCACACACT
>NW_012148274.1:1467827-1473690 GCF_000956105.1 Propithecus coquereli | reverse complement strand
GAGCTGTCCCGCGCCCCCTAACCCCCGGGCGGAACCACCCCAACGGGGACCCGTCCTCCCTGCCCACTTACGCGCCTCGGGCAGCGCGCGCGGTGCACGCAGGGAGCGAGCTCGGTCTGAGCTTTGAACAAGTGCAAGGGAGCTCAGCTGGAGACCGCGCAAAGGAGACCGGGAAGGAAGCGCAAGGGACCCTGGGAAGAAGGTCCTGACCCACAGCAGGAACTTGAAGGTGTGAGGCAGGACAGGAGGTGGAGCCGTAAATCAAGTCGAAAGGGGAGAAGAGCCGCAAAGCAGTCAATCAGAAGCCGTAAAGCAAGCTGGACGTGCGACGCGGACTTCCAAGTTCTGAGCCGCTCTCTCCGCCCCTTCTTTGCGCCCTTTCTGCAGCCAACTTCTCTACAGCTGCGGCCGCCCGGAGCTTCGCTACCCCCTGGCGGGCCTGGCCGGCTCTCCTCGGGCCACGGCTTCAACTGCGGCCTCCGGGCCCAATGCTCTCGCGCCGTCCCACGCATGCCCGGTGCCCAGTTAGGCTACCGGGCAGGACCCACCCAATAGCCATCCATGAACACTTGGGACAGTGTGGGGAGCGGCGGTTAATGCTTTTAAGTCTTAGTGAGAACGGTTAGGAGAGCCCTTCATGGATTGCGCCGAGGCAGTGTGGCCACGTGTTCACGAAGCCCCCTTCCTCTTCTTCCGCTGCTGCACACATCCGCTCATCCCCTGTTGGCGTCTTACCCTAGCGAGGACCGGAGGGAAATGAGTAAGTGGCGACTGGGGGGCGGGCAGGTCTTTAGAATGTCCCCTGGAACTCCCTGTCCCTTGGACCGGGTGGCGATTACACATTCTATTAGCAATGCTCAAAAAATGGATTTAAAAGTTTCAATCATCACAACCCCAGATTAAATATTAAGAACTCCAAGAAAATCATTCTCTTATGTTTGCAAATTGTTTCAATTAGCCCCTTTTAACCAGGCGGTTCATTATCTAGACAGTAAATGACTCCAGGGCACCTCATTTCCTGTATGATTACTCACTCCTCCCAGTAACACCATGGAAAGCTGAGTAAAAGTTCTCCAATTAGACCCAGTGTATAAATAAACTTATTATTTGGTAGAGGTGGTATTTCAAATCAACCAAGAAAGGAATGTTTAGTTTTAAAAGGGTGCCGGGACAATTAATTATTTGGGGGAAAAGATTCCTTATTAAAATATACACCAGGCCGGGCGCGGTGGCTCACGCCTGTAATCCTGGCTCTCTGGGAGGCCGAGGCGGGCGGATTGTTTGAGCTCAGGAGTTCAAGACCAGCCTGAGCAAGAGCGAGACCCCGTCTCTACTAAAAATAGAAAGAAATTAATTGGACAACTAAAAATATATAGAAAAAATTAGCCGGGCATGGTGGCGCATGCCTGTAGTCCCAGCTACTCGGGAGGCTGAGGCAGGAGGATTGCTTGAGCCCAGGAGTGTGAGGTTGCTGTGAGCTAGGCTGACGCCATGGCACTCACTCTAGCCAGGGCAACACAGTGAGACTCTGTCTCAAAAAAAAAAAAAAAATACACCAAAATAAGTTACAGTAAAATTCAAAGGTGAAATGTTAAACACACACAGATACACATAAAACAAAGTAAAAAATATATAGATGAATGAATATCCGATCTCAGAATGGAAAATGACCTTCTAAGTATAAAACTTGAGAAAAAAGGTATAAAGTAAAAGATAAATGTAACTACCTACATAAAACTTTTTAAACTTCTGTAAGTAAAAAAATCCAAAAACTGTAAAAGTAAACAAAAAGATAAATATCATTATCATACATGATAAAAGAGTTCATATATAAAAAAGTTCAAACAACTCAATAAGAAAAATTAAAACATCAATCAAGGAAGCCCAACATCTTGACAAACAGGCTTTGCAGAAAGAGAGAATAAGCAAACACCAGGCAATGGGAATTTAAACTAGGACTGCCACTGTGGAGAATAGTATGGAGGTGCCTCAAAAAAGACTACAAACAGAACCACCATACCATATGATCCAACAAGCCCTCTACTGGACATTTACCCACAGGAAAAGAAACTAATATATCGAACAGACATTAATTCTCCCATGTTTATTTTAGCACTATTCACAATAGCCAAGATATGGAATCAATGTAGGTGCACTACGATAGATGAATGAAGAAAATGTGGTATGTATACACAATTGAATACTATTCAGCCATAAAAAAGAATGAAATCCTGTCATTCATGGCAACATGGATGGAACTGGAGGACATAATGTTAAGCAAAATAAGTGAGACAGAAAGTTAAACACTGTGTATTTTTACTCATATGTAGAAGCCAAAAAAAGTTGATCTCGTAGAAGTAAAAGGTAGCACAAAGTACACTAGTGGCTGGGAGGGGTAGGAGAAAGGGAAGAATAGGGAGAGATTTGTTAAAGGATACAAAATTACAGCTAGATAGGAGGAATAAGTTCTAGGGTTCTATAGCACTGTGGGATGATTATAGTTAACAATAATAGATAATTTCAAATAGCTAGAAGGTGTATATGGAATGTTCCCAACACAAAGATGTGATAAATGTTTGAGATGATGGCTATGGTAATTCCTCTGATTTGGTCACTATACATTATGTGTATAGACAAATCATTATGTACCTCATGAATATGTATAATTATTATGTGTCAGTTAAAATTAAGTTAATTTTAAAAAAAGAAAACACCAGGAAGAAATTAACAAAGAGAAAACACCAAAACAAATTTTCAGAACTGAAAGATGTGAGTCTTCATATTGAAAGTTCCCACCCAGGGCTCAGTGTGATAAACTGGTTCTTTTCTTTTTCTTTACACACACACACACCTCTCAGTATGATAAATTGAAAAGTAGCTACACCAAGAAATTGTAGATCCGAAGAGTAGACAAAATATGTTAAATGAAAATATCCTGAATGAAAACCAAAAAAGTGTCATTACATTCTTTTTACATACAAAGAATCAGGATACATAAAAGTATCAGGAATTGGAAGGGCATTGGATGTCCCCAGTGCAGCCACAGAAGCTACAACACATTAAAGCAGTGCTTTCTAAGGGGAAAATAACTTCCAGAATTCAACATCCAAGCTATTAATAAAATGAGAGAAAAAGTAAAGATTTTTTTAGACATATTCTCAAAAAAAAATTAACTTGTTGCCCACCCATTCTCAGAAAGTTACAGAAGAATGTCTCCATCAAAATGTAAAAGGAAACTCAGAAAGGGGAAGGCACAGGATTCAGAAAACAGGACCCAACACAGAAGAATGGTGCATGAAACTCATGAGATGATAAGAAGCAAAAATCTCAGGAAGGCAGCTATACAGCAGGACAGAAGACCATCAGTTCAGAGTGGTGGTGAGGATGAAGAGCTCCAGATGGAATGTCTACAAGGGGAGATAAGTGGTGCTAATAGATTATCTGACTTTTTGGATATGTGGAAAAATTGTATTGAGAAGAATTAAGGAGCTCTTCTCAAGAAAAAATAGATAAATAAATGGAGAATGGAGGTCTCTTGTTACAGTAGAATGACAGGGCCAACAGGGAAATGACAAGGAAATGCTAGACTCTAGAAATTATCATTTGGCAACCATCATGGTAAAGATTGAATGAAGCAAGCATTACCATGGATACTAAATCTAAGAAAAATGTTTGCTGAGAAGCAGAATATTTGCATGATTCTAAAGTGTCTCCCCATGGACTTAGAAGTTGTAGAGGGGAGAAAACAATAATTATACAGTGGAGGAATTAGGCAAACCTTGACTAGATGATCAAAATTAACACTATTGGCCAGGGGCAGTGTCTGATGTCTGTAATCCTACCACTTTGGGAGGCTGAAGCAAGAGGATTTCTTGAGGCCAGGAATTCAAGACCAGCCTGAGCAACAGAGTGAGACACCATCTCTACAAAAAAATAGAATAATTAGCCGGGCATGGTGGCACTTGTCTGTAGTCCCAGTTACTCAGGAGGCTGAGGCAGGAGGATCTCTTGAGCCCAGGAGTTTGAGATTGCAGTGGGCTATGATGACCCCAGTGCACTGTAACCTGGGGGATGCACACAGACCCTGTCTCGAAGAAAGAAAGGAAGGAAGGGAGGGAGTGTGGGAGGGAGGAAACCAACGGGTAGACATTGTTTACCTCCAGATGTGATACCCTGAGGGTACAATATCAACTATGTGGGATTCCAACAGAGAATGCATAACCTCAATCTAATCACAAGGAAACACCAGACAAATATAAATGAAGAATATTCAAATAAAAGGAAAAATATATATTAGGGGCAGGGTTGAGGAACATCGCATTCTTCAAAAATGTCACTGCCACGTTTATTGATTTATAGACATTGAACCACCTTCCATCGCTGGGATAAATCCTACTTGATCCTGGTGAATGATCTTTTTAATGTGTTGTGGAATTCATTTTACTATAATGTTTTGTTGAGGATTTTTGCATCTCTATGTTCATCAGGGATATTGGCCTGTAGTTTCTTTTTGTGCTGTATCCTTGTCTGGTTTTGGTATCAGGATAATGCTGGCCTTCTAGAACGAGTTTGGAAGTACTCCCTCTTCAATTTTTTTTGAATAGTTTGACTTAGAATTGCTATTAGTTCTTCTTTAAATTTTTGGTAGAATTCAGCAGTGAATCCATTAGGACCTTGGCTTTTCTTTCATGAGAAAATTTTTATTACTGCTTTTTTCTTGTTGTTTGTTATTGGTCTGTTCAGATTTTCTGTTTCTTCATGCTTAAATCTTGGTAGGTTACATGTGTCCAGAAATTTATCCATTTCTTATATATTTTCCAATTTGTTGGCTTACAGTTGTTTATAGTAGTCTCTAATGATCCTTTGTATTTCTATGGTATCAGTTGTAATGTTTCCTTTTTTGTCCCTGATTTTTTTAAGTATCATTTCCATTTTATTGTTTTCCAGAAGATAGTTTTTCTTCAGTCCTTAAGCACGCAGCTCCTTACATGGGCTTTGGAGGAGGTTGTGGAGCAGCAGCTGCTGGTCTAAATCTGGATGAGGGTGTTTGGTCCTTTCAGGCTTCCCGAGAATGATTCCTGACTATCTTGTGTGAATGTCACAATTCACGCAGTAATGTAGCTTCACATACAGCTTGAGAAGCACATAGGTGTCAAAGACACTTGCTTCAGAAATGTCCCTGACAGCTGCAGCTTCTACTATGTTTTGAATGATGAATTTTCTTTTTTTTTTTTTTAAGACAGAATCTCCCTGTCACGCAGGCTGGAGTGGAGTGGCACAATCATAGCTCACTGCAGCCTTGAACTCCTGGCCTCAAGTGATCTTCCTGTCTCAGCCTTCTGAGTAGCTAAGAACTACAAGCATGTGCCACCATGCCTGGCTAATTTTTTAAAAAAAAATTTGTAGAAACAGAGTCTCGCCATGTTGGTCTTAAACTGTTGGCCTCAAGCAATCCTCCCACCTCAGTCTCCTAAAGTGTTACAATTATAGGCTTGATTTAATCATCCCACATTGTATACTTATATCAAAACATTGGCCAGGCATGGTGGCTCATGCCTGTAATCCTAGCACTCTGGGAAGCCGAGATGGGAGGACTGCTTGAGGTTAGGAGTTCAAGACCAGCCTGAGCAAGAGTGAGAACCTGTCTCTACCAAAAATTACCTGGGCTAAAAATAAGCTGCACTCTAGCACAGGTGACAAAGTGAGACTGTGTCTCAGAAGAAAATTATATGAAATTATTATTGTTAATTAAAAAAAGAAATCGAAGGAGACATCACTACAGATCCTATAGAAATGAACAGGATGATTAGAGAATATTATGAACAACTTATGCCAGTAAATTCAACAACTTAGATAAAATGAA
>NW_012148274.1:1459450-1464446 GCF_000956105.1 Propithecus coquereli | reverse complement strand
CGGGCGTGGTGGCGTATGCCTGTAGTCCCAGCTACTCGGGAGGCTGAGGCAGGAGGATTGCTTGAGCCCAGGAGTTTGAGGTTGCTGTGAGCGAGGATGACGCCACAGCACTCTAGCCTGGGCAACAGAGCCAGACTCTGTCTCAAAAAAAAAAAAAAAGAATTACCATTTTGGCCTAGACATTACCAATAATGGGTTTACGCCCATTAATTTTCTCCCGTTATAAGAGTGTTTGGGGAGGGAAACATCATTGATTTTGCTCATGAGTCTCGTTTTGGGCAGTGCTCAGCAAGGCAGCCTCACCCCCGCACGAGGCTGAGCTGGTGGCTTGGGAGGGGGACGCCCCAGGTCCGCGTTTCAGGGTGGCTCCCCCGTGGCTGGCAGGCTCCGCTGGGCTCAGGGGCCGGGGCCCAGTTCCTCCCCTGGGCCTCCCCGCAGGCCGCTCGGGGTTTCTCCCGCGCGCGACGGGCTCCGGGAGCGCGCGTCCCAGGAGAATGGCAGGAAGCCGCCTCGCCTTCGGGACTGACAGGAAACAGCCCCAGCTCGCCACGGAGGCGTCACAGTCACAGTGTAGGAAGAAAGGTGGAAGGGGAGGTGCCGTTACAGCCACTTCGGGAAGATACGCTCGGCCACGGACACCGCCGAACACTGACGAGCGGGCCAGGAAGCGAGGCTGCGGGCGGCCCGCGCTGTCGTCACGTCCGGCAGCGGCCGGGGCGGGAAGGGCCGGGGGCGCGGAACGGCGGTGAGGGTCGGAGGCCCGAGGAGGAGGCGGGGCTCGGCCGCGCGGCGTCGGCGCCGGGAGGCCGGGGCGCCGTCCTCAGGCCGCACTCGGGCGGTGTTAGTGGCCCGGCCGGCTTCCGGCTCCGCAGTGACACCGCGTTTCTTGGACCCCTCAGCCCGGGGACGGCCTTCGCTGGGCTTCCGGCGCCGCCGCCGCCGCTCCCGCCCGGGAAGGTGCCGTAGGCGTGACCTCATCCTTCCACAGAGGAAGTCTGAAAAACTGCAAATGACGCTAACAGCAGTTAGTGTTTGCATAACGGTGTGTTAAGTGCTTAATATGCAGTATCTCATTTAATTCTCGGAACTACTTAGAAACTAGGCATTATTGTCCGCTCCCTCACGGCAGGGGGCTGTATTGCGGGGGTGAAGCGGTGGGCGAGGGAGGGCGCCTCGGAGTTACCGGCTCTAACCCGAGTCTGATTTCACTCCCCTTCACTCCACCGTGGCGCCTTATTGTATTTAAATATATGATTTCATTCCTTTAACGCATAGTTGTCAGCCCCTGGCACGAGTTAGCATCGTTCTGAGCGCTAAGAGCACATTGAACAAAGCAGATGGAGTCTGTACTGTCACGGAACTTACTTCCAGTGGGTAAAGAATGATAATAAAATATCAGGTCCCGTGTTACGATGACGGTAATGAGGGTTATGTTTGATGGCGACTGTATGGCAATACCTGAGTGACAAGAAAAAGCCAGTCATAGCTAAGTTTGGGGAAAGAGCAATCTGGCTGGTGTTAAGAAACAAAGTTAGGGCCGGGCGCGGTGGCTCACGCCTGTAATCCCAGCTCTCTGGGAGGCCGAGGTGGGCGGGTTGTTTGAGCTCAGGAGTTCGAAACCAGCCTGAGCAAGAGCGAGACCCTGTCTCTACTAAAAATAGAAAGAAATTAGCTGGACAACTAAAAATATATAGAAAAAACTAGCCGGGCATGGTGGCGCCTGCCTGTAGTCCCAGCTGCTCGGGAGGCTGAGGCAGAAGGATTGCTTGAGCCCAGGAGTTTGAGGTTGCTGTGAGCTAGGCTGACGTCATGGCACTCACTCTAGCCTGGGCAAAAGAGTGAGACTCCGTCTCAAAAAAAAAAAAAAATATATTGTCCTGTATCTCCAAAAGGAATTGAATTTATAGTGAAAAACCTTCCACAAAGAAAATTTTAGGTGATGACTTCATTGTTAAATTCTACCAAACATTTAATAATAAAATAATTTCAACTCTATATAAGCCTTTTCAGAAAATCAAAGAGGAGAGAATACTTCCTAGCCAATTTTATGAGGCAAAATTTAACCTGTTACCAAGACCAGTCTGGAGGTTTCGACTCACACTGTGGGTCCGTGGCAGAGACCGGTGGCTTACTTGTCAAAACAATTGGATCCGGTAGTGGCAGGGTGGCCACCATCCTGCAAGTCAAGGAAGCAAACTCACACTGGGACAGAACCTACGTGTGCGAGTCTTCATACAGTAATATCTCTAATGAACACCTCAGGGCACGGGTGGCTCCCAAGCAACCGGTTAGCACAATACCAAGGACTGCTATGCGAAAATCCATGGGTCATCCTGGAGACCGTGCAAACCTTGAATCCCACCACGCTCCTACCCACCGAGCCAGGGTCCCCGGACTATGATTGCACCGAGGCGGTAGACAAGGTCTATCCCAGCCAGCCAGATCTGAGAGATAGTCCTCTACCAGCACTGGACTCAGAACTCTACACAGATGGCAGCAGTTTTATCCAGAATGGGAAACGACTGGCGGGCTTCGCAGTCACCACAGTCGATGAGGTCATCATGTCAGCTCCTTTGCCCCAAGGGTGGTCGGCACAAAGGGCAGAGCTACGGGCCCTCATCCAAGCTCTCAGGCATGCCCGGGGCAAGAAGGCAAATATATACACGGACTCTAAATACGCCTTTGCCACAATACATATCCACGGGGCGATATACAGGGAGAGGGGACTGCTGACTGCAGATGGAAAAGACATCAAAAATAGGGATGAAATCCTCCAACTGCTGGAGGCAGTTTGGGAGCCAAAAGAAATTGTGGTCATCCACTGTCCAGGGCACCAAAAGGGCACAGATCCAATTGCCACCAGCAATTGCCTGGCAGACCAAGCAGCCAAAAATGCAGCCACCCGAGAATGTTCAGAAGACAACACTTCAACCCAGTGCCAAATCTTGTTGGCACCCGAGTGGCCCGAAGAACCAAAATATACCCCAGAAGAGAACCAGTGGGCAGAGCAGGAGAAGGCCAAGAAGGACCCAGACAGGTGGTGGCACCTACGGAACAGTAACATCTTTATCCCCAATAAATTAGCATACTCTTTTGTCTCCCGACATCACAACCTCACTCACTTAGGGAAAACAGCCCTCACGCAGCTACTCGCCTGGTACTACTATATCGCCAAACTTCCATCCATCGCTGCAGCAGTCAGCGCCCGCTGCCAGACCTGTGCTAAAAACCATGCAGCGGTCAGGCCGAGACCCGCCCCAGGAATTCAGTACACCGGACCCTCTCGATTTGAGGATGTGGAAGTTGATTTCACAGGAGTAAAACCACATCGGGGCTATAAATACCTGCTGGTAGTGATATGCACCTTCTCAGGCTGGGTGGAGGTAGTCCCTATCCCGACCGAAAAGGCTAGGGAAGTGGCAAAGCTTCTACTGAGAGAAATCATCCCCAGGTACCGTCTGCCACGCTCCTTTGGCAGTGACAACGGACCAAGCTTCACTGCGGAGGTCATGCAAACCCCCACCAAGGTACTAGGAGTCAAATGGAAACTACATACAGCCTACAGGCCACAGAGCTCAGGGAAAGCAGAGCACATGAACCAGACCCTCAAGACCACTCTAGTGAAGCTATGTCAGGAAACACAGTTACCCTGGGTAGACATGCTAAGCCTAGCCCTGTTCAGAGTCAGGTGCACACCAGGGCCCACGGGATATTCATCTTTTAAAATTCTGTTCGGTAGACCTCCCTCACTCACCAAGCGATTAAGGGGAGACATTAGACAACTAGGGGAACTGAATATAAACACACACCTCCAAGCCTTAGCCAAAATTATGCGCCACATCCACCACACCGTCCTCGAAACAACCCTATCGCCCTGGGTCTCCCTGTCCACCCCCACCAACCTGGGGATCTAGTCTGGGTAAAGGACTGGGAAAGAACACCCCTAGAGCCCACCTGGAAGGGTCCCCATACTGTGATGCTAGTTACTCCCACTGCTGTTAAAGTTGCAGGTATCACTCCGTGGATCCATCCCTCCCGGGTGAAAAAGGCTGAACCAGACAACGAAGCTGACCTCTGGACTGCACATCAGGACCAGCAGAACCCGCTAAAGATCCAGCTTAACCGTCTCCCAACGAGGACAGCCACACCCAGGACTGAACAGGAGTGAATGGGACCACTGGCCCTGGCCCTCACTGGGGTTGTAGTGACTTTACTGGGGATTGGACTCTTCACGGTAGCTCCGGGAGACTGGACAGGACTGCAGATGGGGGGTCTCTAACTATGCTACTTTGGCTCATTATAGGATGTCTACTCCCGCCTCAGCTCCGACCCTCCTCCTGGTTGGGGCACTCGCCCTAACAACTATGGCAGAGAAACCCTGCCCTGAGGCTTGTTTTGCTAGGACTTCGATTCCCTCCACTATTGGGATTACTGGAGGCTTCTGGACCATGGGAGGTTTCACAGTCCGCACCTACATGCCAAAGACATGGTATAGTCAGGCTCAGGTGTGCCACAGTGGGGAAAGAAATTCTGGACTGGCACCATTACAGGCCCCTACATACTAAACACAATTATAAAATTCATAGAGACAGCTGTAACCCAGAGAGCAACAGCTCACATAATGGCCTTATGAGGCTATCACCCACTGGGAAATGATGCCCTATAGTAGACATATAAGGGCGTCAAAGGGGGAATGATAAGGAAAACCCCCATCTATTACTTGGCACATCGGCCACCTGAGACCCCCCCACCCCTCCCGGAAGACCCATGTCAGCATAATACTAACCTATTACCTGGCCCATCAACTCATCTATTACCTGGCGCATCAACAATATTAACCTTGGCCGGGCGCACTGGCTCACGCCTGTAATCCCAGCTCTCTGGGAGGCTGAGGCGGGCGGATTGTTTGAGCTCAGGAGTTCGAGACCAGCCTGAGCAAGAGCGAGACCCCATATCTACTAAAATTAGAAAGAAATGAATCGGACAACTAAAAATA
>NW_012148274.1:1443040-1457459 GCF_000956105.1 Propithecus coquereli | reverse complement strand
ATTTCAGCTAGTAGCAGCTCATGAATCAGACATCATCATTGCAAGCAGTTCAGCGCCACACTAGGGGGGTTCAGAGGAAAACTTTCATAAGGTGTTCTTGGAAGCAAGACAAAGAAAATATATCTGATTGGTTAAATTGGAAAGTCCCTGCTGGGAGGTGAGTTGGAAGCTTCTCGACAACAAAGTGTCTAGTTAGAGGTTGGTTGGTGGCTGATTGGTTAAGTCTAAGTTTCATTGAGTCGGGCTTCAGTCTGCCGAGTAGCTGTTGGTGCTATTTACTGAAATGACAGAGGTGGAAGCAGGTTTGGGGGAGATGAGCTCTGTTTCGCAGATGTTAATGCGTTACCTGTTAGACGTCCAGATGGGAATGTCAACTTAGTATGTGAATCGGGAGTCAGGGCGGAGAGCAGAGCTGGAAATACGCATGTAGGAGTCGTTGGCACACAGATAATATTTGAAGCCATGGGAGTAGCTGAGAAGAGTGTGAATAAAGTAGATAAAGAGAAGGAACCCCAAGACTCAGTGCTGAGCACTCCAACACGTAAAGGCGCAACAGAGAGAAAGAATAAACAAAGGAAATTGAAAAAGGATGGCCGATGAAGTAAAGAAGGTATTAGTTACGGGGCTGAATCGTGTCCCTTCCAAATTCGCATGCCGAATCCCTAACCCCCGGTAACTCAGAATACGACCGTATTTGGAGGCAGAACCTTCAAAGTAGTGATTAAGTTAAAACGAGGCGTTAGTGTGGGCCTTGATCCAGTCTGGCCGGCGTCCTGTCCTTGTAAGAGCAGGAGGAGATGCCGGGCACGTGCCCGCGGAGAGGCCCTGTGAGGACACAGTGAGAAGGTGGCTGCCTGCACGCCAAGGACAGAGACCTCAGGAGAAACCAAACCTGCCAACACCTCGATCCTGGACTTCTGGCTTCTAGAACACAATTTCTGTTTTTTAAGCCACCCAGTCTGTAGCATTTTGTTATGGCAGCCCTAGCAAACTAATATACTATTTTATTCCAGACGCAAAGAGAAGAAAATGCTTCAAGTAGGAGCAAATGGTTAACTGTGTAGGACATTGCCAAGAAGTAGGGTAATATAAGGGTGGAGAAGTGACCACCAGTAAGGAAACAAGGTTATCTTGGTAACTCTGATAAGAGCAGAGTAGAATGAGAGACGGGCAGTGAGGAAGTGGAGACGGCCTCTCCAAGCCACACTTTCAAGAAGTTCATGAACGTGATCAGGGAATTAATTACGGGGTGGTTGGAGGGAAATGTGCGGTCAAGGAAGACATTTTTAAGGACAGATATTGGAGCATGTTTCTATGCCTTATTCTTACTAGATTAAAGGACTGGAATAAAAGAAGAGCAAATTTTTTAAAGAAAAATTTTCATTTCTTTAGTTAAAATTTTCTTATGCTTCCATGTGAAATGTGGAAGTATTAATATTTCTCATTCATTCATTTATTCATCTTTCACCAAATAAATATTTATTAATCCACTCCTATGTGGAAGGCACTGATCTGGGTACTGAGACAACGCAAACTCCAGGCAGCCCTGGAGCTTGTATTCTAGGAGGCAGAGACATGATAAACAGGTAAACAGATAAATATAGAGTATGGCTGGCAAAAGTAAATACTTTGAAGAAAAAGGCAGCAGAACCAGAGAGTGATGAGGGAAGTGGTCTATTTCAGATGGAGTGGTGAGTTAGAGACAGCCTCTCCGATCAGGTGACGTTGCGAGAACTCAATGAGATGAGCGAGAAGGCCCCTGTGAAGTGGGGCAAGAGCGTTCCAGGCACAGGGGCCGCAAAGAGCTCTTCTGGGGTGTTTGAGGTACAACGTGAGGAGAGAGTGGTTTGAGTCAGGTGCAGGTGAGGTCAGGAAGGCTCGGGTGGGCTGCAGACCAAGCTTGGCAGGCTATGGGTGGGACTTCGGCTTCACTCTGAGGGGGAAGCAAAGCCACCGAAAGGTTTTGAGCAAAACAGTGACAATTTACCTCCACAAATCTCAGGAGGATCTTGCTGGCTTGTTGGGGGCAAAGATATGAAACAAAAAAGACTAGTTAGAAGCCTATTGCAATAATCTGGATGAGAGACGGTAGTGACTTGGGCTAGAAGTGGGGCAGTTGGGGAGAAGTGGCTGGATTCTGGATACCTTTTGAAGGTATGTCCCAAAAAATTGCTCATGAATTGGATATGGACTGGGAGGAAAAGAGGAGTCAGGATTTTCTTTAACTTTATAAAATTTCCAAGGTGATTTTTGTTTCAATCATAAATGTTACCTTTAACTGTTGTGTGGGTCATTCAAATCAAGGTCAGTGACCTTGATTAAGATTACCTACCTCTCTACTATCATATATCTATTAATATATATGATACATAAAATTCCAATAGCTATTAGTATTAAAGCAACTTAGTTAAATCAATTAATCTATCTATCTATCTGTCTATATTTTAGTCCAATCTAAGTCACTTGATTTTCTATGCCTGGGCTCCTGAAACAATGTTTGCATTTACTGTTTATGTAGCCAAAGGATTTTTTTCATTAATAAGGACATGAATATGCTGTCTGTTCTACAAAATGAACTTATTATTACCATTTGAGAGAAATAAAAAGTTGTTAAATTCACTCGTTGCATTTATTAAATTAATTTTCACATTGCCATTATTGTGTTAAGTTGACTTTGTAGGGGCAAAAGGAGATTTTTCCCCATTTTTTCCATTTTTTCTTATGAATGATTCCTGAAAGGAATAAATGGCTGCTCTGAAAATTTGAATTTGAGCAAATTCAGAAGGAAAATTGGAGATCAATCTCCTTTAAAGAGATTAGTACATTATAGCAAAATCTTAGCTACATAAGACCTAATTTCTGGATGTTAAGACCTTATCTGTATGCCCCAAATTTTAATATTCAATATTTTGGTTAGACATCTTCAGAAAATGTGTTATACATATCTGTGCTTTCTTTACAGAAGATTGGTACACACACTTTAACATTTTCTTGATGTCTCAAGATCTGCTTGGTATTGTTATGCAGTTTGGTTATGCAGTACGCAAGACTTCTTGTTGTACACAGGTTAGTCTGTGTGCTTCCTGATTAAGTTCTCCCTGTGCCAGAGACTGCTGTTGCCTACCAAATCTATTCTCTCCTTCTCCCCCATGAACAGAATCCCAAGTTTTAGCCACCCAGATAAGAGACTGTATTTCCCTACTTTCCTTACATCTAGATTTGAACAGGTGACAAATTCTGGCCAGTAGGATGGAAATAGAGGTGTTGTATGGAGCTTCTGGAAATTGCCTTAATATGGAGGGGTGTACTCTTCTTTTCTTCTACTCCCTTATTCCTGGATGTGATGCTGGGAGTACCAGGGCCATCCTGGACCCTGTGGTGGCCTTGAGACTGGAAACCATGGACTGACGGATGATGGGAGCCTGGGCTTCTGATGACACACACAGCTGCCCCACGACCTCTGCACTGCCCGTCTCCATTCTTCCGGTGTGAGAGAAAAAAATAAACCTGTGTAAGCCATTGTTATTTTGGAGTTTTCTGTTACATGCATCCAACCCCATCCCATCCAATTCTCATGAGAGATTTTTTGCCTTCTGTTAGCTTTTTTTTTTTTGTCATTCCTGACTTGCAATCAGTGCACTTGCTCACATCACCTTCTTCCTTTTATTCATTTGCTGCTGTTCATTATGTGTTTAGTGATTATAGAGTACTTACTATCTGCTAAGTGCTAGGGATGCTAGTGTAAGCAAGACAGACGAGGATGTGTCCCTAGGAGCTTACATAAAATGGAGGAGCTCACTGCATAGTGAGGAAACAGATGAACTTGTTAGACATTAATAAGTTGCCTTTAAAGAAGGCTGGAGAAGCTCTCCTTTGAATGCACGACATTGTGGCATCTATTCTGGCTCTATTTCCTTACTTTTCCCTGTGCTGTAATTAAGTATGATGGCATGCGACTGAATTCTGTGTGGGTGAGATGTGTTTACCTTCTGCTTGGTGCAAATTATAAATAAAATATCTATTTCAAAACATTTATATTGTGAAATATAATACAAAATGTGCATAAAACATATAAGTACAATTTAACAAACAGTTGTGAAACTCGTGCCCATGTAACCATCACGTTAGGCCAAGAAGTGGAGCTTGACCGGCGCCCAGCAGCCCAGCGCCCACTCCCCCTCGTGGCGCAGCAGTCTGGATTCCAAGGTAATCACGTCCCTCTGCGTTTTGCCACCTGTGTGGGTATCCCTGCACGTGTAGTTTAGTTTTACCTATTTATATTCATGTTCCATGCATTATTTTGTGCCTTTTCTTCTTTTTTATGTGACATTGAGTTTGTAAGGTTCGTCCGTATACGTGATGCCAGTGAATGGTGAAGTAAGAGACTCCCACAAGTTTTTCCTCCATGAAAGCAACTAAAAACCGGCAAAAAGTGTCAGAATTGACTTTTATCAGAACTCTGGAAATTAACAAAAGGCTTGTGGCAATCCAGGAAGCATTTATTCAAGAAAAATGACTGAATCTCCATGAGATCAAGAGCTTTATGATGTTTTAACATACCCTATTCCCATCCCCTTCTCTCAGCCTCCCTCTTAGCCTTAAAAACCAACAGTTCACAATCCTGGTAAAACCCAGGAAGCTGGCAAACACTAGTCGGGGCAGAACCAGGCTGGAGCTCCTTCAGAGCTTCATTCTTACAGAATTGTCATTATTTGATCTGTCTGGTGTTGCCCTGGAAGACTCCACTTGCAAGGCTGTCTTTATTTGACCCAGCTAGGGTATTATCCAAGGTTAAAAAACCTTTTCCCCAGGGGCATTTATTGAAAATATTTAGAGGCAGTTGTTTAACTTCATTGCTGCCTGAGTAGTAGGTAATATTAGAGCAAACAATATTAGAGCTTTAACCTAAAGCTCAAAAGGAAAAGCTAGAGAACAATTCGTCCCTAGGAGCTTTGAAAAGCTCCAACACATTCCGAGACTCTAGAAAGCAGAGTGCAGGGCTGTGGCGCGCTCAGGAGAGACCTGGGAAGGCCTGTGCCTGCCTTTCCTATAGGAGTGTAAGCTCGGTAGGGACAGCGAGCCTGCCCATTGTATCCCCAGTATCTTGAACTATACTCGACACAGAGTACAAGTTCAATAAATATCTGTCGAATCAAAGAAGAATTAGTGACTCTTACAGAACGCGCACACACACACACACACACACACACACACACACACACGCGCGCGCGCACACAGAGTCAGCCGCCCATATCCCTGGGTTCTGCATCCATGGATTCAACCAACCAGGGATCAAAAAATGGATGGTTGTTTCTGTGCTCAACACGTACAGACTTTTTTCCTTGATATTATTCCCTAAACAATACAGTGTAACAACTATTTACACAGCATTTACATTGAATTAGATATTGTAAGTAATCTAGAGATGATTTAAAGTATACCAGAGGACATATGTAGGTTATATACAAATACTATGCCTTTTTATACCAGGTATTACATCTCAGATTTTGGTGTTGGAGGAGGATCCTGGAAGCAACCCCCCCATGGATATGGAGGGGTGACTATATATATATCTGGATCCCTGGAACACCAACAAAAGAATTATTTAACATTCTCACAATGAGAATTGATTCATAACAAAAGTACCATAGTCAATAATTTTATTTAGATGAGAATTTGGTGGGGTTGTACTAATTGTATTACATATGTCATATATTATATAAAGTATTAAAAATTGTATTTCTGTTAAATATTTATATGTACAATTTATTACTTTTGTCCATAGTTCTCATTACGAGAATTTTAGTATGTGTGTACAATACTAAGTGTGAAGTACAAAATCTGGGAAGAGTAAAATGAAGACACTATGTAAAGAGGTTTACTAGACACCATATCTATATATATTGTGATGACTTAATTCAGGAACGCTTGCTTCCATTCTATTGACTTAAACTTCACATCAGTGTGAACTAAGAAAAGTCTTCTTCATGTATCCCACCTCCACTTCCAGTGATGTGATTGTAATTTAGTCTTTGTTTCCATACTCACATTCCTAGCACAATCTTAGGCAGTCAAGAAGCTAGCCATAGTTCAAAATTAAAAAACAATATATTTACAACCAAAACTGAGGGAACATTTCTTTCTATCAAAAGACTTCCTAAGATTCTTTCGGTTTGAAAATTTAGCCTATTAGGAATGGTGGTTGACAAAGACAATGAGCTCTTAGGTTAAAGTGACAACTGGAAAGAACAGTGACAAATTAGGACTGTGAAAGATTGATTTAGAAAGGCAGTTGGGAGTGGGCATTTGGGAGGAGGTGGCTACAAATGGTTGTTTAAAATAACATTTGGGAGTAGGTGGTTCGTGGGACAAGGAGGTATCAGAAGAAAGTGAACTAATAACTGAGTTATTTTGGGTAGGGTATCATAGCAATTTGAATGTAATATTAACTACTTTTCTCATCATTATGTGCCTGAAGCCAGACACATCCCTTGCTGAAACTGAACATATATATACATATATATGTGTTAAGTTTATTTATTATTCTATTATGCAAATAAAATAGGTAATAAAGGAGGATCCAAAGCTATTCCTACACCTACAAGTCCCAAACCAGAAGTAACCAGACGTGGATGATGTCAAATGGAATTTGAGCACAGGAGAAAGGTACTTGGGAACATAATGTTGACCTCATTTCCCCCATCACCTCCTGGTACATTCTCCTGCTCCCATTCATAGCAGAAATTCCCTAAATAATTGTTAGCATTTACAACCTATATTCCATCCATCCCATTCTCTCTTGAAACAATCAAACTTTCAACTCAGCCACCCTAACAAACTGCTCTTGTCTAGGTTCCTAATGTCTATGTCACAAATTTCAATGTTGATTCTGAGTTCTCATTTTATTGGCTCCTCAGCAGCATACGATGTAGTCCTTAGTCTCTGTTGCTAGTTTTTCTTCATCTCACTGGTCTCTAGACATTGGAAGTTTCAGTGCTTGGACTTTTTATCCACATGCATCCCTTGGGTGCCTTTGTCCTGGCTCACAGCTTTGCAGGCTGTGATGGATTCAAGACAGCCTCACACTCCCTGACACGCTTTCCATTGAGAAGCGGGGGTTTGTGTTCCTGCTGGGCAGGCTCTGTGACTACTCTGACCAACTGCAGAGATGAAACTACCAGTTTCTGGGTCTTAAGAAACTTGCAGGTTCCAGTTCCCATCTCTTGGGATATTCTTTCTGGAAGCTCTGAGCATCCACTTAAGAAGCCATGCTAAAAGAAGCCACAAGTAGGCATTGTGGTCCATGGTTCCAGACAAGCCCAGCTTTCCAGCCACCCCTGCCAAGGTGCCAGATATGACAGTGAAGACACTTTGGATACTCATCTGGTGGCTGACTACCATGGAGTGACCTCAGGTGACGCCATGTGGAACAGAAGAATTGCCCAGATGAGATAGGCTCAAATTCGCAATCCACAGAATTGTAAGCTACAATAAAATACTTGCTCTCAGCTACCAAAGTTTAGGGTAATCTGTCTTGCTGCAGTAAATGACCAGAACAAATACCATCTTTTTGCTGATGACTCACAAATTGCCTGAACCTCTCCTCTGAATTCCAGACTCGCATTTAATTGTGTGTCTGACATTTCCACTTGGAGATCATCTTATTTGGGGTTATTCCAGTAGCCGACTCTGAGACAAGGATTCAAGTACAAGTAGCTTATTTGGGTGATGTACAAGTAGCTTATTTGGGTGATGCTATGTACTCCCCATTGCACCCCTGTGAAGGAAACACTGGTAGAGTAGTGGAAGCAAGACAGGGACAGAAAGCAGTCAATAAAGGGTGTGTTATTAAGCCCGTTACCACTGAGCACTGTACTGTTGGGGAACTCAGGGAGTTAGTGTAAACTACGTGTTTCAGAGTTATCCCACTCAGAGGATGAGGAAGCTGGACTATTTATACAACATCAGTCACTGGTTGAGGGTTGCTCCTGGGGTGTTAATTCTCTGCATTAGGCAAGGATTTAGGAAAAAAGCCCTTGGGCAAAGAAATGCAAAATCTGCCAATGGGACATCAGCCAAAGAAATGCAAAACCTGTGAATGGAACATTGAAGTGATAAAGTTGAGTGAATATGGGCAGGACGCTGACAACTTTTATGACAGTGATATTGACATTGATACTTTTAATGATTTCAGACCAGTTGTCTTGTAGAATATCCCACTTGTACCACAAACTGGCTGCTGAGAGATAGTTTTCCATGGTCTCATATTTCTTCATGCCCTTGTGAGCAGAGGCACTAACCGTCCTTTTGTTCTGGACCATCTTTTCAAAGGTATTTGGATAGTGAACAGCCTTGGAAGCTAGAGATGTCTCTCTTGAAGACAGGTTTATTATTCGGTATAACAAAGGCAATGTCTCTCTGTAAGGCAAGAGTCAGTTGTACTAATTGTATTACATATGTCATATATTATATAAAGTATTAAAAATTGTATTTCTGTTAAATATTTATATGTACAATTTATTACTTTTGTCCATAGTTCTCATTACGAGAATTTTAGTATGTGTGTACAATACTAAGTGTGAAGTACAAAATCTGGGAAGAGTAAAATGAAGACACTATGTAAAGAGGTTTACTAGACACCATATCTATATATATTGTGATGACTTAATTCAGGAACGCTTGCTTCCATTCTATTGACTTAAACTTCACATCAGTGTGAACTAAGAAAAGTCTTCTTCATGTATCCCACCTCCACTTCCAGTGATGTGATTGTAATTTAGTCTTTGTTTCCATACTCACATTCCTAGCACAATCTTAGGCAGTCAAGAAGCTAGCCATAGTTCAAAATTAAAAAACAATATATTTACAACCAAAACTGAGGGAACATTTCTTTCTATCAAAAGACTTCCTAAGATTCTTTCGGTTTGAAAATTTAGCCTATTAGGAATGGTGGTTGACAAAGACAATGAGCTCTTAGGTTAAAGTGACAACTGGAAAGAACAGTGACAAATTAGGACTGTGAAAGATTGATTTAGAAAGGCAGTTGGGAGTGGGCATTTGGGAGGAGGTGGCTACAAATGGTTGTTTAAAATAACATTTGGGAGTAGGTGGTTCGTGGGACAAGGAGGTATCAGAAGAAAGTGAACTAATAACTGAGTTATTTTGGGTAGGGTATCATAGCAATTTGAATGTAATATTAACTACTTTTCTCATCATTATGTGCCTGAAGCCAGACACATCCCTTGCTGAAACTGAACATATATATACATATATATGTGTTAAGTTTATTTATTATTCTATTATGCAAATAAAATAGGTAATAAAGGAGGATCCAAAGCTATTCCTACACCTACAAGTCCCAAACCAGAAGTAACCAGACGTGGATGATGTCAAATGGAATTTGAGCACAGGAGAAAGGTACTTGGGAACATAATGTTGACCTCATTTCCCCCATCACCTCCTGGTACATTCTCCTGCTCCCATTCATAGCAGAAATTCCCTAAATAATTGTTAGCATTTACAACCTATATTCCATCCATCCCATTCTCTCTTGAAACAATCAAACTTTCAACTCAGCCACCCTAACAAACTGCTCTTGTCTAGGTTCCTAATGTCTATGTCACAAATTTCAATGTTGATTCTGAGTTCTCATTTTATTGGCTCCTCAGCAGCATACGATGTAGTCCTTAGTCTCTGTTGCTAGTTTTTCTTCATCTCACTGGTCTCTAGACATTGGAAGTTTCAGTGCTTGGACTTTTTATCCACATGCATCCCTTGGGTGCCTTTGTCCTGGCTCACAGCTTTGCAGGCTGTGATGGATTCAAGACAGCCTCACACTCCCTGACACGCTTTCCATTGAGAAGCGGGGGTTTGTGTTCCTGCTGGGCAGGCTCTGTGACTACTCTGACCAACTGCAGAGATGAAACTACCAGTTTCTGGGTCTTAAGAAACTTGCAGGTTCCAGTTCCCATCTCTTGGGATATTCTTTCTGGAAGCTCTGAGCATCCACTTAAGAAGCCATGCTAAAAGAAGCCACAAGTAGGCATTGTGGTCCATGGTTCCAGACAAGCCCAGCTTTCCAGCCACCCCTGCCAAGGTGCCAGATATGACAGTGAAGACACTTTGGATACTCATCTGGTGGCTGACTACCATGGAGTGACCTCAGGTGACGCCATGTGGAACAGAAGAATTGCCCAGATGAGATAGGCTCAAATTCGCAATCCACAGAATTGTAAGCTACAATAAAATACTTGCTCTCAGCTACCAAAGTTTAGGGTAATCTGTCTTGCTGCAGTAAATGACCAGAACAAATACCATCTTTTTGCTGATGACTCACAAATTGCCTGAACCTCTCCTCTGAATTCCAGACTCGCATTTAATTGTGTGTCTGACATTTCCACTTGGAGATCATCTTATTTGGGGTTATTCCAGTAGCCGACTCTGAGACAAGGATTCAAGTACAAGTAGCTTATTTGGGTGATGTACAAGTAGCTTATTTGGGTGATGCTATGTACTCCCCATTGCACCCCTGTGAAGGAAACACTGGTAGAGTAGTGGAAGCAAGACAGGGACAGAAAGCAGTCAATAAAGGGTGTGTTATTAAGCCCGTTACCACTGAGCACTGTACTGTTGGGGAACTCAGGGAGTTAGTGTAAACTACGTGTTTCAGAGTTATCCCACTCAGAGGGTGAGGAAGCTGGACTATTTATACAACATCAGTCACTGGTTGAGGGTTGCTCCTGGGGTGTTAATTCTCTGCATTAGGCAAGGATTTAGGAAAAAAGCCCTTGGGCAAAGAAATGCAAAATCTACCAATGGGACATCAGCCAAAGAAATGCAAAACCTGTGAATGGAACATTGAAGTGATAAAGTTGAGTGAATATGGGCAGGACGCTGACAACTTTTATGACAGTGATATTGACATTGATACTTTTAATGATTTCAGACCAGTTGTCTTGTAGAATATCCCACTTGTACCACAAACTGGCTGCTGAGAGATAGTTTTCCATGGTCTCATATTTCTTCATGCCCTTGTGAGCAGAGGCACTAACCGTCCTTTTGTTCTGGACCATCTTTTCAAAGGTATTTGGATAGTGAACAGCCTTGGAAGCTAGAGATGTCTCTCTTGAAGACAGGTTTATTATTCGGTATAACAAAGGCAATGTCTCTCTGTAAGGCAAGAGTCAGGCGGGTTTGTTTGCAGCCCGTTATAGAAGACTGAGACTAAGTTTGGGATTCTCTCCTATAACTCAACGAAAGCATGTATAGGCATCACCTGGCTCTCATTGTGTCACCCTGTGGAATTGGGCTTGGGAAACTGACACAAGAAAATGATGGTACTTTGACTACTGCTACTGCTGTAAGAGCTAAACTGTCCTTTGTTTCTAATCCAGGATTCTCGTATCTTCTGCCAGCATCCACAAAACTGCTGCAGGCTAATCTGCTACCCTGCAAGCATGGTAAAATCTTGGACCCTTCATAGTTCTTGACAGTGGCTTTGACTGATTGTTTTGTCATGATCAGATTCAGATTAAATAATTTTTTGATCAAGAATTCTAAATGGTTCTCCACCCACAGTGTGAAAAATAAAAGAGAAAAAAAAAAGAATTCTAAATGGGTAATGTCGTGGACCGCCCATTACATCCCATGTGAAACTGTGTAATGTCAGTTCCTTCCATGAATGGTGATGCTGAAGTTAATCACTTGGTTAGACGGCATTTGCCAGATTTCTCTACTATAAAGGTATATTTTTCCTTTCGAAGTTTTTTATTTAGTTCATTAATATAATCTCAAATATCACCCTGCAGATTACTTATTATCTCCCCCAGACCTGGAGTCTGTCATTAGTTATTTCTTCAAGGAGCTCTGTTGTTTTTTGTTTGTGTGTTTTAGAGGGGAATAGTGTTTAGAAACCAAGAGGTACATGATAGATGTGCTCATTGCTACTGAAATTTCTTTGCTTCTAGACCTTTCCAGTAGACAGAACTAGGGGTAAAATATAGCAACCATTAATTAGCACATGGTTTATCCTTCCTGTGTTTCTTTTTTAGAAACATAAGCAAATAGTTCCTTTTTTTTACACTAAAGTAGCATAGTAGATACGCTTTTGTACATAACAATATACCCTATAAATTACTCTGTATCCGTTTCTAGAGATTGTTCTCGTTCTTTTTTATAACTGCATTTCACTATTATTCAGTATAATAACTCTTCAGAGTTGCACTGGTCTCACCAGCAATGTGCCTGTTTCTTCATTGTCCCCTCAACGGTGTCTTCTCAAACTTTTGAATTTTTCCCAGTCCGGTATTGAAAGATGATATTTCAGTGTACTTTCTATTTGCATTTCATTTAGCATATGTTTATGGGTCATCACTATGTTGCCCAGCCAGACCTCAAACTCCTGGGCTCAAGTGATCCTCCCACCTCAGCCTCCCTAGTAGCAGAGACTACAGATGCATGCCACCTTGCCTAGCTTTTTATGAGTCATTTATATATCTTTTTCTCTGTGTATCTTTTTTTAAATTATATTTTCTAACCAGGATGTGCATATGCTTGATTCTTGTATGTTTATCTTGTATCTAGATACCTTACTAAATTATTTATTAAATCTAATGTGTAGTCAGTAGAAAAAACCTTAAAAATGATGATCATATTATTTGTGAATAATAGCAGTTTGTTTCTTACTTTGTGATCCTTATAAATTTCTTTTCCTATTAGTATGCTAGTTATGACAATGATAGAATGTTGAATGGAAAAGAAAATAGTGGCTTTATCTTATTCCTGATTTTTAAAAAAATGCTTTTAAAGTTTTTCTGTTAAGAATAGTGTTTGCTATAGGCATTTTATAAGTAGCTTTTTTTCAGATTGAGTAAGTTCTCTATAATTGTTTTGCTAAGTGTTTTCATCATAAATGACCATTAAATTTTATCAAATATTTTTGCTGCATCTATTGATATGATTGGATTTTTTAATATGTTAATGTGGTGCATTACATTGATTGGTTTCCTAATATTATATCACATTTGTACATCTGGGTAAACCCAACTTGGTTATAATAGTCTATCTTTCAAATACACTATGATATTGGGTTTGCTAATAACTTAACATTTTTGTTCCTTTCTTAATGAGTGCAATTGATTGCTCTACGGTTTAAAAAAAAATCTTTTTTTGAGACAAGTTCTCACTCTGTCACTCAGGGTAGAGTGCAGTGGTGTCACCATAGCTCACTGCAACCTCAAATTCCTGGGCTCAAGGGATCCTCCTGCCTCAACCTCCCAAGTAGCTGGGACTACAGGCGTGCACCATGATGCCCTGCTAATTTTTCTATTTTTAGTAGAGACAGATGTCTCACTCTTGCTCAGGCCGGTCTCCAACTCCTGAGCTCAAGAAATCCTCCTGCCTCAGCCTCCCAGAGTGCTGGGATTACAGGTGTGAGCCACCATGCCTGCCTCATTTTTATTTATTTATTTATTTTTATTCTGCCATGCTGCCGTAATTTTTAAATTTTTTGTAGAGACAGTCGTGCTATTGCCCAGGCTGGTCTTAAACTCCTGGCCTCAAGTGATCCTCCTGCCAAAGTGCTGGGATTATAGGCATGAGCTACCACACCTGACTGCTCTACAATTTAATGTGTTTATGCTGTCCTTGTTTGGTATCAGCGTTTTACTAACTTCACTGAATGAGTTGGAGTGGGAACATTCTCTCTTTCTCACTCTCTCTTTTTAAGAGTTCTCCAGAAGAGGTGGAATAAGTTTAAAATGAGTTGTTCCTTGAATATTTTGTAGAACTAATCTATAAAACCATCTAGACTGTCGTTTTTTTTTTAAAAGGAAGATCTTTTACTATAAATTAAATTTCTTTGTTATAGAAGCATTCAGGTTTACTACTACTTCTCGAATCAATTTTGGGAAGGTATAAACTATGTATATTTAGGTTTACCCGCATGTTCACTAATTTCTTTGATCACCATTTTCTTGTCTTTCAGCATTATTTTTCTAGCGTTATTTTTCTTCTAAAGTATCATTTAGACATTTAGATTTCCTTTAATGAATATTAACTGCTAATAAGCCTTGTGCCTTTGTTTATTTGAAAATATTTTTACTTTGCCCTTGCTCTTATCAGACAGTTTCATTGGGTACACAATTCAAAGATAACAAAAATTTTCTTTCAGCATGTGAAGATGTTGTCCTATTGTCTTGTGCTTCCCTTGTCTGTTAGTAAGTCTGCCGTCAGTCTAATTATTGTTCCTTTGTAAGTCAACTGAATGTTTATTTTACTGATGTTACTGGTTGAATTGTATCCCTCAAAAAGTTATGTTGAAGTTGTAACCCACAGTAGCTCCGAATGTGACCTTATTTTGAAACAGTGTCATTGTAGCCATAGTTAGTTAAGATGACATCATACTGGAGAAGGGTGGGCC
>NW_012148274.1:1424451-1439159 GCF_000956105.1 Propithecus coquereli | reverse complement strand
AATGAGAAGACAGAGCTGAAGAAATTATCCATAGTATTGCCTAGAAAAGCAAAGAAAAATAATTGTGATGGGAGAACACATGGGACATGAAAACTAGAGTGAAACTGTCTAACATTTGTCTAATAGGAGATAGAAAAAGAATGGAGAGAAGTAATCTTAAAAGAGTAATGTATGAATAATGTTCAACAATTATGATATCACATATATAAATTGTGATGTACTTCTTTATATCGATATAATGAACAGCGCTGCTAAAGACAGAGATTCTGATACTCTCTCTCTTCTTCTTCCCAGGACTGTATTAATGTTACCCTTCCTTGATCACTTTCTCTTTTCAACACCAGTAGCATTTACTTGCTCTTCTCCCAGTCCCACTGCAGAACAGATCAGCGTCAAGAGTTCTCCTCTGTCTTATGTTTTCAAAACAAAACTATTTTATAATTACCTAAGGGTGTCTACTGCTGGAAAAAGAAAGGAAAGATATCAAAAATTTAAATAACAAGAAAAAAAATTTTTAGCTTCAAGTACAGTGACCAACTTGCCCTAGTTTTAAAACTAAAAGTTTCAAGTCCAAGGAGCCCACTCCCCACATAGTCTTGAGCAAACAGGGACAGTTTGATCACCCTAGATTTTCAAGGAGCCTCCAGAATTCAAAGAGCATCAGACTTTTATTTTTGTTCCCCTTGTCTACTCTTCCTCTTAGATTTTGAGAGCCCTCCCTAATCATTCTACACAGCTCCAAGCACTTCCGTAAAAAGACTATTATCCTATTGCTCTATGTTCTCTTACTTTGTAACCATGTGATAAATCCAACGAATCAACAATGGTTTAATATCAAGAAAATAACTAAATTATGGGTTACAATAGGGAATACTTTGTTAATTTTTTTCTTTTATTATTCATTTTGGTTTCATAGCTAAGGAACTATTGCCTAACCTAAGGTCATGAATATTTACACCTATGTGTTCTTCCATGAGTATTTTAAGTATTTTAGCTTTAGCTTTACATTTAGGTCTTTGAGTCATTTTGAACTAATTTTTATATATGTGAGGTAGAGGTCCAACTTTATTCTTTTGCGTGTAGATATACAATTGTTCAAGCACCACTTGTTGAAAAGACAATTCTTTTCTTCATTGAATTAGCTTGGTATCCTCGTTGAAAATCAACTGCCAATAAATGTATGCGTTTATTTTTGAACTCTCAGTTGTATTCCACCAATCTATATGTCCCTTCTTATTGCAAAACCCCGCTATCTCGATTTCCACAGTTTTGTATTCTGTTTTCAAATAGAGATGGTATGAATGTTCCAAGTTTGCTCTTTTTCAAGATTGTTTTGGCTATTTTGGATCTTCTGCATTTTCATATGAATTTTAGAATCAACTTGTCAATTTCTGCAAAAAATTTAAAAAAGGCGCTTGTGATTTTGCTAGTGGTTGCACTGAATCTGTAAAACTAATTGGTGAGTATTGCCATCTTAACAATATTAAGTCTTTTGTCCCTATTTCTTGATGAGCTACTTAGATTA
Source organism: Propithecus coquereli (assembly GCF_000956105.1). NCBI lineage: Eukaryota > Metazoa > Chordata > Mammalia > Primates > Indriidae > Propithecus > Propithecus coquereli. The sequence continues at coordinate 1,437,634 of NW_012148274.1, read as the reverse complement.
TGATTTAGCTTAATGATAAACCCTGTATCTTGTGTCCTCTGGTCCTCTCAGTACAGCCTGTATAATTCCTTGCTCCTCCACTTGTCACATTTCCAACTTCTTGCAGTATATATATATTTTTTGAGACAGAGTCTCACTCTTTTGCCCAGGCTAGTGTGAGTGCCGTGGCATCAGCCCAGCTCACAGCAACCTCAAACTCCTGGGCTCAAGCGATCCTTCTGCCTCAGCCTCCCGAGTAGCTGGGACTACAGGCATGCGCCACCATGCCCGGCTAATTTTTCTATATATTTTTAGTTGTCCAGCTGATTTCTTTCTATTTTTAGTAGAGACGGGGTCTCGCTCTTGCTCAGGTTAGTCTCGAACTCCTGAGCTCAAACAATCCGCCCGCCTTAGCCTCCCAGAATGCTAGGATTGCAGGCGTGAGCCACCGCGCTCAACCTGACTAGTGTTCTTATAGGAAGGAGAGAAGACACACAGACACACAAGGGGAGAATGTCACGTGAGGATGGAAGCAAAGATTGAAATGCCGCAACTGCAAGCCCAGGAATGTCAAGGATTTCCAGCAAATCACCAGAGCTAGGAAGGGGCAAGGAAGGTCCTTACAGGTTTCAGAGGGAGCAGAGCCCTGCCAGCTCCTTGATTTTGGACTTGCAGCCTCCAGATAATAAATTTCTGTTTTAAGCCACCCAATTTGTGACACTTTGTTACAGCAGCCCTCAGAAACTTATACTACAACCGATTTTAAGATGTGTTGTCTTTTATGTTTTCAGCTTTACTGTAATGTGTCTAGATTGAATTTCTTTTTACTTGTCCTTTTTAATATTCTTCATGATTCTTGATCTGTAGATTCATGTCTGTTATCAGTTTGGACAGTACTCGCGATCTCTTTGGAAATAATCTCACCTCCATGCTCTTGATTCTCCTTCTGGGATTCTAAATTGATTTAAATTCAGAAACTGCTTTTTCTGTCCTCCATGTCTTTAACTTAACCTGTCATTTTTATCTTACTGTCTCTGTGTGCTGCGTCCTAGAGACTTTCTTCAGTTGGATCTTCTACTTCACTTGTTCTTCAGATGCATCTAATGTGTCCACTTAGTTTTTAAATTTCAGTAATTTTTTAGATGGTTGTCGCGGAGATTGATAGCCATCCCTCAACAGTCATTTTCTCCCTATTTCAGTAGTAGAGCTTCATAATTTTAACTGGGCACATGACCATCCAGAACAAAGGCTGTATTTCCAATCTGCCCTTGGATAAGAATGACCGTGTACTAAGCTTTTACCATGACATATATGCAGAAGTGGTATGCACAATTTTTAGGACGTTTTTTGTATTTTTCATTCCTTTTTTTCTTCCTTCCCTCTACTCCACATGAGAAGAGTGTATGTTCCCACACCATTATGTTGGGTCTAGCCATGTGACTTGCTTTGGTGAAATGTGAGTGCAGAGAACACACGACACATCTGAGCAGAGGCTTTGAATGAGTGTCTGAGGCTGGGTCCTTTGTGTGCCTGCCTTCCGCTACGGGGAAAATAGAACCCGGTGACTACTGCTCCGTCACTCGGGGCCCTCGAGTGGGACATGGGACTGACTGAGTTTGACTTGCACCTAGAGCACAGCCACCGCAGCCACTCCCAGCTGCCAATTCCCAACTTGGTGAGAAGAAACTATGTGTTGTTCATAAGCCACTAAGTCTTTGAGGACAATTCCCTTATTTTCTTGCAAGTCAGTAATTAATCAAAAACTAAGGTATTTTTTTAGGAATTTATTCATGATTTAGTTTCTACTGTCCAGCTATTACAAAAAATGCTGCTATAACATTTATGTACAAGTTTTCGTGTGGGCGTATGTTTTCCACTCCCTTTGGTGTGCACAGGAGTGGAATTGCTGGGTCATATGGTAACTCCATGTTTAAATTTTTAGGGGCTGCCAGATTGTTTTGCAAAGTGGCTACATCATTTTATAGTCTCCCCACCAATGAACGAGAGTTTCAGTTCTCCACATCCTCAACAACACTTGTTACCGTATGTCATTTTGATCACAGCCATCATAGTGGGTGTGATGTGGCATCTCACTGATTTGCATTTCCGTGATGACCGATGATGTTGAGCATCTTTTCTTGTGTTTATTGGCTATTTGTATATTTTTAGAGAAGTGTCTCTTCGTAGACTTTACCCATTTTTAAACGGGATGGTCTTTTTATTGCCCAGTTTTAAGAATTATTTATACATCCTAGATACAATGTCGGATATGTGACTTGCAAAATTTGCCCCCATTCCGTGATGTCTCTTCGCTTTCTTGACAGTGTCTATATTAGTCTGCTAGGGCTGCCATACCAAAATACCCTAGACTGCGTATAACTTCATTGGGGATTAGGGCTTCAACATATGAGTTTTGGGGGGACACAATTCAATCCATAACATTCTGCCCTCTGGACCCCCCAAATTAATATCCTTCTCATATGAAAAATACATTCACCCCCACTCCAACAGCCACAAAAGTCTTAACTCATATCAGCATGAATCCTAAGTCCAAAGTCTTATCTAAATATTATCTAGAGCCAGGCTCAGTGGCTCACACCTGTAATCCCAGTGACTCCGGAGGGTCGAGGTGGGAGGATCACTCGAGGCCAGGAGTTTGGGACCAGCCTGGGCAACATAGTGAGACCCCCATCTCAAATAAACAAACAAACAAATATCATCTAAATCAGCTATGGGTGAGACTTGAGATAAGAGTCATCCTGAGGCAAAATTCCTCTGCAGCTGTGAACCAATGAGACAAGTTATGTGCTGGTAACTTGTGACATGAGCATAGGACCAACATTTCTATTCCTGAAGGGAAAAACTGGAAAGAAAGGGGGATGGGTCTAAGCAAGTTCAAAACCTAGCAGGGCAGACTCCATTAGACTTTAAGGCTCAAGAACAATCCTCTTTGGCCTGATGCTCTGCCCTCCTGGCTCACTGGACGGGCAGGCCTGGCTTCCAGGCCCACAGGGGAGGCAGCATCACCCCCTCGGTCCTGGGTGGCAGCTTGGACCTCTGTAACTGAGGAGGAGATATCCTAGCCCCCCAGGCCTGTATCCTCTGGGCCTGTGCTGGGAACAGCAGCCCTGTCAATATCTGAGTTGCCTAGAGGTCAGAGGTCATTCTTCCCTTTTCTTGAGGGGTAATGTGTGTTCATAGCCAGATAGTTCTACTGCCCTATCCTTTAGACTCCCAGAAGTCTAACACAGTCTTCCTTCGTTCTGCCCCATCTTTGTCCCTCTTGGTCCAAGCCGGCAGTGTTTCTGCTGGTATAATCCTATCTCTACTCCTGGCTTCTGCTATGATAGGTGAATAGATCTGTAAATTGCACCTATGATCTCTATTAAATTATTTTCCAGCCACACTCCAGAGTGCACATGCTTTTTTTGCTCTTAGCAATATGGATAGGCTGAGAATTTTTTAAATCTTCAAGTTCTAGTTCTTTTCTGTTTATCAATTCCTTCGATTTCTCTCTTTTCCCACATTTTACTAAAGCAATTACAAGAAACTAGGCCACACCTTCAACACTTTGCTTAGAAATCTCCTCAGCTAAATATCCAAGTTTATCACTTTTAACTTCTTTCCACAAGCACTAGAACACAATTTGGCCAAGTTCTTTGCCATTTTGTAACAAGGATCATCTTTCTTTTAGTTTCCCGTAACATGTTCATTTCTGAGACCTCAACAAAATCACCTTTATGCTCATATTCCTACCAACAGCCTCGTCAAGGCAATCCAGGCTTTTTCTAAATGCACCTCAAAACTCTTCTAGCCTCTACCCGACACCCAGTTCTAAAGCCACTTGCACATTGTTGAGGTATTTATTACAGTAGCACTCCACTCCTTGGTATCAAAATCTGCATTAGTCTGCTAGGGCTGCCACAATAATATACCACACTGTGGGTAGCTTAAACAACAGAAATTTATCTGTCATCGTTCTGGAGGCTGGAAATCCAAGACCAAAGTGCCAGCAAATTGGTTTCCCCTGAGGCCTTTCCCCTTGGCTGGCAGATGGTCGTCTTCTCGCCCCTCCCAGTCTTTTCTTTCTGTGCATGCCCCTGCAACCTCTTCCTCTTCTTACAAGGACACCAGTTCTGTTGGAGTAGGGCCCCACTCTTATGACCTCATTTAACCTTAATTACAGCTTTAAGGCTCTATCTCTAAGTATAGTCACATTAGGAGTTAGGGCTTCAGCATATGACTTTTGGAAGAACAAAATTCAGTCCATAACAGTGTCCTTGAAGCACAAAATTGTTAAAAAATTTATTTATTATGGTAAAATATACATAACATAAAAATTACCATTTTAACCATTTCTAAGTGTACAGTTCTGTGGCATTAAGTGCATTCACAATGATTTGTAACCATTGCTACTATCATCTCCAGAAATTTTTCTTCTTTGCAAACTGAAACTCCATACCCATTAAATACTAACTCCCTCTTCCCCACTCACCCAAGCCCCTGCTAACTGCCATTAAACTTTCTGTCTCTATGAATCTGACTACTCTAGGTACCTGATAAAAATGTAATTATATAATATGTATCCTTTTGTGGCTGGCTTATTTTACTTGGTGTAATGTCTTCAAGGTTCATCCATGCTGTAGCATGTGTCAGAAATTCCTTCCTTTTTAAGGCTGAGTAATAAAAAAATTTTTAAAAATTTAAATTATGATGAAGTCCAGTTAATTTTTTTCTTTTATTTGTGCTTTTGGTTTCATAGCTAAGGAACTATTGCCTAACCTAAGGTCATGAATATTTACACCTATGTGTTATTCCATGAGTATTTTAAGTATTTTAGCTTTAGCTTTACATTTAGGTCTTTGAGTCATTTTGAACTAATTTTTATATATGTGAGGTAGAGGTCCAACTTTATTCTTTTGCGTGTAGATAGACAATTGTTCAAGCATCACTTGTTGAAAAGACAATTCTTTTCTTCATTGAATTAGCTTGGTATCCTCGTTGAAAATCAACTGCCAATAAATGTATGCGTTTATTTTTGAACTCTCAGTTGTATTCCACCAATCTATATGTCCCTTCTTATTGCAAAACCCCGCTATCTCGATTTCCACAGTTTTGTATTCTGTTTTCAAATAGAGATGGTATGAATGTTCCAAGTTTGCTCTTTTTCAAGATTGTTTTGGCTATTTTGGATCTTCTGCATTTTCATATGAATTTTAGAATCAACTTGTCAATTTCTGCAAAAAATTTAAAAAAGGCGCTTGTGATTTTGCTAGTGGTTGCACTGAATCTGTAAAACTAATTGGTGAGTATTGCCATCTTAACAATATTAAGTCTTTTGTCCCTATTTCTTGATGAGCTACTTAGATTATGATTTAGCTTAATGATAAACCCTGTATCTTGTGTCCTCTGGTCCTCTCAGTACAGCCTGTATAATTCCTTGCTCCTCCACTTGTCACATTTCCAACTTCTTGCAGTATATATATATTTTTTGAGACAGAGTCTCACTCTTTTGCCCAGGCTAGTGTGAGTGCCGTGGCATCAGCCCAGCTCACAGCAACCTCAAACTCCTGGGCTCAAGCGATCCTACTGCCTCAGCCTCCCGAGTAGCTGGGATTACAGGCATGCGCCACCATGCTTGGCTAATTTTTTTTTTTTCTATATATTTTTAGTTGGCCGATTAATTTCTTTCTATTTTTAGTAGAGACGGGGTCTCGCTCTTGCTCAGGCTGGTCTCGAACTCCTGAGCTCAAACAATCCGCCCGCCTCGGCCTCCCAGAGTGCTAGGATTACAGGCGTGAGCCACCGCGCCCGGCCTTCTTGCAGTATATTTTAACAACCACTTCTGTTTCCATCAACTATACACATAATCTCTTGAATGCTTTTACCTTTACCTTTATCTTTCTTCATCTTCTAGATCTTAAACTGTCAGCTGTACTTTTACCATTATATTGTTATCATTAGTATAATTTACAAACTGTTTTAACTATATCAAGATAATAGTTTATTAACAGGTTGGGTCTAAACGTTGGAACCCTCCAAAGCAGCATTTCCTAAGCTTTCTATTGTAGTATTTAATTATCCCCTTTGAATTCTCTCTTTTCCAGGATATTTATCTCCCAGAACTCCTATCCTTCCATTCCAATGTAGCCTAGCTCTTGGGACTTCCCTCTACTGTCTCCTGAATTGGATCTACTGATTACTGGACATGATGTAGTCAGACACCCTGTTTTCTCCCTCATTTTGCTTGAACATATCTTTAAGTAGCTCTTTAAAAAAAGGTTATGTTGGAGGTTACCTTCATAAGTCCCTGCATATTTGAAAGTGTTTTCATTCTGCTTTTTAAATTAATGATAACTCAGCTAAGAATGGAGCTTTGCATGAAAAAAAATTTTTTATAACTTGAACTTCAAAATATTTTCCCTCATAAATTTGCAGGCTTTTGTCTGTTTTCTTCACATATCTAGTGTTTCTGGTAAGAATTCTATTTTTCAATTTTTAAAATTTTTGGTAGAGACAAGGTCTCCCTATGCTGCCCAGGCTGGTTTTGAACTCCTGTCCTCAATTGATCCTCTCCCCTCAGCCTTCCCAAGTGCTGGACTTACAGACGTGAGCCACCACATCCAGCTGCAGTAAGAATTCTAATGCCAGTTTGATTCCTTTTCTTTTAAGGGCCACTTTTTTTTTTCTCTTTGGAAATTTAGAATCTTCTCTTTATCTTTAGAGTTCTAATATTTCACAAGGTTAAATTTTTTTTCTTTGTTTTTGTTCTCTACTAGTGGATACTTTCAGCTCTGGGAAATTTTCTTCTCTTATTTTTGGGGTAATTTTCTGTCCTTCACTTACTTCATTTTCTCATTCTTGTGTAATGTTAGTATTATTGGATTCTTTCTCATATTTTCTCTTGTAATTTCCATCTCTTGGTATATTACTTCTATTTTCTTTAATAGTTTGTTGACTTTATCTTTCAACACTTCAACTGGATTTATAATTTTGACAGTTTCTTATTTTTAATTTCAAGACCTACTTTAAAGAATTTATTTATTTAAGAGACAAAGTCTTGGTATATTGCCCAGGCTGAAGTACAGTGGCTATTCACAGGTGTGGTCCCGCTACTGATCAGCACGAGAGTTTTAACTTCCTGTGTTTCTGATCTGGGCTGGTTCACCCCTCTTTGGGCAACCTGGTGGTCCCCCACTCCAGGAAGGTCACTATATTGATCCCAAATTTAGTGTGGACACCCAATCAGCATAGGGCAGCCCAGAAGTCCTGAGCTCAAGCAATCCTCCCGCCTCAGCCTCTGGAGTAGCTGGGACTACAGGTGCATGACACTGTGCCTGGCTCAACACCTACTTTTTAATTTTGGATTGTTACTTCATCTGAGTATGTTAGCATACTATTAATAATTAGGGTTTTTTTGGTTTTCTGAGTTCTCTTAAGTTTCTGTTTCCTTTATGGTCACATTTTCTGTTTATCTTCCCCCCCATGTCAGAGACTTACTTCCCCTAAATATCTAATAATCCTTAGTCTTCTGCTCATATTTACGATGAGGCGGTTGGAATGTTGATGAGGAGTCTTGTGAACGTGGGAGGTGTCGCTAGAGAGGGATACCTGATGCTAGGTGATTTATAAAGTAAAGGGCTCACGGTCCTGCAGGCTGTACAAGAAACACAGCACCAGCATCTGCTCAGCTGCTGGTGAGGGGCTTTGTGCTGCACCAAACCGTGGCGAAGGTCAAGGGGAGGCACGCGCATGTGAAGAGACTAAACCCGAGGGGCACCCTGGCTTTGCAACAAACCACTCTCAAGGGAACTAATCTATTCCCCTGAGAACCAATCCAGTCTTGCCAGAGCACAAATTCACTTACTACTGTAAGAACAGCACGAGGAACTCATGAAGGATCCTCCCTCATTCCCTAAACACCTCCCACCAGGCCCCACCTCCCAATACCTTTCTACTACCAGTGCTCAAATTTCCACATGAGATTAGGTGGGGACAAACCAACCATATCCAAACCCAGCAGGAAGTTCCTGCCAACTTGCTCAACTTCACTTTGTGAGTGGGTAGGAAACCAGCTATTGTGCTAGCATAAAGAATACTTTATTCTTAGGCATTCAACAACACTCATAACAGCTGCCCAAATTCTCCCCAGAGATTATGAGAACACTTGATTTTTAGCCTGAGATAAATGCCTAGTTATTTTATCTGAGATAGAGAGAGGATTCTGCCGTTTCATTCCATATACAGACCTTTATTTAGTCTCCCCGTTTTCAGCCCTGCTTCTCTTGCCCTCTGTCTTGTGTGTCTCCAAATCTTAGTCTCTTTAAAACAATTCTGGGTAGACAGGCCCCTTTCCTTCCTGCAGCATTCTCTGTACCCATTCTACATTATGGTTTCCTCCATTTGGTTTAGTCGGACCACACTTACTTTGGTGCATGCCAAATGAAAAAAAATTTATCTTCCAATTGTCCGTTTCTCATTTTCTGTTTTGTATAGGGTTTTAAAAAAATGATTTTTCTTCCTTTATTATCATCTTATGAGGTCTCAGGAAGAAGAGGTAATAAATGCATGTACTCAGCCAGCTTTAGTAAAAAAATCCTAAATGTAGGTTTAAAAAAAGATACCTGGGGCAGGGTAGCAAACAAGAAAAAACAACCAGTGCAGTGGCCAAAAAAAAAAAAAAAAATCTGAATCTGTGTCACCACAATATTCCTGTGTATAACTTAGTGCTCAGCCTCTTACCCCTCCGGATCCACATGTTTCAGGGATGTGATGGATCTCAGACACCTAGTTCAAACCCTTTTTACAGTTATGTAGGACCCCAAAGTAAAGTGATTTGCCTGAGGTCACACAAGCAGACAGCGGCAGAATGGAGAACAGAAAGATATACTGACTCCCAGTTTGTTTTTTTTACCTTACCACACTGCTGGGGAGTCATCAGGTCAGGGGTCAGATGAGAAAGGTCTTGAAAAATAGTGACAGGATGGCTTTTTCTGGCTGTTCAAGAAATGAAATATTTTGTAATGCTCGTCTGGCAGCACACCGTCCAACAGTTGGCGGTCCTGTGTTGGAAGTGCTGGAGGGGAGACTGCACAGGCCCAGCAACGGCGGTGATCCGAGCGTGTGGCGATCCCGGGAGGGGACGGTCAGGGCCTGGGCGGGATGAAACAGTAGAAGTTGGTGAGTAATGGATGCGTGTACCGAGGAGCGGAGGGAAAACGTTCGTGGGTATTACGAGGGAGTATAAACTGGTTAATTACAGTGATCGGAGGTAAAAATGACTCTTCGCTCTTCTCAAAGACATTTTAAATTATTTTAATAACCACTGGAAGGCTGGGAGTAAATATAATTCACACCATTCTTACTCTCTTGGTTTAGAGATAGCTTATCTACCTCCTTAAATTAATGGCTGTAGTTACCCTCTGTGCACGGCTCCGACAAAAGAAAACCGGCTGCGATTCAGCGCAGGAAAACTGGGCTGCCTGAAACCTGGCCCTACTTTGGAAAAGCCTCTCCTAGCTGTCGTGACGGCTAAACAGAACAGCTACGGTCGCACGGTATTTGGCACAGCGCAGGGCCGGACCGTGGACGCTAATTTCCACCTCGCTCTCCCCTCCTGGCAAAACCACCGCAGGAAAACGACGTGCACCGGGGAGGGTCTCCGCGATGCCCGCGCGGACATGCCCAGTGCCTCAGGTCACAGTGCCACCTTCCGCGGCCGCATTCCGCAAGAGCTAACGGGGGACGGGGGAAATCCAGCCCCCCTTGGACCAAGGCTGCCCAGTGTGGCCAGGAATCCAGGGAGAAGCCCAGGGCTGCTCCCCACGGCGGGGGCCGTCCGGGCCGGGTAACGGGCCCGCGAGGAGGGGGTGGGGCGACTCTACGGTTTGGGAAAGACTCGACTCCGCTCGGCTTCCAGCGGCGCGCTTCCTACGGCAAGCAGGAGGAGACAAACGCCGCCGCCCCTCGCTCGCACCTACCGCCTCTCGCACCGCCGGCCGCGGCTCTCCCCCGCGAGGCCGCAGGGTCGTGGGTGTGTGTGGGTACGTGGGTACGCTCCGCGCCCGTGGCTCTGCTTGGCGCGGACCCGCCGTCGCGGCGCCGACTCGCCCCCGTTTTCCAGCCCCCAGCCCGCGAGCGCCGGGAGGGCCGCGCAGCCGCGCCCCCAGGAGGGCGAGGGACGGCGAGGCGGCGGGCGCGGCGGGGCGGGGCTAGGTGTCTCGCGCAGGGGGCGGGGCGCGGTGACGTCGCGGGCGCCCGGGCCGGGCCGTGGCTGTGGCGGCGGCGGCGGCAGTGGTAGCGGCGGCGGGGGCGACAGCGGCAGCGCCGAGGACCGTGCGGCGGCCGCGGCGGCGGCAGCGCGGAGGTCGGGCGGGACCTGGAGCTTCCCGCCCGTCGCTGGCGCTGGGGCTTTCGCCGCTTGCCCGGCTTCTCGCTCACGGCCCTGGCTGGGCAGGGCAGAACGCCCCCGGGGAGGGGCGGAGCGGTAGGTGAGGCTTCGGGACCCCCTCCCCCTCCTCGCCAGACCTGGGGTGGGGAAGTCCGGGGAGGGGCGGACCCCACCCTAACGCGCCCCAGCCCACCCGCGGTCTCCACCCGGCAGCGCTCCGGTTTGGGCGGGAGCTGGCGCGGTGGACGTGGGGGACCCGGGGCGGGAGGTGGGAGGTGGGAGACGGCGGCTCTGGGCGCTCGGAGGACGGAAGGTGGGAGGTCTAGGAGGCGTGATGTTGGGGCGAGGTAGTGGGAAGACGGAGAAACCGGGGAGCCACGAGGTTGGGGTGCGGTTGGGGCGGATCTGTGGGTTTAGGTGAGTGATGCAAAATGTTGAAGAGTCTTTTTTTCTTCTTTTTTTGGTGAAATGGTGAGATGGAAGATGAAGGGTTGTATTTCGAAAGGAACGTGAGCTGTACATGTTGCCTTTGAGGCAGCTGGAGAAGCTACAGCGCTCGATCTCACAATTCTACTTCGGGGTTTTGATTCTTTCTCTTCTGAGCGGGGTGGGCGGTGGATCGGAGAGGGAAGAGAATCCCTTTGCTTTGGCTCAGGTAGATCATGAGCGTGGATGGAGTTTTACACCCGAGAAGAGGGAGATCTTGGGTGTAGACAACTTCTTTCTGGCAGCAACCATTAGGGTATAGGTCGCATTACGTTTAGCTCCTTAAAGGTGGTGTCTTCCAGTTTTTTTCCTGTGCTTAAAAGATCTCTTTATACCACCTTTTTCACAGGCTTTATCCTGGCCCCTTCAGAGAAGGCCTGAGACTCAGGTGGTTCCTTTGGAAGACACCTTTCTAAGTAATAGTTGCAGGTGGTTGTGGTTGACTGCTTTGCGTGGATGAACAATTCGAACACTTGTGTTGGAGCTAATTATATGAAAAGCGCTTAAATGTTTTAAAGCACACCTGTCTTTTGCGGCTCCTTATTCAGTAGACCTTGACATTTAGACATTTTGCGTTCAACAAGGAATTATTGGAGATTATTTTTCTTAATTGCAGATGTATTTATTGCAATCTTTATTAAATGTTTTAAGAATGAAGTGGAATTTATTTTTTATTTTTAGGTAGGCCCCTCAACTTCTGAGAATTGTTTTTGGAGTCAAGTGCTTTTAAAACGTTTTGGGAGCCCTTGTCTCACTTGTAGGGAAATGTTAACTAAGAGTAAACAGTGTGTGTTCAGTGTTCTTCACGTCAGCGTTTCACAACTTAGCACCGTGAATCAGGATCTTTTCTAGATCCCTGCTCCCTGTTAGATTACAATATTCTCTGACCTTACCTGTCAGTGTCATTTAAGCTATTTCTTGTTCAGAAAACCAGTCCTGTGGTGGACATGTATTATGTAATGAGTGGAAGTAGGCATGACTCTCAATTTATGGAGGAAGAGAAACCGCCATGAAGTGGAATTTAAGCAGTGACTATCCCAAGGATTACCAGTTTATTTGGGAAAATAGCCAGAGAAGTGCTTTCCTGTAACCAAGAGACAAATATACATATATGAGTTTCAGAAGTTGCAGATCATTGCCTTTTTTTTTTTTTACATGCCTACTTAATGAGCAGATTATCATCTAGCAAATATTTCTACTTGTAGAGACTTATAGGACACAGAAGATATAATAGCTATTAAGTGAGAAACTGTGTGGTCCATTTTATAATTATAAATAAAATAGTTAACTGTATTCAGATTGAATTAAAGGTTCATTAAAGGAAACTAAAGGAAAATTTTATTGTTCGATTTTGGATTAATTAGAAGGAAAACTTAAAATTGACACATACCTAGTTTTGGCTGTTAAATTATACTTTGATTTAATTAAGTGGGACAATGTGCACTAAGATACTGGGTGAAACTTTGTGTGTGTGTACTCCTGAAATGACATTTGCATGGCTGACAGTGAGATGTGATTCTTCTCCTTGTAGGAATGAAATCGTATAATTTGGGGAAAGTCTAAAGGTAGAAGTAAGCTATTTCTGTTTAGAATTTCTTGTGCCTGAAAAAAATCCCTACATTTTAGTTTTCAAGAAATATTGTTTGCTAGTTACTACTTCTGATATGCTTGTTGAGTCTATGGAGGTGTTTTTTCTTTTTTTCTTTACTAAAGTCATAGGTAAGTATACCAGTCTTTTAGCTCAACATTATTACTGGAAACTTAAAAGTACAGGTTCCCAGAGCAACAGTTGCTCTGTTTTATACTGTGTTTATGCTTTTAGAAGTGGTATGAAAACTGTTAAATGTGCATTTTGCACATATTATATCAGAAACATTGATGGACAAAGATCAGGGAATGAAGTATTTTGGTTAATCAAATAATCAGCGTATAATCAATTTTCAGAGACATAATGTAATAAAATAAACTTAACATACTGGTTATGTGGAATATAATTTAATTCTCTGTCTCTTCAGGTCTTTCAGTAAGAGTGTAGGCTCTGGGCTCAGAGTGCCTGAGTTCCAGTCTTGGCTTTGCCATTGTATGACTAAGGCAAACTGCTTAACCTTAATTTCTCAGCCTTAACCCTCGCCTTAAATTTTTAATCTGCAAAATGGGAATAATAACGGTAGTACCTAACCCTTAGGGTGGTTAAATGAGTTAATTCATGTATTTAGAATGGTTCTGGCACATAATTAGCTGGTTCAGTAACATCTATTGAAGTTTTACTGTGAACACCATTCATACATTTACTTAATAAGTATATATTGAGCACATACTATATACAAA
>NW_012148274.1:1417562-1423631 GCF_000956105.1 Propithecus coquereli | reverse complement strand
TGGTATTTAAAATTATGAGATGAGCGACGTCATCAGGGGAGTGAATTTAGGTAGAGAAGAGGTCTAAGCATCTGAGCCTTGGGACACCGATCTATTCATTTATTCATCCAAGAGTTGTTTGATTTGGGGATACAGCAGTCAACAAAGGTAACAAAATCTCCACCTTCATGGAACTTACCTTCTAGGTACACTGTGGGAGATGAAGAGGAACCCAGCAAAGGAGATTGACAAGAGGTCTTTGGGTTAGGAGGAAAACCGGGGCATTGTGGTGTACTAGAAGTGAAGGAGAGGAAGTTTTCAAGGAGGAGAGAATGATCAACTGTGTCATTGTTTAAAGATGTGTCAGAGGGTTGAGTAATAGAGAATGCTGCTTGATTATAATGTCTAATAACAGAAATGTCTAAATACCTTTTATATGAGAAAAATGAGGCAAATGTAAGAATCTTTCAATTTTTTACTTCCCTGAATTAATTTTTAAAGAATATTTCAGTCAGGCACAGTGATGCACTTACAGTCTCAGCTACTCAGGAGGCCGAGGTGGGAGGATCAGTTGAGCTCAGGAGTTTGAGGCTGTCGTGTGTTATGATCACACCTGCGAATAGCCATTACACTCCAGCTTGGGCAACATAGCGAGACCCCTGTATGTATATATATAAAAATATATAAAATTCATTGTTTTCGGAACAAAAGAGACAGCGTAGGAGTGTGTACTTGGGCTAAGGAGAGGTATATGACTTTTTATTTTTGTTAACCTTATTACTCTTATTTTTTTAAAAATAAGTAATAGATGTACCAAATCAGAAGGTATAAAAAAGTACACAGGGAAAAGTAAGTCTCTCCTGTCTCATCTAGTGCTTTCTGAAGGCAATCACTGTTTCCAGTTTCTTTTTTTAAACCAGTGAAATTCTGTGCAATAATATGGCATTTAGCTATTCTAAAATTGCATAAATATAAGAAATAATGTATCTTCCACTCTGATATTGAACTCTGCCAATATTTTAGAATAGATTATTTAAAACATAGTTTTAGAGGCCTTGTCAAGGGAAACAGTGATCGCTAGGATCCAGGGTGGATTCACTGTGTCACATCAGACAGTAATGTTAGTTTCCAAGAATTGACATGGTTACTTGACTGAGAAATAAAGGAAGTGCAGTAGTTATAATGTGTCTAGACTTCACTTAGATCTTTTCATGCTATCTTTGTGGAAAATATGAAAAAAATGTGTCCGAGATTTCATGAGGACAGGGACTGTCTGTCATCTGATAGGTACTTACTAAATAGTTGATGAATGAACCTGAGCTCGCACAGTTAAGTGAATTCACAACTGGCTGAATGGCTATCCCCAGAAAATAAAGTTGCTTATTGGGGATGATGAGTGTGGGGAACTGGTGTTAGACGACACACCCATGTGTTGATTGAAGTGACCCAGGATGGTAGCAGGGGTGGTGGCAGAGAAGATAGTGGCAGCTATAAATAGTTGCCAGCATGTTCTCCCTGAGGGTGGGGGATGTCCAGGTGGTCATAAGCTGATGGTAGAGGGGGACAGGTAGGAGACTGTGCTGCCGAATAGCATGAGAATTTCAGTAAGGCTTTTACACAAAGGTTTAGGGGACGGTTTGGAAGTGACATTGGGAGAAAGGAGGGCACCAGCCTCATTTCCCAGTGTTGGGTGTGGAGTGTGAGAGACTGAACAGCTTCCACTGGAAAGGACTACGTGAGGAGAGGTGTCCCGATTGGAAAGCCAGCGTTCAGTTAAGGCAGAGAGACAGGGAGAACGTTTCCTGAGGAAGTTGAGGACTTTTAGAGGAGTTTCTTGATAGTAGAATGAAGTTCCGTAAGCGTGTACTTTTCCACCCTGTTTGCTTCTTATCATTTAAACTTAAAAAAACCTCTATAACAAAAAACTCATCCACCTTCATACTTTATTGCTGTGAGTTGTTCTCCGCTTTATAGTCAAATGTGTGCATTTGCTATACATCTCCATTTCTTCATCTGTAACTTTCTTCTCTACCTATTGTCTTGTTTTTGTCTCCACCCTTTCACTGAAATTGGAACTAGCCAATGAAAATACGAAATATGAAAATTGCTAATGATTATTTTTCTATGCTTCTCTCATTTAACCTCTTAGCAGTTGTACTAGCTTTCTATTTCTACGTTAACAAATCGCCTCAACTTGCCTAAAACAGCAAACATGTATATGTCACAGTTTTTATAGGTCCAGAATCTGGGTGTAGGTGGTGTCTCTGATTCTGCAGTCGCCTCACAGCTGTGCTCGGGGAGGCTCTGCTTCCAAGCTCACTCATGTGGCCGTTGGCAGGCCTCAGGTCCTTGTTGGCTATTTGCTGGAGAAATCAGTCTCTTGCCATTTGGGTCTCTGTGTAGGATTACTTAGAATGTGGCACCTTGCTTTTCTCATATCGAGAGCTCTCTGGGGCAAGAGGGGAGATATTAGCCAGAGTGTTTTTGTAACCTTACCTTGGAAGTGTTGTGCTATCACTTTTGCTGTATTCTGTTCATTAGAAGCCGGTCACCAGGTCCAGCACAATCAAGGCGGGATTTCACAATGGCATGAGCACCAGTGGGAGGCACAGATCATTCAGAGCCATTTTCAGGACTGCCTCCCACAGCGGCATTTGACACAGTTGATTTCTCACTCCTTTGTAAAGCTGTCTCTTCTCTCGGGGTCTTCAGAGCACTCTCCTGTTTTTCTTGCTGGTTCTCTGGGCTCTTTTTCTGAGTCACCGTTTGAATCTTTCATTAGTCATTTATTAAACATTTGAATTTCTCTGGATCATCTCGTCACCTCCTGTTTCATTTTTCCTTCCTTTTTTGTCTTCATTTTATACCTCTCTCCTGAGTCTAAGGATGAGTATATCTAACTTGCTGCTCAGTATTTCCATTTGGATGCCCCTTAAACTGAGTATGTCCAAAACTGAATGTGTAATTCCTGCTCTTCCTCAGATGTTTCTTTCTTTTTTTTTTGAGACAAGCTCACTACAACCCCTAACTCCTAGGTTCAAGCGATCCTCCTGCCTCAGCTTCCTCAGTAGCTGGGACTATAGACACATGCCACCACACCCAGCTAATTTTTCTATTTTTAATAGAGATGGGGTCTTGCTCTTGCTCTGACTGGTCTTAAGCTCCTGACCTCAAGCGATCCTCCTTCCTTGGCCTCCCAGAGAGCTAGGATTACAGGCATGAGCCACTGTGCCCGGCCCTCTGGTATTTCTTAATTCATTAAATGGCAGCACCAGTTGCTCAAACGAGACGTACATCTGGTGTCCTTGATTTCTCTTTCTCCTCCACCTCCCACTATACTGTTCCCCATTGATTTTGTAAAAGTCATTGCTGTTCAGGGATGGTGTGAATGTTTTTACGAGGGAGCGCATCCTCTGCTGCGCTCCAGACATTGAATGAGTGTTTGCTAGGTGATTTTTAAGGTTCCTTCCAATCTTGAGATACTGTGTTCATAGCTATTGAAGATTTTTGATTAGGACACACAATCCGGGCTGTGCCTCAGGTAGCAACTCTTGAACTATCATTTCTAGTTGTTCACCAAAGAATGAAACTAAACCCTGGTATTCCCTTTAACTTTATTATGATATGTTATGTGATGAATAAATAATAATTTTCATCTGAAAATCCCTTTATATATGTTATTTTCATTTTTTCCTTATTTTATTGCCATTCTTTTTTGTTTGAAAGCCCTTTGTATGGAAATAAGATAACCAGTGGGGGAAAATTTTTTCTGAACTTAAGTTAAACATCTCTGAAACTGTAAACTTTTCAAGAAATAAAAGTTCATACGTTGGCTGAGCGTGGTGGCTGGCTTACACCTGTAATCCCAATGCTTTCAGAGGCTGAGCAAGGCGAGAAGATCTCTTGAGGCCACGAGTTTGAGACCAGCCTGTGCAACATAGAGAGACCCTGTCTCTATAAAAAATTTAAAAATTAGGTGGGCATGGTGGTGTGTGCTTGTAGTCCTGGCTACTTGGGAGGCTGAGGCAGGAGGATCGCTTGAGCCCAGGCTTTTGAGGTTACTGTCTGTGATCTATGATTGGGCCACTGCACTCCGGCCTGGGAGAGAGAGTAAGACCCTGTCTTTAAAAAAAAAAAAATAAAGGTTCAGGCCTTAAACATAATTTAATTATAGGAATATAACTTACCTGTTGAACTAATTGAAGCCCTTCTTGAGTGCAACACATACATAGAGAAGTATATAAAACAAATGTATAGCTTAAAACTTTTGAATCAAGCTCTTGCGTAACCATCAGGTCCAGCACTGGGCCCTGCTGGCATTCCACAAGCTTCCTGGTCCTTTCCCAATCACAGTCTGCTCCCTCCCCGGTGAAGGTGTTCACTGTCCTGGCTTGTAGAGGAGTCACCTTCTTGCCTTTCTTTATGTAGACCTTTACAGTTTTGGTTTAGTTTTGCCTATTTACACCTTTATTTACACGGCATTGTGTTGTATGCATTCACATTTGACTTCTTTCGAGATTTAGATTTGTTATGTTTAGTTATAGTTTGTTCATTTTTATTACTGAATAGGATTCCATTGTATAAATACACCACAATTTATTATATTATTGGTGGGTATTTAGGTTGTTTCTTATTTTGGGCTATCAGGAATTATGCTGCTATGACCATTCTTGTACAGGTCTTTTGGTGCATATGTGTATATATTTATGATGCATGTATAGCCAGGGATGGAAGTCCTGGGTCATAGGATATGCATATATGCAATTTGAGTAGATAATTGCCGAACAGCAGTCCTCTGGTTGTACAAACTTACGTTCCCCAAAGCACTGTTTGAGAGTTCTTTTTGTTCCATATCCTTGCTAACACTTGGTATTGTCAGTGTTATTAATTTTAGTCATTCCAGTAGATTTATGGTGGTATCTTCTGGTTTTAATTTGCATCTCACTGATTACTAATGAGATTGTATGTTCGTTTCAGCAGCACGTGTATGATACTAATGAGGTTGAATACCTTTATGTCTCTTGGTTATTTGGAAAACCTCTTTTGTGAAATGCTTGTTCAAATGTCTTGCTAAATTTTCTGTTTGATTGTTTTTCTTTTTCTAGTTAATTTATAGGACTTCTTTGTATATCTTGGATATGAACATTTCTTTGGTGTTGCAAGTATTTCTGCCCTACTCTGTGGCTTGCTGTTTAAAACATCTTAATATCTTTTGAAGAACAGGAGTTAATTTTTTGTGTAGTCCAATTAATATTTACCTTTACAGTTAATGATTTTTATGTCTGGTTTAGGAAATTTTTCTCTATCCTAAGGTCATGAAGATATTCTCTCTTTTTATTTTCTGATAGTGTTATTGCTTTGCTTTTCTGTGATCCGCCTATAATTGATTTTTTGTGTTTACCATGTGGTAGAAGTTTAGGTTAATTTTTTCCCAGATGATTTACTGATTGTCTTAGTCCCATTTATTGACAATTCCTTCCTTTTTCCACTGCTTGGTAATACATCAAGGTTCTCTGTTTTGTTCCATCGGTTTCTCTTTCTTGGTCTAGTGTCACACTGTCTTAGTTACTGTAGCTTTATAGACAGTCTTAATACCTGTAGAGTAAGCACTCCCACCCTGTTTTGCAAGAATATTTTCTTGACATCCAATGTCTGTGAATGACTGCCATGGTCAGTAATCAAGACAGTGTGGAATTGGTATAGGGATAAATACACAGATCAGAGGAACAGATTAAAGAGTCAAGAAATAAACCCACACATTTATGAGTAATTGATTTTCAACAAAGGTGCCAAGGTACAGTCATGAGTTGCTTCGTGGTGGGGACACGTTCTGAGAAAGGCAGTGTCGTTGTTGTGTGACTGTCATAGAGGGCACTTACTCAAGCCTAGATGGTATCGCCTGTGCACGCCTGTGTGGTGTAGCCTAGAGCTCCAAGGCTGTAAACCTGTACAGCATGTTGCTGTACTGAATACTGTAGATAGTTGTAACACAGTGGCAAGTGTTGTATCTAAACATAACCAAACATAGGAAAGATCAGGTAAAATAGGGTATAAAGATGAAAAATGGTGCATCTATGTAGGGCACTTACC
>NW_012148274.1:1402441-1405432 GCF_000956105.1 Propithecus coquereli | reverse complement strand
TTAGATTTTATAATTATATAATCTGTGTTATTTACATAATATAGCCCAAGCATGATTTTCAACATATTCAAGCATTATATTTTAAAAATTATTAGCAAGCTATTATTTTTTAACACTAGGTCTTTGAAAACAATTGTATACTTTTACAGCATATCAATTCAAATGCTAAGTTTTTATCAGAAATATTTCATTGGTATTTACGTCTGTAAATCATAAAATTTATAGTTGAAAAAGTAGATTCACACACCTGAGTTGTTCCAAACATGTTTTAAACTTTCTTAGTAACTGAATTGAGTATCAGTTTTTTGTTTGTTTGTTTTTTGAGACAGTCTCTTGCCCAGGCTGGAGTGCAGTGGTGTGATCACAGCTCACTGCAGCCTTGAACTGCTGGGCTCAAGCGATCCTCCTGCCTCAGCCTTCTGGGTAGATGGGATTACAGGTGCGTATCACCATGTCAGGCTATTTAAAAAATTTTTTTAGATATGGGGTCTCACTATGTTGCCCAGAGCTGGTTTTGAGCTCCTGGGCCTCAGGTGATCTGCCTCAGCCTCCCAAACTGCTGGGGTTACAGGCATGCGCCAACCATACACTAATGAGTATCAGTTTTTGTGTTTAACTTCTGTTACAGTTAAATAAAATAGAAAATTCCATTCCTCAGTCTCACTGGCCACATTTCGAGTGTTCAGCAGCTGAGTGTGGCTAGTGGCGACCACATCAGGCAGCACAGCGCTGGAATGACCAAGTGTGTCGCTGCGTGGTTGGGAGTTTAGGTCCGGAGCTCAGGAAGAGGCGTGGAGACAGCCAGCCAGGCTGGGAGAGCTGTGAGGGACACGGAGACTAAAAGAGTTTGTGATTTTGGACAGACCGATTTTATTTTAACATCTCTGTGCCCCGTTCAAAAAAAAGGCCTATAAATGCGTCTTGGTGAGAGTGAAATTGTAGATGAACATGCAGTATGTTGCGGTGAAGAGTCTGACCCTAGAGTCAGCTAGCTGTGTGATCTTGGGCGACTTACTGAGCCTTTCTAACCCTTAGTCTCCTCCTCTATAAATGGGATGATAAAATCCTTTACTTGAAAGTTTGCCGAAAGGGTTAAATGCAGCATTCTTGCAAGTATGCACTGCATGTAACGCCATGTTTCTTCACTTCTCAGTTGCCATTTCTTTTCTGTGAGGTGTACCGTCGACATAATAATTCATTTTTTTTAGGAAAAAAAGAAACCTACTTTAATTATACGTGTTAATTATAAGCTCAATCCCAATTCAGAAACTTTAAAATATGAAAGAGTATGTATCTTAAAATCGAGGGCTTTTTTTTTTTTTCTTTTTTTGAGACAGTCTCGCTCTGTCACCCAGGCCTAGAACGCAGTGGTGTCAACACAGCTCAATGCAACCTCAAACTCCTGGGCTCAACTGATCCTCCTGCCTCAGCCTCCTGTGTAGCTGAGACTATAGGCATGCGCCACCAGGTCTGGCTAATTTTTCTATTTTTAGTAGAGATGGGGTCTCACTCTTACTCAGGCTGGTCTTGAACTCCTGAGCTCAAGCGATCCTCTTGCCTCGGCCTCCCAAAGTGCTAGGATTACAGGTGTGAGCCACTGCACCCAGGCAAAATAGAGGACATACTGTTAGTACTGATGAGTGCTCATTATGAATGAGATACTATGTCAAATGCCTTATGATGATGTAAAAGGCTTTTTTTTTTTAATGTGCAATGTAATGTGATACTTCTATTGTAAAGTTTCACTTAAGTAGACTTTGTAATGGAAAATCTCTTTTATTTCTGGAAACTTTGAAACATGATGGTGTAAGTCCTTTTCTTAGTTAATTCAGGAACCACTGAATTCTGCTTGAATCTCTTTGGATCCTCTTAAATTTACGATTTCATAGTACTCTGGGCTAACTCTGCAGAATTTCAGTGTAATTCTACATTTTTGTGTATACACGTAGAGAATTAGGATTTTTAAAAAACGCCTTGGTAGAGTTTATTCAGAGAAGCATATTAACAGAGAGGAGGAAAATGGACTCCTCCAGGTCAAAGAGAAATGAATTAGGATTTTTAATGCCTCTTTTTCCTAGGTCTCTTCCTCCAGTCCCATCTAGTCCATTGTTGCTGTCAGTGTGCCGTTCCACCAGTGTCTTGCAGAAGACAAACATTTTTATAGTGCTTACCCCGTGCTTCGTATACATATCATGTGCTAGGGAGTTTTGCTGCCGCCTTTGCAGTATTTCCAGTATACCCACTCAGGTCTGAAATAACATTAGACATTTTGCATCTGTATTATTGGAAATAATGAACATTTTTTATAATGCCTTTGGGGCTGACAGATAAGTTTGATACTATATGCCAACTACATTTGATGGTGGCAGCTGGAAGTGCTGTGTTGGGAATAATTTTGAGACCAGTTACAAAAGGGAGAAATGCTCACCTTGAAATCACAGTGGCTTTTTCCTTTTGTTTCTGTTTTAAATATTCTTAACATTTTACCTTTTTAAAACAGTGTCTACTCATTTGGAAAATTTTGACAATTATTAAGAAGAAAGTAAACAGATTTCTTCTCATTCTTTTTGTTGTGCTTATATTTGCACAATCGAGAGTATACTGTATGTTAAAATGTATACCCTTTCTCATTACTGTGTTATAAACATTTTTTTCATGACAGACATCACTTGTAAATATGTTTTTTGTAAGCTGCATGTTAAGTCATAAAGATTTCACTTAAATATTTCTCAGTGATATGAATGCTTAATACTAAATGAATACCCAAGCTGGTATATCTTAATTCAAAAACTTTTCTCTGCATTCTGGATCATTTGAGCAGATTGGTTTTTCCTGTTCATGGAATTACTGGATCAAAAGGTATGTTTTGTAAGACCTGTAATGTAACCATTTTCAAAGTTGCTACTTCCCAGATACTTCTGTTATTTTAGGGAAGAAGACAAATACTTACCAGTACCTTAAATTTTTCACTTAAACCTTTTTAAAATCATG
>NW_012148274.1:1400249-1402391 GCF_000956105.1 Propithecus coquereli | reverse complement strand
TAGAGTGCCATGGTGTCAGCCTAGCTCACAGCAACCTCAAACTCCTGGGCTCAAGCAATCCTACTGCCTCAGCCTCCCGAGTAGCTGAGACTACAGGCATGCGCCACCATGCCTGGCTAATTTTTTTTTGCTATATATATTTTTAGCTGTCCAGCTAATTTCTTCCTATTTTATTAGTAGAGACGGGGTCTCGCTCTTGCTCAGGCTGGTCTCGAACTCCTGAGCCTCAAACGATCCTCCCGCCTGGGCCTCCGAGCGTGCAAGGATTATAGGAGTGAGCCACCGTGCCCAGCCTTGTTTTATATCTTTTGAGTACATCCCTTCAGGTCTTTTAGGGTACATCCCTTCAGATGCCATAGGTAACTTTTCTAGGTTCATGGCAATATTTACTTTCATTAATGACAGGTAATTTTCATATATATCAGATTATTTTTCATTCCTTTTCTAAACTTCTATATTAAATTTAGGCTGAACCTTTGCTCGATGTTATTCTGTCCTGCATTTAAATAGAAAGTTATTAAGTAGAAACAGTTATTGAAGGTAGATAGAGTTATTGGCTATTTCATGGGGTTTTTCTGCTGGTTAGCTGGTAGTCAATTTTATAGTATTGCTAAGTTTCTAAATCCATTCTGAAATAATTTGATTGTTTATTCTTACGCTTATGATAATTCTTAATTTTGATAGAGCAGCAATTTTTATCTGGTTTCCTGGTGGTTATTAAAAAAGTTACTGAAAATGGGAATAAATTATTCGTTAAGTTTAAACTCACAAATGCAGGTAAAGTATAAATATAATGCTATTATGTTTGTATATAGCAAGTATATACATGTATACTTTATTTATTTTTTGGAAACAGGGTATCCCTCTGTCACCCAGGCTGGAGTGCAGTGGCGTGGTCATAGGTTGCGGCAGCCTCCAACTTCTGGGCTCAAGTGATCCTCCTGCCTTGCCCTCGGAGTGGCTGCAACCCTCAGTCTCTACCCTCAGGATCCTGGGGACGGGGAGGGAGACAAGCAAACGTGCAATTACAACAGCTCGTGATAAGTGTTAATGATACAGGCTAGAACTGGAAGGTGGAAGGGAGTGGTGAAAGATGAGGCTGGAGATTTGGTTTCGATCATGAAGGGCTTTGTACGCCCTGTTAGCATCTAACTTTTACCTTGGGGGCAGTGGCAAGACTTTGGAGACTTTTCATTAAAGGAAATAACAAGCTTATATTGCATATTATGAAGAGTGGATAGGAGGAAGCTAAGTGAGGAGGCCAACTAGGAGGCTGTGACTTTATTCCCATTAAAGCCGAAAAACTAAAGTAGTGACAGTGGGGATAGAGGAGCATACAGAGTTGAAAGCTTTAAAGAACACAGGACTGGATAATTTATTGTCTGTGTGTGTGTGTGTGTACTTCTGTGGGGACAGGACAGTTGATGGGGAGGGAGGAGACTAAGGTGACTCCAGACTTTCATGACGAGCACCTAGGCCAGGAACAGTCCTGTCCAGTATGGTAGCCACTAGCCACATATGGGTATTTAAATCTAAGTATAAACTAATTTAAATGAAATAAGATTTAAAATTCAGTTCTTCAGTGACACTAGCCACACAAATATAGAACTAAAGACTCTTAAATTCTGTACATTTAGCCCAGAGTACTATGAAATCATAAATTTGAGAGCGTCTACAGAGATTCAGGCAGAGAAGAATATCTGGCTATATGTGCTTTAGCAGCAAGATGGGACTAGTGGCCTCTATATTGGATAGTGGAGCTATAGAACATTTCTGTTGTCACAGAAAGTTCCACTGGACAGCACTTGTCTCCAGCTTTTGGTTTCTACTTTCTTTTCCTCCAGAGGAAACTCAAGAGTACCAGGTGGTCTTCTCTAGTCTCCTGAGAACTTCAGCTCCACGATATGCTGTTGTGGCTATTGCTAGGGATCCTGCTAGACACCATGACTGCCACTGCCAACAGCCACTATCACCGCATCATCAGATGGAGGACATTTCCATAATCAGAGAGGGCTCTTTGGGAGAATGCTGAGCTAGAGGGATGCTGAGGCCAGTCACTGTGTGGGGGCAACAGGTGCCCCCAGAAATCACTGTCCATTAGAAATATAATATGAGCCACATATGTAATTTAAAAATTTTCAG
>NW_012148274.1:1389716-1390149 GCF_000956105.1 Propithecus coquereli | reverse complement strand
AATGTTGAAATACAGTGTTTAAAATATTCAGCTCATTTTCTGATAATAAATGCTGATTACTGATGAGCATAACCCATTACAGCAGGTTAGAGTAGTAATTTTGAGATCTATGTCAGAATTTCACCTATAATGCTTTAAATAGCTAATGGGTGGTATATTATATTTTCTGGTTCATCTTATAAATATCTCAGAGCACATCTATGTCAGCCTATCAGTTATAATTAATTTGAAGTAGGTTACTATATTTCTATTAAAGGATTTTCTGCTTTCATTTGTCTTATGAATATTTGGCGTTCCTTTGGAGACTCAGGTTGTAGAAAGCTATTATTATCCTTCTCATCTATGAGGAAAGAGTGAGAGACTGCTGCCTGCGATTGCGTGTTATGCTTGTAGCTATTTGTGGGAAGACTGAGAATTAAAAGCTAACATACAA
>NW_012148274.1:1386988-1389666 GCF_000956105.1 Propithecus coquereli | reverse complement strand
AACTTTATAGGAGAAAATCTTTGAGTTCTTGGGTTAGGAAACGATTTCTTAGATATGATGATATGACACAAAAAGGTATGACTCAAAAAAGAAAATAAAAGACAATTTGGCCTTTATCAAAATTAAAAGCTTTTGCTCTTCAAAAGACATCATTAAGAAAATAAAAAAAGACAGGCTTCAGAATGGGAGAAAATATTTGCAATTCATGTATCTGATAAAGGATTTGTGTCCAGAATGTATAAAGAATTCTTAAAACTGAATAATGAACAACCCAAAGAAAAAATGGGCAAAAGATTTGAATAGACTCTTAACCAGCAAAGATAAATGGATGGTAATAAGCACTTGAAAAAGATGCCCACCATCATTAGTCATAGATATGAGACACTGCAATGAGATGCCACTATGTACCCACTAGGATGGCTAAAATCAAAAGATTGAAATACTGAGCGTTGGTGAGGATGTGGAGAAACTGGAATTCTTGTACATTGCTGGTGGGAATGTTAAATGTTACAGCCATTTTGGAAAATTGTTTGATAGTTTATTAACTTAAACATATATTTACTGTAAGTCCTGAGCCATGGGACTCTTAGGTTTCTACCCAGGAGAAATGAAAACATATGTCCACACAAAGACTTGTAGACAGATAGTCATAGTAGCATTATTCATAATAGCAAAACTAGAAGCCATACAAATGTCCATGAGCTGGTGACTTGATAAAATCCATTATATGAAATACTCAGCAATAAAAAGGAACAAACTACTGATAAATTTAACAATGTAAGTAAGTGAACCTCAAAAACATTATGCTAAATGAAAACACTACCAGTTTATAATTTTATTTAAGTGCAGTTTCTAGAAAAGGCAGATCAGTGGTTGCTGGGGATGGGAGTGGGAGTGAGGATTAACTAAAAACATGCATAAGAAACTCTTTGAGGTGATTGAAGTTTTCTAAACTTCGATTGTGGTGATGGTTGTACAACTGTATAAATTTACGAAAACTCATCAAACTGTACACTTAAAATGGGTGACTTGTATGGCATGTAAGTTATAACTTAAAAAAACCCAAACGTTTTGGCTATTCTTGGCCTGTTGTATTCTCATATAAATTTTAGAATCAGCTTGTCGAGTTAAAAAGAAATATGTTGGGATCCTGATTGAAATTTAATTGGATTTGTAGATTAACTTAGGTAGAATAACTTTTTTATAACATGGAGTCTTTGAATCATTGAATATGTTATGTCCATTTATTTATGCTGCTTTTCACATTTCTCAGTAATGTTTTATAGTTTTCTGTGCAGTATTCTTACACATCTTTTGTTAGATATAGTCCTAGATATCTAATGGTATTGTAAATGGAATTCTAAAATAAATTTTATTTTCTATTTGTTGTTGGTATATGGATATAAAATCGAATTTTGAGTATTGACTCTTTATTTGCTAAATTTTGCAAAAGTCTTATCATAATTTTATATGTAGATTCTTTTAGATTTCTAACTTGTAAAAACTATGTCATTTGTGAACAATTACTGTTTGATGTTTTCTTTGTGATTCTTCCTCCTTTGTCTTTCCTTACTTCACTGGGTAGGGTTTCTGGAATGCGGTTGAACAGAGATAGGAGATGTCATTGTCCTTTCCTGTCTCAGAGGGAAATCGTTCAGTTTTTCACTGTTAACACATAACACATGCGCAAGGCAAGGCCGAGGCATAGGCCTCCCTGATTTGACCGGTAACAATACAGTGAGCTCCTTTAGACTCGGGCAGTTTATCACTTGTACAGTTAGCGGAAAGAAGAATAAGCCAAAGGTGCCGGCTCCCTGTGATGTTTGTCCCCCATACCAAGAAGGAGAACACTGAAATGAAAGGGGCTGGTGCGTACCATGAGCGTGGGGTATTCTGTTCACAAGAAGCCTGCTCTAGATTGCAGCTCAGTGGTTTTGTATTCTACAGCTCTCTTCTGAGATGGGCATGGCCGAAAGTTCCATGTCTCATAAGAACCCAGGAGATGATGAGAAGCTGTGTCGTGACAGCTTCCAAGGGAGACAGGGATGTGGGAAGGGATGTCCTGGTTGTGGCTCCTCAGAGTCCACCAGTCATGTCTTGTTCTGGGAAGATCGCAGGCTTTCTGCCAGGACTCAGATAAGCTGCAGGTGGCCAAAGCGCCATGACAGAACCATTCCCTCCAGATACTTGTTACAGTTGCTTTTGCACATATCCTGTATTAGATTAAGAAAGTTTCCTTCTAGTCTTAATTTGTTAAGATTTTTAATCACTAATTAATGTTAAAATCTTTCTGATACTTTTTATATCTATTGAGATCAAATACTTTTTTTTCCCTTTAACCTGTTCACTGTGGCTAATTACATGGATTTTAAAATTGATTTCTACTGACTAACAAATTTCTTTATGTTTTTTTCCCTTAAAAGACTTCACTTAAAAAAAAATTATTGATGATGACTTTCTTCTCTTTAGATGTGTGCCTGTTTCTGCTTTATATATATTAGGTTGGTCCAAAAGTAATTGCAGTTTTGGACTGTGAATTTTAAATCATTATAACTAGGCTCAAATACATCTTTATTATTAATGTGTAATTTTTTTCTCTTTGTACATATAGAATTCATGGTTGCTGAACTTTTCAAGGAAGAAAGACTATATTGAACTAATTTTTTTTTTTTTTTTTT
>NW_012148274.1:1372830-1374251 GCF_000956105.1 Propithecus coquereli | reverse complement strand
TAAATAGTTATAGAGAATTATGTAATTAATATCTGTGTACCTACCACCTGGCTTACGATAAAGTAAAATATGATAGTGTTAAAACTCCTCATGTAGCTCTCCCTGATTGTGTCTTTATTTACCAACAATGACATGGATATTCAGTCTTAACCAATAATACAGGTCTGTTTCCAAGACCTTTTGAGCCAGAATTCAGAATTTTTCAGATTTTAAAAAGGTGATATGATACATATACTACATATTACCTAACTTTTCAAGCAAGTTTTGTGAGATGATCCCTAATTCCTTTATCAAACACATTGATATTTCTGCATCAGTTCAGGTCTGGTTTTGCCACCATATTAGACAAAGAATTTTTGGATTTTCAGAGATTTTTGGAATTTGGATCTGTGGATAAGGGGTTGTGAACAAGTATATCTCTTTATTATGTTCATCTTAATCGCTCTGGTAGACTTTGTTGAACTTTGTGTTGATCTGATCATAACGTATTGTGAGATGTGGTATAAAATGCAAGATAACGTAAGTCCAAACATTTGCTATTTGAGAAATCAGGGTATCAGTAAGAATGGAGTCGCTGGGGAAGGATACACAGCCTAGAACTAAGTGGCAACCTTGTGTTTACTTCTAAGTATCTACTTGACAAGGTATTTGTCATGGTGAGAACTTGGACAGAACTTAGAATTAACTTGATTAACTGATTGATAAAGATTATTAAAAACTACAATTAACTTGAATATAGCTGAGTTACCCTTCCATACAAAAGGGTGAAACAATAACTGCGACAAGTTTTTACATTGCTCCTTTACAATTGACGGTAAGTGGCATTGCTGCTCCCAGCAGAGGTGCTCTGTTAGGTGGGCTCTGAAACGGTGCTGCTGCAGCCACTCTGTGCAGTAGTTTTTGCTCTCTCTTCAGTTTTAGAGAATCAGACGAAGGTCATACAACCAGATGCATGGTGTTGACAAACTGAATACATTTCAGTTACATGCAGAGGGTGGAAGCAGAGACATCTGTGCCGCCTTTAACTCGTAGAATTTTTTTTTTTAAACCCTCTTACTGCTCACAGAGATATTAGCAATCAGCATTTGGGCCTAATCCATTAATTACTGTGTAAGTTAGTATTGAATGGTTGTGGAGGTCTTTATTTAAACCCTTACTTTATAGTGAGACTTGTTTTTTAAATGTAAAGGTCATACATGCTCACCATTAAAAGAAAATGAAAACAAATAAACAAAAAAACCTGAGAAAAGTATGTAGCAGGGGAAAAAGTAACTCCATCTGGCTGGCCTTTCAGAAATAGCTTGCTACAAGATGTGGAAACAACCCAAGTGCCCATCAATACGTGAGTGGATTAATAAAATGTGATACATGTATACCATGAAGTACTACTCAGCCACAAATAACAGTGGTGATCTAGCACC
>NW_012148274.1:1365327-1371630 GCF_000956105.1 Propithecus coquereli | reverse complement strand
ATCTATGAGGAAAGAGTGAGAGACTGCTGCCTGCGATTGCGTGTTATGCTTGTAGCTATTTGTGGGAAGACTGAGAATTAAAAGCTAACATACAATTACCGTGAGTAGAAGTATTTTTATTTTTAGATCTCTGAGTATATTCCAAGATTCTGAGTGGGTGTATATGGGTGTCTGTGGGGTAGGACCAGCCTGGGGGCGTTTTCTCTCTCAGTATGCATATAATTATTGAGATCAGTGCTTTTCTTGTAGGGAAAAATGATTTTGGAATTTTTGAGTGTTCTCTTTGTATTTTTCATGACCTAGCTAACAAGCTTTGTGGTGTGAATGGTAGTGAATTGATGGTGAAACTGTGGTGTTAATAAACACCTAATTTAAGATAAACCAGATTTCTGGTAATGTTCTTGTTAGAGTTTGGAAAATTACTCTAAACATAAATCCTGGCAGGCTTGCAGAGATTTAAATGCTGTTCTAGTATTTTTTAAAAACTCAAAATGTAGGGTACAAAAACTCACCTTAAGTACCTGTAGGTCTCTGGCTATGGTATTGCTTTGACAGATAAGTTAGTAGAGATTTTCTAGTACTGAGAGCTGAGTTTTACCCAAAGGCATGATATTTTCTGCATATGCATATGGTTCTGTGTGTGAACTTTTAATTTTTTTTCCTTAGAAGATGAGAGGCATTAGTCTGTTATTGTTGAGCTTATGCCATCTTCTTGGAATTAAGATTTAGCTACAGAATTTCCTATTTTTATTCATGCAGGAAGAACAGTTTGTTTTTAAAAAATTGAAATCTTGCCCATTTGGTAAGTTTATTATTTTCAGGGAATAGAGGACAAAAATAAATAGCAAGATATGTAGAGAGGTTGTCAATTTATGGCCTTTGGATATAATTTAAAGATAGAGAAAAGTTTCTCGACAGGAGGAAAATGTTAAAAAGGATTTCATTATATTTGTTTTATATCACATTCAGTTGAAAGTTCCATAAACTAATTTCAAGATTACTACCACTTTTTCAATATATAAGAACTATCTAAGGAATTTCACTTGGATTTAGGTTAATTGTGGCTTTAGGAAACATTTGTTGCCTGCTTGATTTATATTAGGCACTGAGCTAGATTTTGCAGATGGAGGTAATAAGACTTTCCTTTGCCTTTAATAACTAAAACACAGTTAATTATGTTATTTAAAAAACCCTTGGTTACCTTAAATACCTAAGTTAGACTGAGGGGTTTGTGGGTTTGTGGAGGATTGTGACTGTTAAATTTAGTCTGGAAGACTGTGCAGTAGCTGCTCAGTTGATGGGGAAGAAGAAGGTCATGGAAATGAGAAAATGTGGTCAGGAAATTGCATGTACCTGATCATGGTTGTCACATGGTGAAGGAGAGTGGTTAAGAAGTGACTTTAGAGAGATAGGCAGGGCCCAAATATGAAAAATTTTGCATATACTACCAGGGAATTTAGATCTTTATTTCAAGAAGCTGCCAAAGGAAGTATGTAGGTGTGTGTGATTATGTCATATTTAGTTTTAGAGCAGTGGTTCTTAAACTTTTTGTTTCAGCATCCCTTTACCACTTTTTTTTAATTTCAGGATATTATGGGGGTACAGACATTTTGGTTGCATGCTATGACTTTGCCACACCCAAACTATGATTTGAGGTGTGCCCTTCCTCCCCTACAATGCTCACCACGTCCATTAGTTGTGAGTTTACCCACCCCCAACCTCCCAACCCCCAAATAATATTACTACTGTGTGAGCACCTTAGTGCTGACCATTTAGTGCCATTTGATGGCGAGTACATGTGGTGCCTGTTCTTCCATTCTTGTGATACCTTGGAGGATAGACTCTAGCTCTATCCAGGAAAATATAAGAGGTGCTAGATCACCATCGTTTTTTATAATTGAGTAGTATTCCGTTGTATACACATACCATATTTTATTAATCCACTCATGGATTCACGGGCACTTGGGTTGTCTCCACATCCTTGCAATAGTGAATTGTGCTGCCATAAACATTTGGGTGCAGATGTCTTTATTATAGAATGACTTTTGCTCTTTTGGGTAGATGCCTAATAGTGCTATTGCTGGATCAAATGGTATTTACATTTTTAGCTCTTTGAGGTGTCTCCAAATTCTTTTCTACAGAGGTTGCACTAATTTGCAGTCCCACCAGCAGTGTAAGAGTGTTCCTGTCTCTCCATATCCTTACCAGCGTTTGTTGCTTTGGAATTTTTTGATAAAGGCCGATCTCACTGGGATTAGGTGATATCTCATTGTGGTTTTGATTTGCATTTCTCTAATGATTAGAGATGTTGAGCATTTTTTTTATATGTTTGCTGGCCATTATTCTGTCTTCTTTGAAAAGTTTCTGTTCATGTCCTTGTCCTGTTGCCCAGGCTGGAGTGCAGTGATGTGATCATAGCTCACCGTAACCTTGAAATCCTGGACTCAAGTGATCCACCTGGCTCAGCCTCCTGAGTTGCTTGGACTACAGGCATGTGCCACCACACCTGGCTATTTTTAAAATTTTTTGGTAGACACGGGGTCTCGCTATGTTGCCCAGGCTGGTCCTGAAATCCTGGCCTCAAGCGATCCTCCTACCTTGGCCTCCCAAATTGCTAGGATTACAGACATGAGCCTGTTCCTGGCCCCCTTTACACTCCTAAAAATTAATGAGGACCCCAGATAGCTTTTGTTTACGTGGGATATATCTATCACTTTTTACCACATTAGAAATCTGAGAAATTCTTAAAACATCAGAGTACACAAGCACACATTCCATTAGCTATCAGTGGGATAATATCACATGTCATGTAGCCTCTGGAAAACACTGCTGTACACTTGTGAGAGAATGACAGTGAAAAGGGCCAATAATATTATATTATTAGACAAATAGTTTTGCCCTCATGGAATTTCTGAGAGGGTCTTGGGCTCCTCTGAGGGTCCCTAACCCATTTGGAGAATCGTCGTAGTAGAAGATCATTCTGGCCAATGGTGTTGAGAATTGTTTAGAACCTACAAAACACATTTTAAATTGTGCTCCAGTATGTACATGTGTATGTGTATGCAGACCTGAAACAAAGTTTCGGGAAACGGTGTTGTATTAGTTATCGCTTGTATCATAACAAATTACTTCAAAACTTACTGGATTGAAAGAACAAACGTCTCAGATTTTATGAAGAAGGCAGCTGGGTGGTTCTGGCTCGGGGTATCACGTGAAGTTGCAGTCAAGGTGTCAGCTGCGTCCACAGGCATCCCAAGGCCTGAGTGGGGTTGGAGATCTCTTTCAAGCCGTCTCCCATGCTGTTGGCAGGAGACCTCAGTTCCTGGCAGTGCGACTCTCCATAGGGCAGTTTAAATGTCCTCACGACATTGCAGCTCGCTCCTCCAGAGCAAGTGATCTGTGAGAGTGACCGAGACAGAGGCCCTGTGTCTTCTATGACTTAGTCGTGAAAGTAATGTGTCAGTGGAGGCCAGTCCCTACGTCCAGGCCACACTCAAGGAGAGAGGAGTTTTGCTCCCCTTGAAGTGAGGAGCAATTCTTTGATAGAATCAAAGAATTCATGGACATAATTTAAAACTACCACAAATAACCGTCAGAGAGTCTTCCATGAATTTCTTGTTTCCTGCATACCTTGCTGAGTATGCCAAGAATGCAAGGCCTTAACTGCTCTCAGCCCAGCCCATTTTTCAGGACTGTGTTTGCAGTGAGCTGCCTTGAGAGAGGAGGTAATGTCTCTCATTGGGACAAAGAGCAAGCTTACTGATTACTCGCTATAAAAGTGGTGGATTCCCTAAGCTCAGTGTTCCTCAGCTGTGGTGCAAACCCACTGCATGCGCAGCATCCGTTTGAGACCCTCCACGTCACCTTGTGGGACTTGGTAACAGGGTGCCAATGCAAGCACACTCCTACTCACGAGTGTGAGTACTAAAGTTCTCTGTGTCTGACCCAGGAGACACATGTGTTCTGTCAGTATCCATGAAACAATCATAGGCTAATATTTTAACTTGTAACTAGAGTTGAATAAAATCCCAGACCTTTCTTCACAGTTGTTGAGAATGTTTACCTTTAGTGTGATGCACTTTGAAAATAAGCTGTGTATGTTCTATACTCTGCTCTATTCCCGTTTATTTTATTAGAACCGAAAAAAAACAAGCTAGGTTGCCATCTACCAAACTGATTTTGCAACCTATTATTGGGTCATAACCTTAAGTTTGGAAAACACTGATCAGGGAGTCAGGTTAGAAAGTTGTTATAATTCAGGTAGGTTATGATGCCACAAACCAAGGTAATAATTGTGAGAATGGAGGAAGAAGATCAACTTAAGAAATATCTGGAAGTCAAAGGATAGGAATTGTATTCTTTGATGATACATAGGATGTAAAGGAGATTTAGGATTTAGGAAGGACCCTCAGGCTTCTGGCTTGAGCATCTGGTGTCATTCATTTGAATAGACGTTGTCCACCCACCATGATGTTGTTTTCTGCTGCAGGAGCAGATTTGGTTATGCAGTGGCAGACAGATGTGGAGTTCAGTTTGGGGGCATGATGAGTTTGAGGTGCGTGTGAGAAATACAAGTGAAGATGTCCAGACAGTGGGATATTTGGTTCTGATTGTCAAAGAGAAGATTAGTACTGGAGATGTAAATCTGGAGTCTTTTTTGTACAGATTAGATTTTGAGTTGGTGGGGGCCGCGAGAAATGATTTCCCAAGGATGATACTGTAGTGTGAGAATAATACAGGAATAAAGATACAACTCTGGAGATCAGAAACATTTCAGGGAGGAATGACCAAAGAAGGCGGAGGACTAGGGGAAAGGAGGGTCTGTTATAAAGAAATCAAGAGAGGAGAGTGTCAAGAAATTGGGAGTGCTTAAGATGGAAGACTATTTATAGACAGAAGTTACAAAGGCATTAGGGACGAAAACCTTCAACAAGGTTTCTCTGAGGGAAGCCAGAGGGAACGGGAACTAAAGTACTCACGGAAGGATTAGCTTGAGCCCACTGCATCAGAGTGGAGGAAAATAGTTAAGGAGGGTGTTGATGTAAATGAAAGTGTGGCAAGAGAAGCTGAGGTAGTTCCTGTTTGATTTGTTTCTCTGTGATATAGGAGGCAAGGTATATTAGACTGGTAGGGCTGCGACGAGAAAGCATGGCAGACTGGGTGGCTCAAACAACAACAGTTTATCTTCTCGTCATTCTGGAAGCTAGAATTCTGAGACCAAGGTGCCTGCTTGGTTGGTTTCTTCTGGAGGCCTCTCTGGCTTGTAGGTGGCCATCTTCTTCTTGTGTCTTGACATGGTGTTTCCTCTGTGCTTGCCCGTGTCCTCATGTCTTTTTATAAGGACACCAATCCTACTGGATCAGGGCTCACCTCAGTGACCTCGTTTAACCGGAATTGCCTCTTTAAAGTTCCTGTCTACATTCTAAGGTATGGGGGTTAGGACTTGAGCTTAAGCATTTTGGAGAGGGACACAGTTCAGACATAATGTGAAGTTGTTTGCTAGAAGTGACAGGCGGAAGGCCAAGGTCTGGAATAACTACCATAGCAAATGTTGGATAGGAAGCTAACTGAAGGACTTGTAGGACTCTGAGGGGGCACATCATGGGCTCAGCGGAGGTTGGAAATCAAGCTGAACAGCTGCATGGTTTTCTGCAGCAGCAGTCAGGATTCCAGGAGTATAACCAGTAAAGGTGTTTCTTTTGGATTAATCACGGGCAAGGGAGTTTGGAATCTGTGAAATTATTTTATCAAACTTTTATAGTATCCCTAGTCCTGGGCCTGGGCTCCCCAAACTGAGGCAGTCAGCCTCCCAGCCGGGCCCTAACAGCGGAACCATGGGCTGAACCTGC
Source organism: Propithecus coquereli (assembly GCF_000956105.1). Lineage (NCBI taxonomy): Eukaryota > Metazoa > Chordata > Mammalia > Primates > Indriidae > Propithecus > Propithecus coquereli. The sequence continues at coordinate 1,365,781 of NW_012148274.1, read as the reverse complement.
TCAGCCCCGGGGCCTGCACTGCCTACGGGGTTGGCCCCGTTGGGCCTGGAGCTGTATCCTTAAGTGTGGGAAGGGTGGTCCTTTTTCTTTTCTTTTTTGTCACTTTTTTTTCTTTTTGTGCTTCAGAGACACCAGAATTAATAACAATATTTTTGACTTTGAAAAAAACAAAAAAAACCCCAAAACCAAACCAAACCAAAACAAAAAAACTTTTATGGTATAATTTATGCAGCAAATTGCACTATAGAGTATATAGTTTGATAAGTTCTGATACATCTATGTGCTGGTGAAAATATTACCCCAAACAAGATAAAGAACATTTTCATCACCCCCAAAAGTTTCTGCTTGCCTCTTTGTGGTCCGTGCCTCCCTTCACCGTGGCCCTAGCCACACACTTACTTGCTGTCTGTCATAATACCCTAGTTTTGGAATTTTATATAAATGGAGTATGACA
>NW_012148274.1:1354109-1355577 GCF_000956105.1 Propithecus coquereli | reverse complement strand
CATCATCATGCCTGGCTAATCTTTCTATTTTCTGTAGGGATGGGGTCTCCCTGTATTGCTCAGACTGGTCTCAAACTCCTGACCTCAAGTGATCCTCTTGCCTTGGCCTCCCAGAGTACTGGGATTATAGGTCAGAGCTACTGTGGCTGGTCTAGCAATTAAAAATCTTATACACACCTTTTGTTTAAAAGATTTTTAGAACTTTTCTTAAGCTTGTGATCTTTAGTTATTTGCCTCTGTATAAAAGCTCTTTTATAAAGAGAATTTTAAAGTGGTATTATACTTTCTTTTGGGGTTAGGTTAATAAGAATTATAAAGAAAGTAATAAACTTGTCTAAACTTATGCAGTGTTCTTGAATGATGCTAAGAAGAAGGAATTAAAAATGATCTATATCTCTGATGAAGTACAGTCACGTGCCACACAATGACATTTCGGTCAACTACAGTGGTCCCATAACCATAAGATTATAATACTGTATTTTCACTGTACCTTTTCTTTATTTGTATATGTTTAGATACACAAATTTTACCATTGTGTTACAGTTGCCTGTAGTATTTTGTACAATAACATACTGACAGCTGTGTAGCCCAGGAGCAATAGGCTATACCAGATAGCCCAGGGCGTGCAGATACCATTTAAGTTTGTGTAAGTACACTGTGATGTTGCCACAGTGATGAAATTACCTAACGACACATTTCTCAGACATATCCCTGTCACTAACCGACACATGACTATAAATCTAATTTAAGATTACTATTGATTGTCGTACCATTCAGTTACTAATACTCAGTTCAGGTATTCACATCTACTGTTTTGGCTACTCAGAGATCACTAGTTACATTGCATTTCAGACCTACTTTTTCAGCAATAAACATAGTTTATTTTTTCTGGTCATAAATATAATACTGAAAAACATAGTTTGGAAAGCAAAATTTACCCCAGATCCTCCCATCTACTGATAACTTCGCCATTCCACTGTTAATATTTGATGTTTCTCCTTAATGAAGTATCTCTATGGATATACACATAACAAATTTTACCTGGATGAAATATTATAGGTGTTATGCTGTGACCTTTTTTTTAGCCAACATTTCTACTGTGTATTAAAGCCTTATATATCTAAATCATTATTTTTAATTCCTACATACTATTCTGTTGTGTCTATACTAGTTAACTAATATCACAGAGTTAAATCTTCAAATTTACTTGGTAATGCAATGCAAATTTAAAACTAAACCTTGAATTCATTTGAATCAGAGATTTCAAAGTAGTTAGAAATTATAATTGTATTTTTCTTAGATACATTGTAACCTTAAGCTACTTTGTTTTTATTAATACTTCTAACCATTTATCTTCTTTATTAATACTTCTAACCATTTACTCAAGGTTTGAATGTTGTAATATACTTAAATCTCTAATTCTATTAGAGACCCAGCCTTTCTTTTTTTTTTTTTGAGACAGAGTCTC
>NW_012148274.1:1352069-1354059 GCF_000956105.1 Propithecus coquereli | reverse complement strand
TAATTTCTTTCTATTTTTTTAGTAGAGACGAGGTCTCGCTCTTGCTCAGGCTGGTCTCGAACTCCTGAGCTCAAACAATCTGCCCGCCTTGGCCTCCCAGAGAGCTAGGATTACAGGCGTGAGCCACCGCGCCCAGCCATGAACTGACACTTTTTAAAGTGTCTTCTCATCCAAGAGCACCGATAACTTTTCTTTTGTTCAGGTGTTCTTTCATGTCTTTCAGTAAAGTTTTATAGCTTTTCCTAAAAATGCTTGCACTTTTTTGTTAGATTTATATCAAAGTGCTTTAATGGTTTTGTTGTTCATGGCGAATGAGATTTAAATCTTTTAAAATTAAAAACTGCATTTTCTAATTGTTTTTAGCGATGTACAGTACATGACAGTATTGATATTTATCTATTGGTCTTGTGTCTGACCAATTTGTTGAGTTCTGTTATTAGTTCTAATAACTTGTCAGTTGATAATCTTTGGTTTTCAGTTAGAAAATCACATTATTCAAACATTGAGTTTTATCTCTTCCTTGTTAGTCTTTATACCTCTTTTTTCTTTTCCAGTTCATGGTATATTTTCAGCGTTCAGTTTTGAGTTATGTAAAATATCTTTAAAATGGTGTTTACTGTGAAATACATTATGCTGTAATGACATTTTGAATGAATGAGTAAATAGATGATAGAAGGGGCAAATATTCCTCAAGTGAGAGGTAATGGGAAGTTTCTGAGAAGGAACATATTTATTACTGGAGGATTTAATGTGTGGTCTTTTCATTACAGATATGGTGTAAGATATTTCTTCAAGATTGAACAGCAGTGACCTGTTATTTCTGGTTGACCTGAAGCTGACTTATAGCCATAGAGAAACCTTCCAACGTTCCTTCCATCTTTTGTTTTCTGCTTTACATCTGTTTTGGCACCTGAGTTCACCTCGCAACCATGTATGGAAGTACTCGCTCTGTTGGGAAGGTGGAACCGAGCAACCAGAGCCCTGGGCGTTCACCTAGGCTTCCCCGTTCCCCTCGCTTGGGTCATCGCCGAACCAATAGTACAGGAGGGAGTTCTGGAAGCAGTGCTGGAGGTGGCAGTGGGAAAACCCTTTCAATGGAGAATATACAATCCCTAAATGCTGCCTATGCCACATCTGGCCCTATGTACCTAAGCGACCATGAAAATGTGGGTTCAGAAACACCTAAGAGCACCATGACACTTGGCCGTTCTGGGGGACGTCTGCCTTATGGTGTTAGGATGACTGCTATGGGCAGTAGCCCCAATATAGCTAGCAGTGGGGTTGCTAGTGACACCATAGCATTTGGAGAGCATCACCTGCCTCCTGTGAGTATGGCATCCACGGTACCTCACTCTCTTCGTCAGGCAAGAGATAACACAATCATGGATCTGCAAACACAGCTGAAGGAAGTCTTAAGGGAGAATGATCTCTTGCGGAAGGATGTGGAAGTAAAGGAGAGCAAACTGAGTTCTTCAATGAATAGCATCAAGACCTTCTGGAGCCCAGAGCTGAAGAAAGAACGAGCCCTGAGGAAGGATGAAGCTTCCAAAATCACCATTTGGAAGGAACAGTATAGAGTTGTGCAGGAGGAAAACCAGGTTAGTTTTATATGTATGTTTACCTTTATTGGCCGAATTCATGACATAAATGAAACGAGCCATTCTTTTTTTTTCCCCCTTAGATTTTTCCCTTCTTCATTTATCTTCCTTTTTCCTATTTATTTTAGTATTTTCTGTTCTCTGTTTCTCAGCCTTTTCCAGGGGTCCTGTACCCTGTTTTTTTCCTAGTTGTCATGTCTGCTTGCTCCCCTTTCTTGCTTGTTTCTTTTCCCTGGGTTCTCTTTTTTTTCGTGTCTTTTCTTTCAGCGTATATTATCTTCTTTTCAGTTCTCTTGTGAGAATATTATTTTGCCACATACTCTTAACATCCATTACCAAAATTATTTAAACTATGTAACTTAAGTGTAAGGTATACCATTAAGATTTGTTAT
>NW_012148274.1:1349640-1352019 GCF_000956105.1 Propithecus coquereli | reverse complement strand
GAGTGCTAGGATTACAGGCGTGAGCCACCTTGCCCGGCCTGAATGTTAAATCTTGTAAAACTCATACTGCGATGCCTGGCATATGGTAAACACACACCAAGTGTTAGCTTTTGTTATCATTCAAAGAATTTCAGATAATGAATGAATCACTTATTTTAAGCAATATTCAGATTACTTAAAAAACAGAAACACTTTGCATCCTTTTTCGATCTTGAAATAGAATTCATCTTAAATAGTAATTTGTAGATTACCACTTGTCACCTACCTTACAATCTATAATCATGAAAAGAAATTTTTACTTCATGAACTAGGTAAATCTTGGAAAGAAATTTCCTAACATTACTCGCAAAATGCTGTAATTTCTGAGCTTGGTGTACCATTTCTATTTCTGAGATGCAGGGAGAATTGGAGTCTTTCCTTAAAGGTTTAGGTTCTGTGTATTTCCTGTCCTGTTTGTGGCTAGCCTAAGCCTGTCTTCACTGGCTCACTAATGTAGAGAAGAGACTGTGTTCACATTTTTGAGGATTTTTAACCTATTTGCGTTTGACCAGAATATATAGTGTCTTTAAAATCTTATTTTTGACCATGTGACTTACTTGGATACCATTTTCAGTGAAGAAACACAAGAGTCAATTCTATGTAACAGGATTTTGGGAAAATATTATTTAAAATGTTGAAGCCTGTTGTTACTTGACCTGAGCCAATTCTTTGAAAGAATGTCAGGAAGTCACAGAGATCTGGTTTAGACCTATATTGATTTATGTTTGACAGAAATGTGGAAAGTAGATAGGCATAGTACAGTCAGCCCTCCAAATCTGTGGGTTCTGCATCCACAGATCCAACCAATTGTGGATTGAGAATATTCAGGGGAAAAAAACAATAAAAAATAGCAATGCAACAAAAAATAATAGAAATTAAAAAACAATACAACAACTATTTACATAGCATTTACATTGTATTAGGTGTTAGAAGTAATCTAGAGATGATTTGAAGTATACTGAAGGATGTTTGTAGGTTGCATGAGAATACTATGCCATTTTACGTAAGGAACTTGAACATTGAAGAATTTTGGTATCCATAGGGGTCCTGGACCCAGTCTTCTGTGGGTACTGAGGGACGACTACCTGTGTTTTTAAAATTTGTTTTAATTATGCTTGTAGAGTGTGAATATATTTTCTTTTTTTAAAAATTGAAGCTTTATGGTAGTTTGAGTATAAAGCTTTATACGTAAGTGAAGCTAAAGCCTCCGCAAACATTTTTCCGCTGATCTCCTCTTACAACATAAGTTTCTTTCCCTCTAACCATTGCCGTTTCAAATTTGGCATTTCCCATGTAGGAATTCTTTATATATTCTGTTTATAGATCTTTATACATAAATGTTGAATATATTTTTCACCTAGTTTTTGGTTTATCTTTTAATTTTGTTTGACATTTTTTGGTATAATACTGTGTCATTTTGATGTAATTCAGTGTATTAGTTGCTCATGATTTTTGCTTTCTGTTTCTTATTTAAGAAGACTTACCCTAACTCATGTTCACAAGAGTGTTCTTTTAAACTTTCTTCTAATACTTTTAATAATTTAAAAATTAGTATCTTTAATGTACATGGAATTTATTTCAGTGTGAAGTAGGGGTACAATTTATTTTTTCTAAGAACACCAGTTATTCAGATCCCCATTTACTGAGTGGTTTGTCATTTCCTCACTGTTTCGAAATGTTACTTTTAGTATATATTAAATTACCATATATAATTTAGACTCTATTCTTGGACTAATATTATACAGTTTTAATTACCATAGCTTTACAAGACTATAGTTCTTTATGGGTCAGATGTGTCTTTGTTGTCCAGAGGTTTTCCCAGTAATGCCCAGTGGGCATTATGCAGTATCCTGTCATCGCACACATTATTTTCTTGATGAAATATGTGAATAGTCACATTAAGCGGGATACATATAAACAATAAGTACCTTCATATCAGATCAGGTCAGGTTTTGCTGCTAAATGAGTTAAAAAGAAAAAACTTATTTTCAGAACTTTTTGGATTTTTGCGGTACAAATAGGGGATTGTGGATCTGTAATTCAATTTGGGGATGTCTTCCTTCTTTGTTCATCTGTTTGAAATTGTTGGTTATTCTTGTACCTTTACTCTTCCATTTGAGTTTCAGAGTCAGCTTGTTGAGTTATGTGAAAAATCCTGCAGAGGTTTTCACTGGGATGGTGCTAAGTAGTTGGGGAAGAACTGACGCTTTTTTTTTTTTGAGACAGAGTCTCACTCTTTTGCCCGGGCTAGAGTGAGTGCCGTGGCATCAGCCTAGCTCACAGCAACCTCAAACTCCTGGACTCAAGTGATCCTCCTGCCTCAGCCTCCCGAGTAGCTGG
>NW_012148274.1:1338209-1338615 GCF_000956105.1 Propithecus coquereli | reverse complement strand
TCCCCCAGGTGATTTTGATGTCTCCTCACCTTGTGGGTTATTGATGCACAAGATAAATGTTCAAATGATATGAAAGCAGAACAGGTAAATACTTCTTCAGTTGACATTTAAGTTGTTGGGAGTGTAGGACAACACCAAAAATACATCATTCCTAAATATAAAATAATAGTATATTTTCAGTTTTTATAGTTTGGTGTTGAATTGTGGGAGGAAAAACAAGTTTGCTTTCTTCAGTCTTGTGATAAAGTATCAATGTAACCTAGGTCTTAGCAACTGTATATTCCTAGGGGGGTGAGTATTGTTTTCTTTTTGTTTGTGTTTGTTTTCTTTTTTTTGGTAAAAATGAGTTTGGTACATTTAGAGATATAGAGTATGTACTGGTGGCATATCAGTGCCCAAATATGAG
>NW_012148274.1:1329493-1336364 GCF_000956105.1 Propithecus coquereli | reverse complement strand
TCTCCTGGATAGAGCTGGAACGCATTCTACTAAGTGAAGTATCCCAAGAATGGAAAAACCAGCACCACATGTACTCACCATCAAATTGGTATTAACTGATCAACACATAAGAGCACATATAAGAATAACATCTATTGGATGTTGGGGAGGGGAGGAGGGGACGGGTATATGCATACACAAAGAGTGCAATGCGCACCATCCGGGGGATGGACATGCTTGTACCTTGGACTTGGGGGGCGGGGCAAGGGCAACATATGTAGCCTAAACATCTGTACCCCTATAATATGCTGAAATAAAAAAAAAGTCACAGTCCCCCCCCTAAAAAAAAAGATTATGGAAAAATTGCCCATGAATAAATACTTCCCTTTAAAGGTCCTAAGTTTCAAGAATAGAATGACTATATATCTCTGTGTGTGTGTGTGTGTGTACATGTATATATATATGTAATACATAAAATTATATATAAGACTTAAAGTGGATTTGAGTTTTCTGGATTAATCACTGAATTAGCTAGCCACAATATACGTTGCCGATGATGCTGAAAATATGCCCATCACTAAGATGGTTTTTATTATCGAATGACTTGGAAATGTTCATTTTAATGAGACTAAAAGTTATTGGTGTACTTGTTTATGTTGAAATGATTGAGGCAATTGTATATGCTTATACTTTAGAAGCTATGTGGGGGGAAAAAACCCAATGCAATATCCTTTCTAGTTATCAGGATACATTCAATGGCAAAATATTTGAATCTTCTGAAAAGACAGTAGTGGATATTTCAGTTCAGGGCAAGTGAAACAGTCCACAGGATTTTCATGCCAAAAAAACCATATGTGCTAGAGAAGGGTGCACGCTGCCTTATCTAGATTCCGCCCCTTGCCCTAATTAAACACCAATGCTGGCAGGAATATATTCTTCCTACACCCACTATAATTACTACACAATCCTAAAATTGTATAACTTTGGTCCAAAAAACGAAGGGTGCAATTTTAAAGTAAGTGAAACACTGCAATGAGATACAGAGACTGAGAATGCTAATGAATAGATTATAGTCAGTCAGCAGTGGGGCCTAATTAAACTCTGCATTCATTATACCCTCCGTAGCCCTCAGAGGTCAGACATCTTCCACTTTGTAAAGAAGACTGGTTTATGGTTTAATAGGATTTACAGTAATTAAACAATTTCCCCATTTCAGTTTGAGGCTGGGGATTTAGGAACATTCTAAATATTTGATCTGATTGGACCATAGAGATCTCAGTCTAGAATCCTATCAAGCAATTTTAAGCAAATGTGTTTTCACCTATCAAACACATTCACCTATAAAAACACATTTGCTTAAAATTGCTTGATGTGTATGTTTCATTATTACAGAGTCCTTTTAGGAGATCGTTTCTAAAATAAATACCCAGGTGTTTTTATGTCTCACACTTTGTTGTTACTGAGCTTTCAAGTATTGGTGGTTGGAGAGGTAGAACAATATGTATTTTAACAAGGAAGGCTTTTTCATTTTCCTTTTTTAGATTGGCAGTAAGAAAGGCTTTTATTGTATATTTTTTGATGAAGAATAAAAATCCAGCTGTGAGCTTGGTGGAATTGGAGAGCTAATAAGACTTTGGATCATTTATATTTTTTATTTTATTCTAACCAGCTTCTAACCAGATACTGTCATACATCTTTCTTGATCATGCCTTGTAATAGTTCTATATGTTGAATTTAGTTGGAAGCTTAATTTAAAAATAATTATTTTAAAGTACTTTCATTGAAATTTTATGTGATCAGAGTATATTGTGTTTAATATTACAGGGTGGCAAGTGACTTTAATGTTTTTTGCCTTGTGTGTTTTTTTTTCTTTTTGGAATATGATTTTTATGGTTCTCATTTTATTTATTTAGGAATCAAGAGAATTTCAGGTTTAGAAATGCAAAAAGATAAGCTTAACCCTGTGCAAACCTTTGTTTTATCATCACGAGATGACAAAACCTTTATTTTGTTCTCGTTATTTGCAGACTATTGGCTATTAACATTTATATAATTTTAAGTTGTACCATTATTATTTGCATTTAAATAAGCTTTTTCATGAGATTGCTAATTGTTTCACTGTTATTTAATATCTTAAAATTTGGGATCTATTTCTTGGACTAGTTGTTTAAATTTTCTTTTTGACAATTGTGTTTCAATATAGAGATGAATTATGAATGATTATTGAGAGTAATGGGGATAAATCGGCATTCTATTTGCCAGATAAATTTAATCATTCTCGTTTTAGAAGTGGAATGTGTCAAAGGCACTGTGCAGAGTGCTCTGAGAAAATGAAATCAAATGTAAAATAGGTAATGTTCCTTTTGGGGAGTTAGCAATCATTTTGAGAAACAAAATTTGTGCGTGTGTGGCTTATGGAAATTTAATGCAATATGATGACTAATAAATTTAATACAATGTAATGACTAATAAAGAACATTGCACAAATATCTGACAGGGCTTATTTGTGAGGAAAAAAGGACAGAATTTGCCAGAGAATTGCCATTTCTCTCTCTCTCTTTTTTTCCTCTCTTCTTGGATTTCACTGTGCAATATAGTGTGTGATTTCATCTCAGTGAAATAGAATTGTTTTTAGGGATTTCTTAATTTACTGTAAATTTGCAGATAGTAGCTTAAATATGATTTGGGAGACCTACTTTTTATTCTCCTGTGCAAAGGAAACCAGAAAATGAATTTAGTTTTTAGTTAATTAATCTTGATTAAGGGAGATCATAGTTCTACTTTACTTTTTAAAATCATACCACCCCACTGGAACTTGGCATCCTGTTATGGGTGCTCTGTGTCCCCAGAAGAGTGTAGGGATGTCTAGAAACCATGCTTTATGAGAAGTGGTTGAAGGAACAAAAGAAGAGAAGACTTGTGACATTTTAGTTAGAGTCTTATTTGATGGACAGCCATGGGGAAAGAGGTTTTTCCTTTTTTCTTTCTTGGTATTGTTTTTGGAGAGCCAACACTGGAAAAATGAGTATGAATATTAGATTTTAGTTTTAGATTTTGTCTCCATGGAGGAATGTGTTTTCTAAAAAAGTTATATCCATTTGATGGAAGGGTCAGTTTCACAAAATAATGCTTCACCATCACCAAAATTGGTCACTTGGAGGTCAGGTTGCTCTCTGACAGCTTCGTGGGTGCTCAGAGTCATTTAACTCTTCAGAATGCCTGAAGTGGTGTGGAATAAAGTGGTACTTTGTGGAGAACCATTCAGGGAGTTTCCCCCATCCTCCCGTCCCCTTTTGTCCCCTCTTTCCTTTCTTCCTGCCTCCTTTCCTTCCTTCATGACAGCTTTATTGAGATATAATTGAACTTACCCTTTAAAGTGTACGGTTTTTTCTTTCTTAACCTGACTTATTTGAAGAAGAATTTGAAGAAAGTAATAGTAAGTTGCCCTAGGGAGTTCTCGAACAAGGGAGTAAATGACATAAAAATGCTGTTTAGGAGCAGCTTTTATTGCTGTCAGCAGAGTGGACTGAAGGAAGACAGGGGAAGCAAATGAATTTGTTGTAGAAGGCCTGTATCAACTTGGGTGATGGGAATGGAGAGGAAGGTGCACATATGTGAGATACTCAAATATTTGGATATAGGCTATGATGGCAAGAGGGAAGACTAGTGAACCACGGTATTGAGATTGGGGAAATGTCTTTGCCATTGATTAACAATGGAGAGGGATTAGGAAGTGGAACTAGATTTAAAGTAAGAAATGGTGAATTTGGTTTTATTTATTTTTGCATTTATGTATTTAGAGACAGGGTCTCTCTCTGTTGCCAAGGCCGGAGTGCAGTGCACCGATCATAGCTTACTGTAGCCCTGAACTCCTAGGCTCAAATGATCCTCCTGTCTTGGCCTCCAGAGTAGCTGGGACTACAGGTGTGCACCACCACGCCCGGCTAATTTTCTATTTTTCATTTTTTGTAGAGATTGGATCTTACTATGTTGCTCAGGCTGATCCCGAACTCCTGGCCTCAAGAGATCCTCTTGCGATGGCCAGGAACTCAGTTTTACAGTTTTTCTGGGGTCCCCTTGACCAAGAAGGGGATCCTTACAGTGGGAACAGAGGCTTAGGACTTTATTTTAATTTACATTTCCCCCCTTTTGGCCAAGATTTGCCAGAGGCAGCAACGATGGCCAAAGTGCTGGGATTACAGGCATGAGCCACTGTGCCTAGCCGGTTTTAATTATTTGAATAGAAGTTTTTCATAAACATTTGGAAATGAGAAACTAATGACTATGACCCTAGGTACATGCACAGGGATGTTATATGTGTGCTTTTTAATGTTGGGGAACTTACTTTTCTAGTTAATTTCAGTATCACAAGCTACAAGTCTGTGCTTGTGGAGTAGGGAATAGAGAGGAAGAGAGGAGCCGTTAGATAGTGCATGTTTTATATGAATTTTCTCACCCAGCTGTATTTGCGTTTTAGTCTTCTATTTCTGTTGTAGTATTTTTCTTTGAAGGCAGATACCTTGAGTGATTCTCTCAATTCCTGAAAGTCACTATTCATTAAAAAAGGTAATAATGGTTTATGTTTTTGTGATGAACAAACGTCTGCTAATAGACCTTTGCTTTACTTTGTCTAACAACAAGTTCATTGGAGATCATACAGCTTTGCATGATGAATTAGGAGTGAATTTGCAAAAAAGAGAAATATTGCAGAAAATGTGCTTTCGGTGAGGAAATGATAAATTTTGTCTTGAAAATGTTCTGTTTTTCCCATATGGATAAGATTAGAAATACTTTTATGAACTGTTTTTGTGCTGCCATATGCATCTCTAAAAATATTTGTTTTCTTTCTAGAGTTGGAAAATTAGTCTTTAATGTAGCTCTATTCCTTTCATTTTTCTAACACAGATGTATTCCTTTTGTTTTTCTCTGTTATTTGCAATGGTGCTTATTGAAACCCTTTCCTTTCTCTTTGTTCTACCAGTCTTTCCTACCCGATATGCTCATGTCAAGTTCTGTTACATTTGACAATTTGTGGAGAGCACTAGATTGAAATGACACCTGTCCAATTTAATGTCATAAGTAGAGACCCTGTAGGCTGAGAAGGTGAGAAATAGTGAGCCTTGATGTGCACAGTGCACCGTGCCTTAACAGTGGCTGGTGGCTTTTGGACTTCCAGAGTATGTGATATGCTGTTTGGCTTTGAAGTCGTCCTGGGGTAACTGCTCTGGTCTTGGATGGGCCTCAGGTACTTGAATAGTCCACTGTGGCAGCCATTCTCAAACTTCTTGGCCTTAGGACCCCTGTATATTTGTAAAAATTATTAAGGAGCGCAAGCAGCTTTTGCTTCTGTAGGCTGTATCTATCAATATTTGTCGTAGTAGATACTAAAGTAGAAATTTAAAAATGTTTACACATTTAAAAATAACAAATCCATTAAATATTAACGTAAATAACATTTTAAATGAAAAACAGTTTTGCAATTTTTTTTTTAAGGAAAGGGGAATACAAGTCTAAGGGCCTTTCAGGGGTCTTCTAACTCCAGTAAGAGGCTGACATTGGGGTTTTGACTAGGTCACTCTTTCCCTAAAGTCTCTCTTCTCTCATCTGTTCAGTGTTGTAATAAAATACTATGATCCGTGACATCAACAAGGATCTTGCTACTTCTCCTGGTTTAGGAAATTAAATATTTCTTTAGTAATAGTGAGTAATGGGAAAATACTGTGAATGGCAAACGTTTGCTGTTGTTGATAGCGAATATTTCTCCACCCTTAGAGTCCTTGGGTGGGCTGTGTTAAGGAGCGCCTTGTAGTTGGCTAACCAGTACTCTCTTTGTTGAGGTTATGTGGTAAGGATTTCTCTTTGTCTTATCAATAACCCAGTTTTTATTGTGAAGGAATTAAAAAAGGAACAGGATATGTTGATCGATTTTTGGTTGTAATTGTGTCCAAACTTATACTTAATTTTGTTCTGCCACTCTCTGGGATCCATTTAATACAGCCATGTCCATAGCCCTAAATGAAGGAGCACCCGAATTCATCAAAAATTGCTGCATATTTTAAAAATTAGGGCCAGGCAGAGTGGCTCATGCCTGTAGTCCCAGCACTTTGAGAGGCCAGTAGTTTGAGACCAGCTGGCCAACATAGTGAGACTCTGTCTCTACGAAAAAATAAAAAAATTAGTTGAGAGTTGTGGCACACGCCTATAGTCCTAGTTGCTCAGGAGGCTGAGGCAGGAGGATTGCTTGAGTCTGGAAGTTGGAGGCTGCAATGAGCAGTGATTGCGCCATTGCACTCTAGCCTGGGTAACAGAGTGAGACCTTGTCTCTAAAATAAATAAATAGATAAATAATCAGTCAGTCAATCTTGTGAGCAGTACGTGAGCATTATATTTTTTTGCCCTGAAAAAGAAGAGGGAGAATCTTCAAGAATTTCTTGACAAAGGGAATCTATTACTATTGCTTCACTATTAGAAAGCATTGTAAAATTCTGAAAGTCTGAGAGCTCAGTTTTAAAGACTCTGAATATTGGCAGGCAGTACATACTAAGCCACTCTTATGGAAAACTTTGTTACTTTTTATTACCCAATTCTTGAGGAATGTAGTATCTTCTTTCTCCATCTCTTTGAGCTTAAAAGGGCCTGTTTTTGAGCATTGAGCCCATGATTATGTGCCGCCTTCTGCTGAATTTGCAGTGTCTGCTTAGCACTGTTATATGTTCCATTTTGATTTTAAGCCTTCTCTGCATGGTAAAAAAGAAATATATTACATATTTTTATTTTCTGATACTCCTAGCATAGGATATGATACAAGGTTATCATCATTTTGTTACACAATATATTTTTGCCCTGAAGCAGGGAATTTGGACAAATTAAGGTCTAACTTTTTCTTAGTGCT
>NW_012148274.1:1327686-1328693 GCF_000956105.1 Propithecus coquereli | reverse complement strand
ATTTTAGTTTTTCTTAGTGTACCATTATGATTCCTGTTGTTGGTTTGAGATAATGATATTAAAACAAAAGCAAAACTGCCATGATTAGGTAGTCACAGATAAATACTTGTTTAAGCACAATTTTTAAAGTGTTTTTTTCTTTACACAATTGCATTGTATTTACATTATAAACTGTACACAGCATTCATTCTATTTCAAAGAAACATTTTTGGGACCTAAGTGAAAACAAGTTGGTAGGATTTAAAATCTGTTGAGAAATTAGGAGAATATAGTCACAAGATAGTCTTGCTTTTGATTATCTTTCCTAGATTTGATAACCTGAATAAGTTAGTAATTTATTCTTGCCACATGGCTTTCTTTATGGGCATAGGAACTTAGAATAGGTGTCCAAATTCTTAGGAGAGAAGCCTGCTTTAATGAGTGTTTCCAGTCTTTCCAATCCTCCAATTTTATGGGGGTATATTTTCTTATTTCTATGAAAACATGTTAACTGCGGTACAGAGTATTTTTAAGAGATGAAGCAGGTGAAAAATAATGTACTCACATGATAGGAGATAAATTTCTGAAATTTTCTTGGTATTTCTGTTGATAGTTATTTTCAAGGGTGGTGTCTTAGGTCTCAGTTATTGGAAAGTTGTGGGAACATTGGCTACTAGAATAATTGGGGGCAGAAGGTGTGTCTGAGATTTAAGGTGGAGAGGGCTTATATTACTGTATCCTCTGCACTGCTTAGGATGGGTCTGTACATTGAAAAGTTCTCCTTCGTTCCATGTGATTTTCAAATGTTTTGCTAGAAATCTGTGGATGTGACAAATCTGTTTATAGTCATCTGAGCCTGGGTCCAGACTGCATAGATGTGCATATTAGCATGTTTTGACTGACATGTCAGTTGTACTTTGTTTCATTTGGAATTTTACCTAGAGTTTTTTATCATTTTGGCAAGTCACTTCAACAGCAGCGTTGCATTGTTGCCGATGCAGCCACCTGCTTCACCTCTGTTTGCCAGG
>NW_012148274.1:1317507-1319826 GCF_000956105.1 Propithecus coquereli | reverse complement strand
TGCTACGTATATCTGAAACTGGTTTTAAGGGGTTTAAGACCGTAGAGAAGATAGGAATGACAGTTCAGTAAGATTCTTTTTTTCAAATCTATTTAATTGCCCAGTGATTTTTACCTTATTAAAGGTGAAATCCCAAAGGGTTGTAGGGTGAATTAGGGTGGGTGAAGGGTAGGGGGGATCGAGATGGTGGTAAAGGTTGATTTTTGACTTGCAGTTCACTTTTACCTCATTATTTGGGAAATTGCCTTCTTTTGTTCATTTTGAAATTTTGTGCAAATGTTCATAGGCTAGAAATATCATGCAGATAAAAACTACCAGGGCTTTCCATACTAAAGGGAATTCAATTTCTCTGAGTGTTGACTTGTTTCTAATTTGTTGCATTTCTGTGGTTTCTATATGCTGCTTTCACTCTTCCCAATATTGAGTTAGGGTTATGGTGTTGGTAGAAGAATTACAGTGTTGGTGGTTTTTCTTCCTCTTACCCATTCCATTCATAATTTGACACTAGTTTTTTCTTAATTTTTTTCCATTTATTTTTATTTTTATGTATTCATGGGGTACAAGTGCAATTTTGGACACTAATAATTTTGAAAACTTTTGCTTATTATACGAGTTAGCTGGAATTAAAATCTAAAACTTGACTCTGTCCAGGTTGAGGAGGCATGTTACAGTCCTTGACAGCTACTGCCACCTCTTTTTCTTATGACAGATGGCTTCCCCTCCTGGTTGTAATCCACTGCTGATTTTTTTCAAAGAATGAATACCATGTGTTCCCCATTTTGGCTCTGGTTGTGTGCTGCCCACTCATTGGCTTCAGAGGAACTTGAAATTGGATGTTCTTGCTGCTGGCATTTATGGCAGGAAGTGGATACAACTGTGACTCTTTGTGCCAAGTGTTCATTTATTAGAAAAATTGTAGCTTCCTAAAATTAAATGTTATTTATCTGCCACACGAAGGGTAAAGCTGAGTTTTATTACTCTTTTAGAATATGCTTTTCACTTGATGTTGTATTGTAAATAAGTTTTGGTGGTATATTTATTACAAAATAGGTTTTTAGGTCTGAATTTCACATACTCAAAGATTTATAGTATATTAGACTGCAGGCTGTGTAAGATATTGAATAAATAGATCTAATTGCCCTGAGTATAATGAATATAATTATGAAAGGGATTTTGTATCACGGAGACTCTAGAAACAGTTGAAATTGTTTGTGAGGCGTGGTATTAGACTTCACTCTTACATTCGAATGTGCAGTCCATATAGACAGTAGTATTTATCCATTTTTACTTTCCTGCTCAGGATCTCCCCTGCCCATTGATGGATATAAATGACATCATCCTAGGCCTTGAAGAAAATCGTGAGTCTATACCTGAGCCAGTTTAATTCTGTAAAACTATTGTGCATATTTGGAGGTATGGTGTTTGGTTTTAAAAAACACCTGGCCAGGTCAGAGTAAAAAAATATTCTTAATATTTCTTCATGGTTTTTTTTGCAGGAAATACCTCAGTTAAGATAAATGTAAACAAATACTTCATATTACCCTTATTGATATTGGAACTTGGAATTTCTGTCCTTAGTAATAACTGTTCTGTCAGAGTCTCCTGTGTTTAGCTGACTGAATATAGTGCAGGAATGGCAAAAATGTTGCTCGCCCGTGGCTGGCAGTCTCTCAGTCTGTCTGGGAAATATCTCTAGCTGAACTTAGATCAGTGGTTCTTGACCTTGGCTGCATGTTGGTATCACTGAGAAAGTTCTTTAAAAAACTGATGCCTGGGTCTCATCTCCTACCCCCCAGATGATCCGATTTAGTTGGGTCTGGGTGTGGCCTCCATGTGGGGATGTTAAAAAAGCTGCTTCAGGTGATTCTAATGTATTAGTGGATACACTAACAGTAATGGGTAAGAGTTGTTATGTGAACGAAACCATTTTGCCATCCTCAGTCTAGTGAGGTGGTTCATAACCGTGCCGTAATACATGAACAATTTGCAATCTGACTAGATAGAGGATATTTATCGTTGGAATTTGAGAGCACAAATGTAACCTGGAGTGATTAGATTATGCAAATGTTTTGTGGCATTTTAAAAGAAGTAGCTTCCAAGGGTAGCTGGAAAGGAAGATGAGTGTGGGACAAGAGGTTGCCATATTGGGGTGGGGATATCCATGGTGTAGGGGTGTTGTTAAGGAGAACGAGAGGGGCGAAAAGAAAAGAGCAAAATTAGAATGAGCCTTGGCTTTTTTCACTTGCAATAAAAGGATGGAATGGAAAGTCAGGTTGGGCTCAAGTCTTGAAGCAGAAACGGTACTTCTTCCCCACCCAG
>NW_012148274.1:1316277-1317457 GCF_000956105.1 Propithecus coquereli | reverse complement strand
TACTATTACTGTTATTTTCTAAGCAGAAAGCCATATTGTAGCAACAAAGGAATTAGAATTGCATAATTTCTCAATAAGGGACAGTTCTTTCCAAGACTATAGCTTTTAACTTTATAGTGACAATTTTATTAAGAATTGATGGAAACTTGCTCATGGATTGGCTTTGAGAGTGTTGGTTTACGATAGGGGTCATTATATTATAGCCTGTGGGCCAGGTCTTTCCCAAAGGATTAGTACATCGCACAAGCTAGGAATGGTTTTTACATTTTTAAGTGTTTTTTTAAAAAAGTAATATTTTGTGAGCTGTGAAAATTATATGAAATTTCAATTTCAGTGTACATAAGTAAAGTTTTATTGTACCACAGCCATGCTTGTTTATATATTGTCTATGGCTGCTTTCACAGCACAGTGTATGGTTTAGTAGTTGTGATAGAGGTCATGACCTGCTAAACCTGAAATACAGTATTTAATATGGGGTGTTTGGTTTAAACAACAGAATACGTAGTAATAACTAACCCTTGCGTAGTGTTTACTAAGAAACAGGCCCTGTTTTATGTGCTCTACCTATGTTATTAATCATTATAACAGTTTTATGAGGTAGGTACTGTTAATCTTATTTTATTGAAGTGGAAGCGGAGGCTTAGAGAGTAATTCGCCCAAGGTCACACAGCTGTCAAGTGGCCGAGGCAGGTCTGCAGCCGGATCGTGTATCTCCACTGTCTGGGCTCTTTCCAGCTGCTCTTGGCTGTCAGAAAAAGGAAACAGAGAGATTTTAGGATGCTGAACACATTCTTCATATTTACTTTGTTTTAGGAAAAGAGGAAAGTAGCTTATTCTGTAGTTGCCCAAAATGTTATCACTGAGTAGTTGAATGAAGAATGAAGAATTCATTAATTACTTCATGGTGTGTGGACATTTATTAATAGTTTATTTTTATTTGACCCAGTGGATTTTCCCCAGAGGTTTGCTAATTGATATGTCCTAATCATTGATGTCCTACTTATTGACAGGTTTATTTTGAGAAATCTGTCACTTCTCAACTATTGACTTTACCTTTGGTATAATTGGAATAATAAATTACATTATTAACTTGGTGGAGGCTAACTTTGTCCTGTTCTTCACCATTATCACAATTAAATATTTATTTTGTTATTCTTAAGGAGCATAAGGCATACCCCCC
>NW_012148274.1:1314675-1316227 GCF_000956105.1 Propithecus coquereli | reverse complement strand
GTTGTCTGATTAATTTCTTTCTATTTTTAGTAGAGACGGGGTCTAGTTCTTGTTCAAGCTGGTCTTGAACTCCTGACCTTGAGGGATCCTCCCGCCTCGGCCTCCCAGAGTGCTAGGATTACAGGCGTCAGCCACCGCACCCGGCCCATAGTATTTTTTTGAAATTACATGTGAGAGTGGGTTTATTATCTATGTATTTCAGGATAGTAAAGGGCACACTTATAAAATATTTGTTAAAAAACAATGGGGTGGGGAGGTGAGGGTGTTATGTCTGATAAGCTTGAGAATCTTTGGTGTAGTGGCCATAACACTGAATTTTAAATCAGGAGACCTGCATTCTAGTTTTGATTCTGGCTCTGCCTGGTGTGTAGCCATGGCACCATGTTTAATATTTTTGGACCTCAGTTTGCTCATTTGTAAAACCTAGAGAGTTGGACAAGGTGGTCTGTAGAGATTCTTTCTTAATTTTAAAATTACCCGACTTTGTTTTTGTCAGTTATCCTAGTGGAATTCTCTAAGAACTTGTTCACATTGATTATAATGCCCAAATTCAAAATTGATTCATATATCCAAGCTTAGGTGCTTCTGAAAATGAGAAATACATTACTGTTGACGTTCTTTTCAAGGTAGGTAGCATAAAATCAGTGCTTATGTATGAAGAGCAAAGAGTCTTCATATTAGTTCCATCCATTGTCAAATGGGGATAATAATGCTTTTATTGTTGCAACATTTAAATGAGATTAAAGGAGATAATACGTATAAAATTATAGGCAAGACTGCCTGACATAAGAGATATGTAGTACAATAAATGTTGTTAGTCAAATATTTCATAAATACAAATACATTTTATAACATTTTTTGAAGTATAAAATGTTCCTTATGATTTGCTACCAGAAGGCAAACAGTAGCATGGGACCTGTAAAACTTTTTACAAAGTGGGTCACAATGGATAATAATCACTACCAGTGTAGCCTTAACATTCCCGAAGGAGTTACCAGGGACTTGGAGTAGGGTGATTAGCTCTCAGGATTTTTAGTTACAGTCATATTCATTATTTAACATTTTTATTTCCACAATGACTCATCCATGAATTATAGAGTACTTTCCCAAAAGGAATGTAATGTTGCTGGAAATAATTTTTTGCTGCTCTATTTTCTTTCTGTGGTAAGGGGATTCTGGCTGGTTACTTGGTTCCAAAACTCTCTGCAAATAAATTTTAACTATATGCTTTTGGATGAAGAAGACTTACCCTTCACAGGGCAGTGGAGATTTCTTGTGAATGGGCAACATTGAATGCTTATATTTACTTACTCTGCTTATTTTAAACTTTTAATTTCTGTACTGTGCTTTTAAAATGTAGCTGAAATCTTACATAATAAGTATATGTCACTAAAAGGTGTGCACTTTGCTCACATTATCGCTATTATTTACTCCAGTGACATTAAAAATGTAGTATTACATCTGATGTTCCGTTAGTTTTTTATAACATCTGCTGTTGTATCCTTTTAAAAATACCGTAATAGTTTTGTCAATGAAAATGATGTCTTACAGT
>NW_012148274.1:1306326-1307557 GCF_000956105.1 Propithecus coquereli | reverse complement strand
GTGATATTTTGAATGTCATGAAACTTAATCAAAATGTTAAGCTTCATGATATAACACTTGCTCTCTCTATGGGAGATATTCTCTTCACTGAAAAAAAGTTGGCATTTGACCACTAATTTGATTTTACAACTCATTTTGTTACAAGTCAGTTTGAAAAGTTGCTAGTGTAAAATGCAGATGTTTCTGCCATCCCATGAAGACTGTAGGGTTCTATAAAATCTCACTATTGGAGAGGTAGGGTTTGGGGAAGACTACTCTAAATACATGTAACTTTGTAATCAGAATAGTAACAGAAATAATAAATGATACCTCAGGAGATCACTTGGATAGCCCTAGGATGGCAGGTCACTGTGGCAGGAGGCTGCTCCAGCTTAAAGTGAAAACTCGTAGAAATGCTTGCTTGCAGTGCTGAGACAGTGCGGGTGGAAGTGGATCTTGAGTGCAGGGGAAGAGCCGCCTGACCTGAACAGAGAGCCGAGAGTGCTTAGGGGTGTGTCCCTACAGCAGGTGAGCCCTGGATGTAGGTGCTCAGTTTTAATTTTCTTAAAATAGAGCTGAAAGGATTCCTGTTCATGCAGCAGCCAAGCTGAGGGCATTTTCCTTTCCTACTGAGGGCTATAATTTTACTATTGCTCTTTGTAGTTCCTTTGCCTAGGAAAAATTGCTTATAAACCAACACAGCTTTGATGTAATGATAGTCCTCTATTTACTGTGATCATGTATGAGCTAATTCTTATCATAAAAACACAATGTTGATCAAAACAGACTGTATGCATGTCTTTTGGAGTTTGCTATTATACTTTCATTGTATTTCATTTTAGCCACTGTTTTTTAGAGTAATTGCCATAGCTTGTTGTGTCAGTTTGACATTTTGATTTCAAAGATCCTATTATAGTCTTGCTCCAAATGTCAAACAGTGACGTCAGAATTCCTGAATGGTAGGCATTAACTCACTGGTGCTTTATTTGTTAGAGTATAAGATGATTTTATGGTTTCTTTTCATTGTGTCTATAAGCTACGCATGTTGTGCCTAAATGAGAGTTTCTCTTGAATCTAGAGATTACATTTATGCTGCCTGGTCATGCTTTTATATATTGATGTTAAACCTAAAATCAATAGCAAGTATGAAACTTGCTGCCTAAGTTTCATACTTATCTGAACTATAAACTTGATTAGAATCTTTTTTTTTTTTTTTTTGAGACAGAGTCTGGCTCTGTTGCCCGGGCTAGAG
>NW_012148274.1:1305067-1306276 GCF_000956105.1 Propithecus coquereli | reverse complement strand
AGGATACCCACCAAATGATTTTTAGTGATTTTTCCTTGGATACATAGAATTATTGATATTTTTCCTTTTTATTTATCTATAATTCCCTTTCCCCCATAATGAATATACATTTCTAATGTAATGAAGTAAAACAAAAGAAGAAGAATAAGATTTAGTGTTAATATTTATAGGAATCACATGACAAAATCTGGAATTAGTTGCTCAGAATTTATTAAATATTTGATACCAAATGAGCTACAAAGAAGATGTGATTTTTATTTTTAAGCTGTTCACAATTTAGGAAACACGGTGAGAAGTACAGAGGGAAAAAGTCTTAAAGACTGTCATGTTTAAATTTCTTTCCTCCTCCTCCGCAGTATCCCTCACAGATTGCGTAAAGTCAGCATGCCGTCTGTCCTGCAGGGTGCCCCATGTGCTGATGAGAAGAACGTGTATTCTGCAGCTGTCGCACGAAATGTTCTGTTAGATCTCTTTGGTCTATAGTGCTCTTTAAGTCCGATGTTTCTGTGCTGATTTTCTGTCTGGATGATCTGCCGAGTGCTGAAAGTGAGGTGTGGAAGTCTCCAACTGTTACTGTATTGGGGTCTGTCTCTCTCTTTAGCTGGGTTGTGATATTTGCTTTATATATCTGGATGCTCTGGTGTTCAGTACATATATATTTGCAGTTGTTCATTTCTCTTGCTAAATCGATCCTTTTATCATTATATAATGACGTTTTATGTCTCTTTTTTTTTTTGACTTAAAGCCTATTTTTTTCTGATACTCCTGTATGCTTTTGGTTTCTATAAGCATGTAATACCTTTTTCCATTCCTTCACTTTCTATGTGTGTGTTTACAGGCGAAGAGTTTCTGTAGGCAGTATATAGTTGGGTCTTGGTATTTTAAAAATCCATTTAGTCAGTCTGTGTCTTTTAATTGGGGAATTTAAACCATTTACATTCAAGATTGTTATTGATAGATGAGGATTTACTTTTGTCATTTTGTTAATTGTTTTCTGATTGTTTTGTGTATCTCTTGTTCCTTTCTTCCTCTCATTGTTTATCTTTGCCATTTGGTGTATTCTGTAATGATAACATTGACTCCTTTCTCTTTCTCACTTGTGTGTCTGCTTTGCCAGTTAGTTTTATAGTTTCATATGTTTTCATGATGACAGACATTGTCCTTCCCCTTCCAAATGTAGGACTCTCGGAAGCATTTCTTGTACGGCTG
>NW_012148274.1:1303317-1305017 GCF_000956105.1 Propithecus coquereli | reverse complement strand
AAATATTAATGGGTATTATTCATTCAACAAATGGTAAATTCATATTTAGTGCTGTTAGCTTGATTTTGGAAAAGTTAAGGTAGTTTTGATTAGTCTTGCGTAGTTTTTTGTCATGCTTTAAATAGATGCTTCCTTCAGAAAGAGATCACGCTAGCCAAGTTAGTTATGCCAGATAGTTAGTAATGCTTTTTTATATTCTTCTGGAGAGCACTGTCATTTCTATTATTTTTTCGTCCTGGAGCTAATATCAGGATTCCCTGAACTTGTTAGCTTCTGTAAATTTTCCTCACCCTTCTTTGAAGTGAGAATTTGTACATGGCTTTGGAAAATAAGGCTTATTGTGTGATGAAAATCCTTGTATGACAAAGTGAAAAAGTCAGTATCATGCTGCCATGAAATTTGTGTTGAAAAGTTAAAAATAAATCCTTGTATAGCTTGAAATCGTCCTCCTTTTTTCCTCCTTCCTGTCTATTCATTTTTCATATCACATGTAATTATCCTCTTGACACACTAGTTTCTATAATGCTTTGTTTTTCCAGAGTCTTTCTATTTGTTTTCCTTCTTGGATTATTTGTTCCCTCTTGCTAGAACTCTTTATCTCCATTCATTAACTAGACCTTAGGAAAATAATCCTTTCCATTTTTCCTTTAACAGGGAGGCCAGCTGGTCTTTACAGCTCATATAATACATCCAAGTAGTAGAAGACAGTCCTTTGCAAATTACTGATATATTTGCTTGTTTTCATATAGTCTGGGAATTTGATCTCTTTTCTCTGGAAACCACCTGTTTTGTCTTACAGATGAGAGTGTGATCTTTAAGCTAGCCTTGACTTTTTGGGTAGTATTTGCGTATCTTTCAAGTGTTTGCAGTAATTAGGACCAGAGTGTCCAAGCACACTTCTTGTTATCTTTATTGTCCTGGTCTCCCAGAGTCAGAAAAAAATATAAGTTGTTATTTTTACAACTGGATTCCCTATATTTATAGATAAGAATTCAAAAATTCACAAAGAGAAAATTATTTTGAATGTTATATGGTATAAAAATCATGTATTCAAAGTTCGAACTGTCACAATTCTCAATTCATGAGGATTTGCCGAACATTGAGAGTAAGGACCAATCTGTAACTGACTTCCTTCTTTGTAGAGGGCTGCTCTCGAGGCCAGATGCTCTCCCAGGACCTGGTCACGTTATGTAGTATGATGAATATCGCAGAGCAATTGCAGTTGGTTGGGAACTGCTCATTGCAAGCCCTTTAGGATCTTTGTTTTCACTTATCATTTGTGTTTCGCTAAGACTATTGGCTTTTGAAAAATTTACTTTATGCCTTGCTTGGTTTGGCCAGTAGGTATGTTTAACTGATCTTAGACAGTATAGCCAAAGTTCAGCGTTTTGGCAAAATGGGTGGCAGTGCTAGCTGTTTTTCTCATGGCATGTCACTGTGCACTGTCCTGGGTGGCAGGCTTTGTGAGTATCTCTGTGGCTTCCCAATGAGAGAAGGGCAGTCTGGCTGCATTCACTCTCACAAGATGACCTTTGTTTCTTCATATTCTGTACTTCAGCATAGCATTGTCTGATCAGTCTATCAATAAATATTTATTGAGTGCCTGTTGTGAATGCCCAGTAGTATGCTTGGTGCTTTGGGAGATTTCTCAGAAAGGGGGCAGGGAGAAAGAGCGAGCCATGCATTTGAGGAGTTTAAAA
>NW_012148274.1:1301387-1303267 GCF_000956105.1 Propithecus coquereli | reverse complement strand
GCTCAGGCTGGTTTCGAACTCCTGAGCTCAAACAATCCGCCTGCCTCGGCCTCCCAGAGTGCTAGGATTACAGGCGTGAGCCACCGCGCCCGGCCTCAGCCATTTCTTTAAGCAGCCTTGGTTTCAGTGAAAAATATTTAGAAGCCAAGATCTGAACTTCGGGTGTGCTCATTATCATTAAGATTTTGCTACTTCCGGTCCCTCTCAGTGGATGTAGGTGGGAGATATTTGTGAGTGTACGCATATTCATGTACATACATATGCACGCTTATATGCCCACACACTTTTATGTCTATAATTATCTCTCTCTGTTTAAAGAGACACTGATACCTTCAATTCAACATTCCCAATCTAGAGTCATTCCAGTTTTTTTTTTCCTTTCTGTATTTGTAATTCTGTTTTCCTACAGTGAGAAATTTGGCTCCCATTATCCTTAATATATCTGCATATTTTATCAATCTGCCTCTCTGTGACAGTCTTTCATCACTGTTGCCCTCGCTTCAGTGTGTCTGAATCTTATACCACAAAATATAACTCCCCCCCCCCCCATAGGGTCTCATTCTGTCGCCCAGGCCGGAATGCAGTGGCATGGTCATAGCTCTCTGTAGCCTCGTGGGCTCAAGCAATCCTCCTGCCTTAGCCTCCTGAGAAGCTAGGACTACAGGTGTGCACCACTGTGCCTGGCTAATTCTTAAAAAAATTTTGTATAGACATGTTCTCGCTTTATTGCCCAGGCTGGTCTGGAACGCCTGGGCTCAAGCGATCCTCCCGCCTTGACCTCCCAGAGTGCTAGGATTACAGGTGTGAGCCACTGCGCCTGATCAGTA
Organism: Propithecus coquereli; assembly: GCF_000956105.1. Classification (NCBI taxonomy): domain Eukaryota; kingdom Metazoa; phylum Chordata; class Mammalia; order Primates; family Indriidae; genus Propithecus; species Propithecus coquereli. Next base: position 1,302,440 of record NW_012148274.1, on the reverse strand, counting down.
AAATTTTTTAAATACTTATCAAAAATATCTGAGTTTAAAATTGCTATCACAATGAGTTTTAAATATTTTAAAGCCGAGATTATTAGAGTATTTTCCTCTGAGTGCACAAGGTCACCTTACAAATATGTCTGTCTATCTGCTTTTTCCTTTTTTCTAACAGTGCAGCTGTAATGAAAGAACCTGAGGATTTAAAATTGCTCGAGTGGGGAAGGGGGATACTGTTCTAGGTTTTATTAACTCACTTCTGGAGCATGTCACTGACTTGTCTTCTTTTCAGACTTTTCTCCCTCCTACATGTTTCATTGTAACTGTTGGCTTTGTGCCTAACTTACATAAATTTATTCACTCAAATATTCAAGGGAAGATAAACTGAATTGCTGTTCCTCCTGCAGTTTTGTGTTTAATGCTATTTCTTATTATCTCATTTAGTCTCTGAGGATAAAGGGTTAATTGTACTGTGGTCGGTGTCCTCACTGCCACTGAAGCACCATAGCCTCATAATCAGTGCTTTTTTGTTTGCTTAAAATTGCAACTGTGTACACAATGAAGGAAATAGTTAAGTTGCATTAAAATCACACAGGACTTTTCTTTTTCATGAAGAGTAAAGTTAGGTTGGTTAATATGCTCGAATTACTTGTAGTTTTCTATGTGCCTATGTGAAGGAAAGCAGATAAACAGGGCATCAGAAATAAAAAATCACAGTTTTTTCTCATTGAAGTTAATACCTCTGAAGGCTTTCTTTTAATATTCTTCTTTTTATGCTATTGATTCTTTGTTTATAGTTAATTACTTTTCTTGTCATCACTGTGTCTGGTCTTCTTTCTGGTACTTACCCCAGACAGTCTTAAATTCAGTCTGATGAGCAGCGGTGGCACCTCTGGTGCAGCCAGGACTTCTCAGGGAGGCTCGGCTTGCAGTTGCACGGCACAGGTGCCCCAGCGGTTCACCTTGAAGTGGGACAAAGGGTTTATGAAGCCTTGCACATTCTGTGTTTCAGACACTGCCCATCTTCTCCTTTTGGGACATAATCAAATGTATACTTTATAAAATCCC
>NW_012148274.1:1298349-1300402 GCF_000956105.1 Propithecus coquereli | reverse complement strand
AAAATGTTAAGTCTTGGAAAAAAGGTGCAGATAATTTTGGTCGGCTTACTTTGCTTTACTGGTGTTCTCTGTATATCCTTTATGCTATAATAGATTCTTTCCCAGAGAAAATTATTTATATAAATAACTTTGTTTGGCTTCATCGGACTTAAACATTTTTTTTTTTGCGATAGTTTATGTGAAAGCACCTTAAATAATAGCATGTGCATGAGTTCGTTTCTGTAAGACTGTGAGGTCCATGGTCTCTTTGTGCCTTTCCTCAATATCACTCTTCCTCACCTCTTCCTTTTCTCTAGAGGAAAAAAAGAAGAAAAATTCCATACTTCTGATAAGCTTTGAGAACATGTGACTTCAGTGTTGATACAGCCCTGGTGGACACAGACACTGGCCCCTGTCGGCTTTACAACGTGTGCTGCAGCTGGATGTCAGCAGGGCCTCCTCTCAGAGCCGGGCTCCCCTCCACTGCTGTTCATTCCGCGGAATCTGTTCGCAGTGACAGCACCGCCAAGATGGCTGTTAACACTTTCACAGCTGATTCTTACCACCTAGCTCTTCTTTCTTTATGCTTTCTTGTTGATTCACGTGCTGTTATTTTTCAGTGATCACCTTTGGAAACCTTGTGCATCTCATCCACCTCTGTTGCAGTTGCTTGAAACTCTTAGGTTGTAGAGAGTGAAGCAACAAAATGTTGCTGGAGTGAATTGCATCTTTGGAGTCCCTTGTAGGTTCTGCCATTGCTTGTTACGGCCGAGCGTTCTCAAGCTGATTACTGAAGAACTGGTTGTTACAGGGCCCTTCTGCTGGTCAAGTTCACTTTTAGGTTTTTTAAAAATAATTTTGATGTTATTTGTAATGGAATGAATCTCTTTAATCCTGACATTGCTTAGTATGATATTTTTACTACTGTGATTTGTGTTTGGTGATATTATCTTTTCTTATTTCTATACTTTTGTTCCTATTTCTGCCTTTCTTTCTCATTTATCCCTATACTAGCAGAACTATATGATGGTTAAATGAAACCAACTTCTGTGAAAGATACCCTAGAGAATTCAGTCTTATCGCTTCTGTTTGGGAGACGGCGTCTATGTGGTCACTGCAGCTGCGTGATGCTTCCTGTGGTTTGTTGCAGCTCCATTCTCCTCCTCCTCTCTTACTCGTGAATAGGAAAGGAGATGTTCTCAGGATAGCGAACTACGGATGAATGAGCTAAATGTAGTAAAATTCCTGGAAACGAACTTGAACCAACTTAAAGCCTTGTTGGTGGAGGGTAAAGGACTGCAACAGGTAGATGCAGTCGAGTTGTGAAGAGAATTTTACTCCTTATAACATCGTACATCTGCAAACACTTACCAGTATAGTTAGGAAGTATAGGAAGGTAGCAAGGTAAAATAGGTTAAAACTGATTTAGCATACTTTTTTTGTGTCTTTTTGAGGGCCATCCGTGTACCAGGTATGGTGCTACTTGGTGGGAATACAAAGATGAGTAGGAATTAAGGCTCACAGTTTGGGAAAGCTAAACAGGTGAAAATAAGTGATACAAATGCAACAGTAGCGTTATGTTGAGAACATTTATGGGAAATAGAGGAGACTGTCCTCAGTCAGCTTGGAAAGTCAGAACAGGCTATTAAAGGAGATGATGCCTGAGCTAAGAATGGAAGGAGAAGTAGCAGTAAAGAGGGGAAAGGGCAGGGACAACCGTATAAATAAAGGTTGCGGGTGTATAATAAATACTAATAGCTATTTGGGGTTTCTAGAACTTATACTACAAGCAGTTTATTGTTAGTTGAGTTGTTGATTATCTGGAGGAGCCCATAGTACAGTCATGCCTCACTTAACAACGCGGGTATGTTCTGAGAAATGTGTTGTTGGGTGATTCTGTTGTTGTGTGAACATCATAGAGCATATTTACACAAATCTAGATGGTACAACCTGCTACACACCCAGGCTATATGGTAGAGCCTGTTGCTTCTAGGCTACATATCTGTACAGTATGTTACCGCACTGGACGTTGTAGGCAGTTGTAACACAATGGCGTGTATTTGTGTATCAGAAC
>NW_012148274.1:1293227-1294369 GCF_000956105.1 Propithecus coquereli | reverse complement strand
CAGGTGTGAGCCACAGCACCCGGCCAAAAAATATTTTCTGAATGGATAATACAGGTATTTATACCCTCATTTAAAATGTGAGAACTCTGAAACCCAGAAAGATGGCGATGTGTCCAACTTTCATAGCTAATCAATGTAAGAGCCAGAACTAAAACTCATATCTTCTGATAATGGTTTAGTGTTCTTCCAACTGTGGCACAGTGCCAAGCCTCGAATACAAGGAATGATCTTTTCTTGTTGCTTCTTCATTCCTAAAAATAAGATTCTTAATGTAACAGCCTGTTGGAATTCATTGTATAATATGCTGGAATTTACTTATGCATTCAGATTAAAGGTTCATACACCTTCATCAGGGATATAAGCTAAAGACACGCCTTCTCAAACCATTTAGTTGTTTATCTACGCTAGCATCTTCATTTAAGTACTCACCCATGTAGTTACCTTCCTCTGTGAAAAGCTCACATATTCTCAGTTTTTAAAAAACTTTGTTCCGTTATTATCTTTGGGTAGTACTGACTTTAGTGGGATGCACGGATTGCTTTGGTTGGCGTGCCAGCTCTGTCGCTTTCTGTGTGATCTTGGACAAGTTACTTAAATCGCTCCAAGCCTGGTGCCCTCATCAATGCAGTTGAAATAATAGTACATGTGTGGGGTATCTAAAATAGTCAAATTCACAGAATCACAGAGTGTAATGGTGGTTGCCAGGGGCTGGGGGAGAGGAAGGAATGGAGGGTTACTAATCTATGGGCATAAATTTTCAGTCAAGCAAGATGAGTAAGGTCTAGAGATCTGCTGTACAACACTGTGCCTATGGTCAACAATAACGTATACTTAAAATTTAATCGGAGGGTAGATCTCATGTTAAGTGTTTTTATCACAATAAAATAAAAAATGGTACATATGTCATAATGAAAATGAACTGAATTAACATACAAGAAGTACTTGGCACAATCTGGTATATATAAACCACTCATTAAATGTTAGTATTTATTATTTAATGTTTATAATATTTAAAAGTCATTTTGTGTTTTGATGTCCTTTGTATTTTCTAGAGATCTGCTGTACAACATTGTGCCTATAGTCAACAATAACGTATACTTAAAATTTATTCGGAGGGTAGATCTCATGTTAAGTGTTTTTAT
>NW_012148274.1:1290497-1293177 GCF_000956105.1 Propithecus coquereli | reverse complement strand
TTGAGGCCAAGAGTTTGAGAACAGCCTAGGCAACATAGCAAGACCCCATCTCTACAAAAAATAAAAAAATTAGTTGGGTGTGGTGGTGCATGTTTGCAGTCCCAGCTACCCGAGAGGCTGTGGCAGGACAATCACTTGAGCCCAGGAGTTCAAGGCTTCAGGGACCTATGATCATGCAGTTCTAGTTTGGGTGACAGAATGAGACCCTGTCTCAAAAAAATAAATTAAAAAAAAAAAAAACCAGAAAAAGTATGATAAATACATAAACCAATAACATGGGCATTTATCATTATTAACTGTTATGTACTGTACATAGTTGTAGGTGCTGTACTTTTATATGACTGGGAGCACAGCAGGTTTGCTTACACGGGCATCACCACAAACATGTGAGTAACGTGTTGTGCTATGATGATACCAGGGCTGTGATGTCCCCACAGCTGTGATGTCACAGGTGATAGGAATTTTTTAGCTTCATTGTAGTCTTATGGGACCACCATTGTGTATGTGGTCTGTTGTCTGAAACATTGTTACATGGTACATGACGGTATATAAAATGTATTTATGACATTAGGACTTCCCCATTTCAATACCATTTTCATTTATTTTTTAGCTTTCTGGGATGTGCTAGCATAGGGAAGGATTATGTCTATTGCTGATATAAACCTGGTGTCCAAATTTGGATGTTCCCCAGGGTTATCTTGCCACTTACAATAGATTTATGTGCAGGGTTCTCAGAGCATGAACATACATGCTCTTCTTTTTCCTTGACTCAGTTGCGGAGAGTTGGTTGTTAGAATTCTAGTATGATCGCTTGTTCGTTTTCTTGACTCTGACATCTTTTCTGTAGGAGAATAACTTTTCTCAGTAAGCTCAAAGCAAAGGGTAAGAATGCTAAACAGTTTAATCCAGTCATTTGAGTTCTGGTGTGGCTTTTTCTTCATTTTAGTGTGTCTCTTGTGAGTCTGAGAACTTTGTTTTGGTTTCATATTTGAGAGCTTGCAGTGAGCTCTGCTGTACAGAAAATAAATGCGTCTCATCAACTGAAAGAACGCTGGGCTGACGACAGGAGAAGTGAATTACCTTAGAAGCTCTTCCTCTCTCTCACTTTCTGAGGTTCAGACTCATCTAAGTAGTTACTTAGTTTCCTCTTCTAAAATGAAAGAAATTAGAATACTTCTTTTCATAGAGATATCTTAAAGATTTATGAGTCCACTCAAAGTGGTTTTATAGGTTCTAAATTCGTTTGAATATATTGCATGTAAAATGAATGCTTCATATGTGTCCTCTTTCTCTTTCTCGAATATTGTTAATTGAAAATTTGCAATAGGGTATAGTGCTGGTGAGTGTGTGCGTGTAACTATTGTGTTTTACCAACCTGTGACCTTTATTTTTGGACAAGAACTCTGCCCTGTACTTTTTGTGTACTTTGTATACTACTAAAACAATGAAAGATTCTTGTTGACTGTTATTTATCTGAAAATGCTTCTTTTTCCTTCAGGTCAAACACTGAATAAACTTAGAGTATATAATTAGCATTTTTAGTAGGATTGTGTTTCGTATTTTCACCAGTTTGGATTTAAGATAGAATTATTTGTATTGGTTGGTGTAAAACTGATTTTTAAAGAATAAGAGTAATTCACTGTATTATTAAGAAAGAGATATAACTTTCTAGATATTTGAATTGCATCTGCTATGCAGTAGCCATTTACTTTGAAATTAATTTCTCATATTTGTTTTTGTCAATTTTTCATGAAAAATTTATTGAGCACTTATGCCAAGTACTGTGCTGTGTCTAGGGTAAAAAGACGACACTCCTAAGGCCTAGAAAGTTTATTGAAGACAAATACAAAGAAATAAATTGCAGATCAGTCATTGCTATTCTAGGGGTATGCGTGCAGTACTGAGCAGCACAGATGAGAACATCACATAGCCCAAGGAAGACGAAAGCTTGGCTTGGGGACTTAAGTAAGAATTATTTTAAACTCTTTTGTATCTTGCATTAATAAAGTTTGGTTTATATATTTACATATTTCAGAAAAAATTGTTTTTAATTTAACATTTATGATAGGGTACCAACTGGTATTTTCTCTGACTTTGGTCATCTTGATAAATGGTGCCTTGATTTCTCTGTGATACATTGTTTGTAATGGTGACCATTTGCATGTATCTGTAATACTCTTTTTCTCTAACTAAAAATATCTATAGGCTACATAGTTCTGTTATTTTAGGAATCGGGATAAACTGGATCAAAGTGTTCTCTTGTTCCAAGAAACTAATGATTATTTGTTGGAAGTTCTGCCTCAGAAGAGCTTCTGGTATTTATTTAAAATGTATGAAGGGTTGTTGTGATCTTTTGTTGTTTTTTCAGATGTATTATTTTTCTAGTAAAAGTCATAGTCCCTGTCAGATATTTACGAATATTTATTACTATTATTCACAGTCTCCTCCCAGTTCATTGAGCTGTAGCTTGGTGTAATAATAGTACAATCCTTAGAGTAAATTTTAGGCAACTCCTTTTTCAGCCTTTCCTGATCGAGCTGAGTGTTTGAGTGAAAAGTAGACTGGTGGGTGTTGCTATAAAATTTGGAGTGTGAAATCATTTTGCAGAGTGTCAGCAGCAGAATTCCCAAATAGAAATTCCAGTAATATCTTACAACTCAGATCTTTCTGGTAAACCCAA
>NW_012148274.1:1286894-1290447 GCF_000956105.1 Propithecus coquereli | reverse complement strand
CTATACTTAGTTCTTTAATCTTCCTAGAATTTATTTTGTATTTTTGTGTGAGGAGACAGATTTTTTGATGTTTTCCTAATAATTGAATAGCTTTCTAAACATTATGTGATAAATGATTAGTCCATTTCCTTTTGGTTTGTGGCATTTCTTTTTTTTTGTTATTAAATGCTCGTATATTGTGAGGTCTGTTCCATTGATCTGTTGATATTCTTTTTTCTAGTACTAAATTGATTTAGTTATTTAGTTATTACAGGCTTATAATTTGTATTAATGGCTAGTTGGGTATTGAAAAAACTTTGCTTCAGCTATGTATGCTTTTGCCATTCTCAGCTCTTCTTATGTGCTGCCAGATGCTCTTACCCCCTTTGTTTTATATCCTAGCTGCCTCAGGTCTCAGCTTAAATGTTACTTCAAAGGGCCCTTCCATAACCACCCTATGTCTAAAGTAGGACACCCTGCTCCCAGTTTGCCGTATTATCCTGTTTCTTCAGTAGCATAGATCACAATCTGTAAATAACGTGCTTGATGTGTTTACTGTCTCTTTCATTGGAATATCAGTTCCATGAGGGTAAAGATCTTGTTTTTCTTGCTTTCTGCTGTATCCCTTGCACCTGACACATGGTTAGTACTCAGTAAATACTTTTTGACTCACTGAGTAAATTCGAAATGAACTTTAGAACTATTTTTTTCTCAGTCAGCAACAGTCAGGGCTGTGTTAAACCTACAAATTATTTTGGGAAATACGGGGAAGTATGGCTTATTTCTTTATTGATTAAAATGTTATTACATTTTCCAGCAAAGTTTTGTAGTTTCCTTCATTTAAGTCTTGCACATTTCTTGTCAGGTTTACTACCACATAGTTTGTAGAATTCTTTTCTACTTGGAGTGGAATTTTTTACCATCATGTTTTTTGAGTGATTAAAAAAACTGAAATAATCTCAACTTAGAGAAAAGTTGCAAATACAGTACAAAGAACTTTTTTTTCTTCTTTAATCATTTGAGAATAAATTGCCAACTTGATGCTTCATCTCACCTTGGTCCTTCAAATAGTGCATGTTTCCCACAAACGAGGATCTTCTACATAACCACAATACAACTGTCACATTTGGGAATTTACCATTAAACTCAAATGTCATCAGTTGTCTTAATAATGATCTTCGTAAGTAGAAGACTCAGCTCAGAATCACAGGTTGCATGTCTCTTTTATCTCCTTCAGTCTGGGGCAGTTTCTGTCTTTCTTGGGCTTCATGATTTTGACACGTTTAAAGATTACAGACCCATGATTTTATAGAATATAGTTGAAGTTGGCTTTGCTTTATGTTTCCTCATGATACATTCAGGTTGTCCATCATTGGACAGAGTATCATGGAAGTGACGCTCTGTTCTTGTCACTGTGTCCTGTCAGGTGCTCTCATTACTGAGATCACTTGAGTGAGGTGACATCTGTCCAGCTGCCCTTTGTGCAGTTAGTTACTCTTTCCCATTGTCATTAATAAGTATTTTGTGAGGACGTACTCTGAGGCTATGTACATATCCCATTCCCCATCAAACGTTCAATTTATTTATGTCATCTCTGTACGGACTTACAGATTTCCTGCTTTTTTCAATAGTTTGTATGTAACTATCATTACATAATATTTATTTTGATGCTCAATTTGTCCTAGAGTTGGCCAGTGGGAGCCCATCGAGGCTTGCTTCTGTCTCTACTTGATATATTCCCGTTATTCTTTGAGCATTTCCTTACTTTCAGGCATAAAAATGATGATTAAAAAAGTCACCATTTTCCCAGACTCACCTTGTACTTTCTATGTCCCCCAGCCCCGGACTCAGCCATTTCTTTTTTTTTCTTTTTTTTTGAGACAGAGTCTCACTCTTGCCCGGGCTAGAGTGAGTGCTGTGGCGTCAGCCTAGCTCACAGCAACCTCAAACTCCTGGGCTCAAGCGATCCTCCTGCCTCAGCCTCCCGAGTAGCTGGGACTACAGGCATGCGCCACCATGCCCAGCTAATTTTTTCTATATATTTTTAGTTGTCTGATTAATTTCTTTCTATTTTTAGTAGAGACGGGGTCTCGCTCTTGCTCAGGCTGATCTCGAACTCCTGAGCTCAAACAATCCACCTGCCTCGGCCTCCCAGAGTGCTAGGATTACCACTCCCAGCCTGGCCTCCTTTATTTTTTAAGGACAATTGTGTCATCTTCAGGAAGCAGGCATTATATTTTAGCAATGTTGCTTTCTCTCCAAACACAGGGTGGATAATACAGTAATTTGTAGAGTTGTTTTTGTAACATTTTTACCCCTCATTACAAAGTAATAAATATATACTATAAAACATTTTAAGAATACATAAATGTATGTAGGAAAAAAAATTCCTATAATTCTGTCACAGACATGCCCAGTTGGGATTATGCTTATGTACATGTGTCAATGTGTACACACATACGCACCTTTTATATTACTCTTAAAAACTCAATATTATGAGATGAGCATCTCCACTGTTGCTAAATATTCTTCAGAAATATTATTTTAAATGACTACATAAAATTGTGTCATACTTTTAGCCATTCTTTTACTGTTGGACATTTAGGATATTTTCATTTTTTTGTCATACATAAGACTCTTATGGCTGTCTTTGTTAATACATTTTCACATTTCTAATTTTTACATTTCACATTTCAATTACTGAATAATTGAATCTATTTGTAAAAGGAGATCAAAGGAATTACAGGAGAATCCTTTTCCTCCCGTATTTATTATGTATTCTTAAAATGTTTAACATATGTATGAGGAAAATGTTACAAAAATGAGTATACAGGTTATTGTATTATCTATCTTGTGTTTGGAGAGAGTAGCAACATTGCTAAAATATAATCTTTGCTTCTTGAGGATGACACAGTTGTGCTTATAAAATAAATTGGTTGTAATATTCTTAAAGAATACATTTTCCCCCAATGGCTGTCGATCAGCCCTTCTCAGTTCCATCCTTGAGAAAATTTAGCCTTGATGCCCTGAGGCATCCACTGTATGTAATGAATTAACTTATTTCCTGTGCATCTTGAATTATACTGTCTTGAATTATCTTTGGGAGAACTGAGAAAATAGTCACTGAAATCATTTTAGATAGGGCTTAACTCTATAGTGGAATACAGTACTGGTTTAGAAAGGCTGTTCTCTGTATACCTATGACAAATTATTTTCCGGAAAGATTAGACCACCTTAGGTACCAGCAGTGTATAAGAATGCCTGTTTTACTTTACCTCTTAATATAAAATCTTTTAACAGAAAAAAACTTGTGCCTGTTTTATAGGTTAGTAAGTATTATCTTGTTTTGTTTTAACTTGCATTTCCTTGTTTACATTTTACGTGTGTTTATTGACTATTTGCATATTATTTGTGAATTGTGTATACCTTATTATAATTTTTCTTGGGGAAGGGAAAAATCTTAGTATTTGATTGATTTATGTGGGCTCTTTATATGGTGAGAATAAAGAATTTTTTGTCACATTTATTGTAAGTTATTTTCAATGTTTGTCATTTGCCCTTTAGTTTTTGCTTT
>NW_012148274.1:1284119-1285982 GCF_000956105.1 Propithecus coquereli | reverse complement strand
TTGTGTTTTGCTGTAGTCCCTTTCCTTTGATTGCTAGGAGAGTGAGGACATCTATTGGACAAGTGCTGAAGTACAGGCCAGACTTGGTTTGTGCTTGGGGCTTGGGCAGATGGAGTTTCAACCAGCCTTACAGGTGATCCTGTTATAGTAACACATGAAAATTTCATGCCCAAACTTTGGTTCTCAGTTTCTTGGCAGAGAATACCTAAGTGGCCATGGAATTTTGGGATCTTAATGCATGTGCATACCAAGCATTGTCTATAGGCCAACTAAATAATAGATTTCAATGTGTGCTCCTGTTTTTTTAAATGTAGGTAGATGCTCTTGTGATGAATAAAATATAACTTTGTTTTAAAACATTATCGCAGTCTGACAGTTTTTTGTCATGTCAACAAACCCTGTTAGTATAACTGTTATTATGTTAGGGTTTGCTGAAATGTTTGAAGTTAAAAGTGCTAATATTTGACTAGCTTCTAGGCTACGAATTCTGTATCCAACTAGCACATCTGATGAATGCCTATCAGTGGTATTGGTAGATGAAAAGTATAAGCAGGGAAGATCGAGGAAAAAAGAAACAGATACATAGAGAAAAAAATAGACAATGAATAGGAGGAATTAAAGAGGTTCTCAGTTTCATCTTTTGTAGTAATTTTTGGAAAATGAGACTAGTGTCATAGCTTATTTAGAAAATTTTTTTTTACAGTACTTTGAGTTGCTGTTTTAACTCATACCTTATTTATTTAGGTTATTCCTGCTCCCCTTTTTGTTGTGTCATTCGTCCCTCATTTCCGTTTTGACAGGATAACTTTTTCTCAGCATGATACCATCACCAGAGATGGCAGTGGTTAAAGTACAGTGCTGCAGGACGTTGCTGAATATACTGAGAAAGGAGTGGGGGTTCTTTTCACTTGCCCTCCCCTCCCTTAATTCCGTCTCCTCTGTCTTGCGAGTACAGTACACCCAGAACTCGTGTGGAAGTTTGAATCTGTGAGGGACTTTACCAACAATTCGGAACTTTTACCCTTGAACCAAGGGCACTAACGGCTAAAGTCTGAAACTTGAGGGGAGGGAAGAAATTTCAGACATTCAGACTTTTTAGTCACAAATGCTCCTTTCTCTTAGGTTTGTAAGTAAAAGTTGACTTACTTTTAAAACGAAACAGCCAAAGAAAAGGAGAATCATGAAATTTTATTCCTAACTTGTTTGTCTTCTAACTCTAGATATTATTCTTTAGTAACTGAGTGAGAGAAAATGAACACATTCCTACTGTCTGCCACAGTTCACAGTATCACAGATCTAGATAATTCCTCCCCTACTTTAATTTTTGTTTAATGAATTTTTTCAGGTCAAAAGGAACAAAATAAAGTGAGGAAATAGCATATTCTTATACTTGTTTGAATAGTACATTCATTTCTATTTCCAGAGTTTCCTCTCCTTACTAACAGTGCGTGAGTCGGAGGCTGGACGTGCGCAGTGGGAGAGGGGGCTTGTCGGCTCCTGGACTGCAAGACGTGTTCGTGATGGACTCGAGAGCGCGGGCTTCTGGGTGGAAACGCGTCATGAGTGATGGGTTTCAAAATGTCTTAATAGGAGAGCTTTCTGCCCATCTTAGTTCCTTATTGTATGCAGAGAAGGATTTCTTATTCAGATGGATTTCTGTTTTCTTTATATTTTGCTTGTATGCTTGCTAGGGTTTAAAAGTGAAATTATAATAGTTTCACCTTAAAGTAAAGCATTTGGAAATTATCCATTTGGAATTAGGTAATGAGGAAAAGGAGAAGTCAGATAAAATTAGTTGAAAATCTGAATTGTAAGGTATTTTAAAAATATGCAGTTTTAACATTTTCAAGTAGATATAGAAAT
>NW_012148274.1:1281799-1284069 GCF_000956105.1 Propithecus coquereli | reverse complement strand
CATCACCACTGTTCAATGTAACTTTCTGTGATGTTGGAAATGTTCTGTCGAACGTGATAGCCACTACCCACACGTGGCTGCTGAGCAGTTGAAATGTGTTTAGTGTGACTAGGAACTGATTTTTAAATTTCTTTAAATATAGCTGCTTAAAAATTAAATTTAAGTATATACATGTAGCTAGTGCCTACTGTGTTAGAGCAGCTATGCCTTGCTTAATAATTTATCTTAACCATCTTTCTCTGTCAGAACTTGTGCTGCTTCTGTTTCGGATATTTCAGTCTGTGCCAATTCTTTTTTAAGTGTTGCAGTTAATAAATACTGAATAACTAAGACTTGCGGAAAGGCACAGTGTTAATTCTGGCAGTGAGCAATCAGAAATATGGGAAAAGTAATGGGAAAAACCATGAATTTAAAACTGATTTTCAAATAGCAAGAAGCTCTACAGATAATCAAGTCTCACATATTTGTATATAATGTAGGAAGAAATCTAGTCCTTCTTTGGCCCTCATATGTTATAAAATATAAGTAAAAAAGGTAAATTGATAATTTGGGGTACGGTTTTGTAACATTTGTCTAGACCAATACATAAAGATTGTTTCTAAAGCAGTAAGATGCTAGAGGCACTTGGCACAGCCTTTCCTTTCTTACGTATTCAACAATTATTGTCATCGAGCCTTTAATATGTGTTTGATCCTGGGATAGGCACTGGGTATTCATTTTCATATCAGAGCATGTAGTCCGTGTCCTCCTAGAACTTAAAGATCTAGTGGGAGACGGTAAACTTATAATTATGAGATGAAATAAATGAATTGAGTGGAGTGTTAATTATGTTGGGAAAGGGGATTTTTATAAACCAGTTAAGTGTCTTTGAGGAGGCTTCTTTAAATGGAGATCTGAAAAAAGAGAAGCAGCCAGCCTTGCTGAGCATTTGGGTGAAGTCATTTCAGGAAGGACAGTTCCAAAGGCCTGATATGAAGGAGTTTCCAGGGAACAGGAAGGAGGCTAGAAGGCAAGGCGTATGGTGTAAGGGAAGACTTTATGAGATGAGAAGTTGGAGAGGTAGCCACAGTAAGACTGGCTCGTTCCACTCATCACCTATTTATTGGACCAAACCGTGTGCAAAGCCCTAAGGATATAGCAATGAATAAAACAAAATCCTTGTCCTCTAGGAGACAAAGTACCTGCCCTCCCACAATTTTATTCAGAGTGCTAGAGAAAACCATTCCACTGTTTAATCAAGGGGGTGACTCGGTCTGATTTAGCTTTTAAAATTTACTGTGGTTGTGTTGAGAATAAATGGGGGAGAGACAAGAGTGAATAAGGGAGTCTAGTAAGGAGTTTAACTGCTAATCTAGGTTAGGTGAAGGGTGACTGAAATAACTGTTGGAGGTGTACATGATATTGCCAGTGTATCAGGGAAGGCAAAAAGAATTTTGGGTTGGCAATACTTGGATATCCATAGAGTTTATTATTTATTGGATTTTTATCCATCTTTTTAAAAATTGGTATTTCGTTAATTCTGAGACTCACAGTTTTCTCCATTTTAACAACACGAAATTGAGTGAAGTCTTACACTTGATGCCATCTTACAATCTGCCAGCAAAGCAGCAGCCCTGATGTGTGTGTTCGCCTGTGTATTCACAAGTATAATCACGGCTGTTCATTTCCTCAGCACTTCAGTTGAGGTATGAGCATTGTTAGTGTTTCGCATGTTAACTTTAATTGTTTGATATGTCGTCAGAAATATTCTGTGAATCAGCATTAAAGTGAAGTTACTGGGTATGGAGAAAGTTATGAAATAGTTTATAATGATAAGTGATTAATGTGATTAAACTGTTTAAATAAGTAAAAAGAAAAAGAACTCTTGCAGTCAGTATCAAATACAATTTTAAATGATAAACTTTTGTGTTATGATTTATTTGGAGGCATTTCCCATCATTTCTTTCCAGCACATCGAACAGTGGTGTGTCTTACAATCAGTGGCATCTTAGATTTGTTGAAATATGGTAACATTGAAATAGCATTTGTATCTAGCGACATTTATGATTAGTTTTTCATTTTATGTATGAACATGATTCTGTAGATAACAGGTAAATAATTGCCCCTAAAAAAAGACAAAGAGGACAAAGTAATATTTTAATGAAGCATTGTATTTTCTGTTTGTATCGAAATTATATTGTCGTGTGTTAGATTTTGTGTTTTGCTGTAGTCCCTTTCCTTTGATTGCTAGGAGAGTGAGGACATCTATTGGACAAGTGCTGAAGTACAGG
>NW_012148274.1:1276887-1279818 GCF_000956105.1 Propithecus coquereli | reverse complement strand
TATGTTCACTTACTGAACAAATATTATTAAGTATCTCCTGTGTACCCAGTTGAGCACCTTGTTTACAGCATGGAGAATAGATTCAATGTGGGCAAACTGTAGGCTGGGAGGAGGCTGATGAGTTTGTTGTTTTAATGCAGGTGAGAGACTGTTACGGTCTAAACTAATGTGTTAGGTGCTGAGATGGAAGAAAAAATACATTTAAGAGATTTTACAGACTTTTTTTGATACAGTATAGAATAGATGTAGAAAATAGTGTAAAACAGATGTGCAGTCCAGTAAATTACAAAGTAAGCACCCTTGTAACCACCACCCAGGTCTAGATGGAGAACTCTAACAGCCACCCAGAAACCCTCCAGGTGTAGCATCCCGGTCAGAACTCTCTCCCTTCCCTCTAAAAGTAACCACTATCCTGGCTTTTATGGTAGTCATACTTTTGCTTTTTATTATATGTATCATATCTATATTTCCAGCATTATATTAGGGATATATAATGCTTATTATATGTTAATATCATTCCTAAGTATCAGCCCTGAATATTGTGGCTTTGTTTTGTCTATTTTTTTAAAATATATGCTTTAAATCTCTTAATTATAGATTTCCCGTTAAGTTTTCCTTTTTTCCTTTTGCAGTTCAACCATTTCTTAGTTTATTAGCTGGAATGATAATTCCATCGTCTTTATAATTTCTGTTTTTATTTCAATTCGACTTGTCTCCAGGTTATAGGTCATATTTTCCTGCTTTGTCTAGTAATTTGTTACTATATGATGGACGTGATGGATACAAGGATATTGAGTGTCTGGATTTTGGTATCTTCCTTAATGAGGTGGTGTTTTATCTTGTAAGAGTTAATTTACTTTTGGATTAACTTGATCCTTTCAAAACTAGCTTTTAAACTCTGCTAAGGCTGGTTTACAATAGCCTTCCCTCTAGGGCTAAATTAGCTCTACTCCTAAGGGTTGGCTTTTCTGGTGTCTCCACTAAATGCCTCTGCTGTTCTCTCCATTTTGGCTGTTTGGAACTTGAATTTTTCTCAGCCCCATGAGAGTTTAGGTAGTTGCTTAACTCATAACCTCCTGATAGTTGTTCTTTCCCAAAGTAGCTCGTTGTCTAACCTGTAGAGTCTTTTTTTTTTAATTAATTAATTTATTTTCTTTTTTTAAATTTCAGAATATTATGGGGGTACAAATATTTTGGTTACATATATTGCCTTTGCATCACCCAAGCTAGAGCTATACGCGTGCCCATCCCCCAGACAGTATGCTCTGTACCCATTAGTTACGAGTTTACCATCGCCCCACCCCCCTGCCACCTACCCGGCACCCTCCATGTGAGCTCCTAAGTGTTGATCAGTTAGTACCAATTTGATGGCAAGTACACGTGGTGCTTGTTTTTCCATTCTTGTGATACTTCACTTCGAAGAATGGGCTCTAGGATCATACTCAGGATAATATAAGAGGTGCTAGTTCACCATTGTTTTTTATGGTTGAGTAGTATTGCATGGTATGCATATACCACGTTTTATTAATCCACTCATGTATTGATGGGCACTTGGGTTGTTTCCACATCTTTGCAATTATGAATTGTGCTGCCATAAACATTTGGATGCAGATGTCTTTATTATAGAATATCTTTTTGTCCTCTGTGTAGATACCTAGTAGTGGGATTGCTGGATCAAATGGTACTTCTATTTTTAGCTCTTTGGGGTATCTTCAAATTACTCTCCACAGGGTTTGTACTAATTTTCAGTCCCACTAGAAGTGTAAGAGTGTTCCTATCTCTCCACATCCTCACCAGCATTTGTTGTTTTGGGACTTTCTCATAAAGGAGTTAAGTGGTATCTCATTGTGGTTTTGATTTGTGTTTTCCTGATGATTAGAGATGTTGAGCACTTTTTAATGTGTTGCTGGCCATTATTCTGTCTTCTTTTGAAAAGTTTCTGTTCATGTCCTTTGCTCACTTTTTAATGGGGTTGTTTGATTTTTGTTGTTAATTTTCTTCAGTGGAGATTCTTGTTATTAGCCTTTTATCAGATATGTAGCATGCAAATATTTTCTCCCATTCTGTAGGTTGTCTGTTTGCTCTAATGATAGTTTCCTTGGCTGTGCAGAAGCTTTTTAATTTGATCAGGTCCCATTTATTTATTGTTGTTGTGATTGCTTTGGGGGTCTTCTTCATAAATTCTTTGCCGAGGCTGATGTCTGTAAGAGTTTTCCAAACATTTTCTTCTAGAATTCTTGAGGTTTCACGTCTTAGGTTTAAGTCTGTTATCCACCGGAGAGGTGAGAGGTGCAGATCCAGTTTCAATCTTCTGCATGTGGCTATCCAGTTTTCCTAGCACCATTTATTGAATAGGGATTCTTTTCCCCAGTGTATCATTTTGTCTGCTTTGTCAAAGATTAGATGACAATATGAGGATGGTTTTATATCTGGGTCCTCAGTCCTGTTCCAAAAGTCTGTATCTCTGTTCTTGTACCAGTACCATGCTGTTTTGATTACTATAGTCTTGTAGTATAGCTTGAAGTCTGGTAAATTGATGCCTCCCAATTTGTTCTTTTTGCTTAAGATTGCTTTGGCTATACGACGTCTTTTCTGGTTCCATGTGAAGCATGGTATTATTTTTTCTGTGAAAAAATATGATGAAATCATATTTCTGTGAAAAATGATGATGGTATTTTGATAGGGATTGTATTGATTCTGTAGATCACTTTAGGTAGTATGGACATTTTAACAATATTGGTTCTGCCAGTCCATGAGCATAGTAGGGTTTTCCATCTGTGTACATCCTTTACAACTTCTTTTCTCAGTGTTTCATAGTTCTCCCTATATAGGTCTCTCATCTCCTTAGCTAAATATATTCCTAAATATTTAATTTTCTTTGATGCTGTTGTGAAAGGTATTGCGTCTTTGATTTGATTTTCGGGTTGACTG
>NW_012148274.1:1264438-1275972 GCF_000956105.1 Propithecus coquereli | reverse complement strand
TTGCTCAGGCTGGTCTCGAATTCCTGAGCTCAAATGATCCGCCCATCTCGGCCTCCCAGAGTGTTAGGATTACATGCGTGAGCCACCTCGCCCGGCCTAGGTATCAGTTCTTTTTTGTAGTTTTGGTAAAATTCAGATATGAACCCGTCTGGTCTGGGACCTTTTTTATTGGAAGATTTTTTATTGCTGCTTCAATTTCTGTGCTTTATATTGGTCTGTTCAGGAATTCTATTTCTTCCTGATTGAGTGTAGGGAGGTTGTGTGTGTCTAAGAATTTGTCCATTTCCTCCACGTTTTGAAGTTTTTAGGCACAGAGATCTTTCTAGTATTCAAAGATGATGTTTTGTATTTCCATGATGTCTGTTGTGACCTCTCCTTTTTCGTTTCTAATTGAGTTTATTAGAGTCCTTTCCTTTCTACTTCTTGTCAGTCTAGCAAGAAGGCTGTCAATTTTGTTTGTCTTTTGAAAGAACCAACTTTTTGTTTTATTAATCTTCTATGTAGTTCTTTTGTTCTCAATTTCATTTAGTTCTGCTCTGATCTTAGTTATTTCTTCTGCTGGGTTTAGGACTGGTTTGCTCTTCCTTCTCCGATTCCTTGAGATTTTTCATTAGTTTGTTGATTTGTGATCTTTCTGTCTTTTGGATGTGAGCATTTAATGCTGTTAGTTTTCCTCCCAGGACTGCTTTTGCTGTATCCCACAGATTTTGATAACTTGTGTCCCTGTTATCATTTAGTTCAAAGAATCTTTTGATTTCCATCTGGATCTCTGCCTTGACCCAATAGTCATTCAGGAATAGATTGTTTAATTTCCATGACTTTATGAAGAGGTGAGTGTTTCTCTTGGAATTGATCTCTAATTTTATTGCACTGTGGTCTGAGAAGATGTATGGTATAATTTCTATTTTTTTAAAATTTGTTGAGATCTGTTTTGTGGCCTAGGATGTGGTCAATTTTAGAGAAGGTTCCATGAGCTGATGAGAGGAATGTATATTCAGTGTCGTTTGGGTGGAATGTTCTGTAGATGTCTGTTAGAAACCATTTGTTCTAAAGACCTGTTTAAGTCTACTGCTTCTTTGCTTATTTTCTGCTTGGAGGATTTGTCCACTTCTGTTAGTGGGGTCTGGAAATCGCCAGCTACTACGGCATTACTGTTTATCATGTTATTTAGATTGGTCAGGGTTTGCTTTATGTATCTGTGTTGGGTGCATAGATACTTAGAATTGTTAAGTCTTCTTGTTGGATTTTTCCCTCCACCATTATGTAGTGACCATCTTTGTCTTTGTTTACTTTTGTTGCTTTAAAGTTTATGTTACCTGATATAAGAATGGCTACCCCAGCTTTCTTTTCGTTTCTATTTGCCTGGAAATTTGTTTTCCATCCCTTCATCTTGAGTTTGAATGTGTCCTTATGGATAAGATGCATATCCTGGAGACAGCAGATACTTGGCTTGTGTTTTTTTTTTTTAATCCACTCAGCCAGCCTATGTCTCCTCAGTGGACAATTCAGGTCATTCACATTTATTGAGAGAATTGACATTTGGGGTAGATTTCTGTTCATACTGTTGGATAGATTCTTGTTTTGTTTTACCTCTTGAGCCATTGTGGAATCAGGATTCTGGATTTTAACCTTTGGATGATTTTACACTGGTGAGTGTCTATTGTACTGTTCAGGGTATAATGCAGATCTGAGTACTTCCTGCAGGGCAGGTCTGGTCTTCGCAAATTCCATCAGTGATTGCTTGTCTGGGAAAGTCTTTATTTCTCCCTGATATAAGAAGCTTAATTTTTGCAGAAAAAAGAATTCTAGATTGGCCATGATTCTGTTTTAGAAGACTGAGGGTGGGTCCCCAGTTCCTTCTGGCTTATAAGGTTTCAGTTGAGAAAATTGCAGTTAGTCTGATAGATTTTCCTTTGTAAGTTAACTGCTGTTTTCGCATTACTACTCGAAGGATTGCCTCTTTTGTGTTTACTTTGGCCAGCCTAATAACTATGTGATGTTGTGATTGCCTTTTCACATTGAGTCTCACAGGAGTTCTGTGTGCTTCTTGTTCCTGGATATCTAGATTTCTGGCTAGGCCAGGTAAGTTTTCCTCCATTATTATAAGAAATAGATTTTCCAGCCCTTGTGTATTTTCTTCTTTGCTCTCGGGGATGCCTATAATTCTTATGTTTGGTCTCTTTACATAATCCCACATTTCTTGTATGTTTTGTTCATGTCTCTTACTTCTGTGTTCTTGCTCTTCATCTGATTTGTTTAGCACATAGGTGTTATCTTCAAGCTCTGAGATTCTTTCCTCGGGTGATCCAGCCTATTCTTAAGGCTTTCCACTGTGTATTGAAGTTCCTGGAATGCCTCTTTCATTTCCAGTGTTTCTGTTTGGTTCTTTTGTAATTCTCGATTTCTTTAGAGAATTTTTCATTCATTTCTTATATTGTTGTTGTGGCTTCTTTTTGTTAGGTTTCTATTTTCTCTTCAATTCCATTGAGCCTTCTTACAATCCATATTCAGAATTCTTCCTCTGTCATTTTAACCATTTTGTTTAAGTTGGTTTCCGTTGCTTAGGAGCTAATGATTTCTTTTGGGGGTGACTTTTTGCTCTGATTCTTCATGTTTCCTGAATTCTTTCACTGATTTTTTTCTCATCTGGCTTCTTGGTCAAGAACTAGGGGTGCTTAGGGCTGGTTTATGGGCCTATCTCCAAGTCCCCAAGGGTCGTTCCTTGACAGTGCTGGGGAGAAGAGCCCTGGTCCTGTATTGCCTTAGGGGTGTTTTAGCAAGTTGGGTTACCTCTGACCTGATGTCTTCGCCTCTTGCCGATGGAGAGTAGTGAGTTTAGTCCCCCAGCTTAAGCTCCAAGCTGGTGGATTGTACTTGTGTGTTTGAATCCACTGCTCCCTAATAGCTTGAGATGGAAGGCAGTATGTTTAGCTATGGGGTTACACTCTGTTGTTGATTGTAGTTTGCATGGAGGAGCTGGTTATTGAGGTAATCAGTTGTCCCTGTGGTAGGCTCTGGTCCCCCGGGGTTGGGTGTACAAATGCTCTGATCTTTGGGAGGAGCCTTTTCACACCCAGGGGTTGCTTGGACCCTGCTCCCCCCTGAGGTGAAGGTAGGAGCAAGATAGATGGTGGCTGGAGTGCGAAAGAAAGCCTCGGTGTGTGTGCTTCTATGGTTGCTTATCCTGCTGCTAGGGGGAGTGGCTAACGTAGAGGTCAGGGCTATCTCTCCAAGCTTGGAGGGCTGCTCCTGATGGGGAGGCCCAACTGGTGCCATTGCTGAGGTCTTTAGCCAGGTTTTTCCTTCTTTGTCCACAAACCCAGGCACTTTCCCCTCTAGTCGGTCCACTTGTGTTTGCCTTCCCACCCAAGACAGGCTCTCGAGCTTCCCCACAGTTCGTGTGTCCGGCCCACTGGCATGCGTCTCCACGTGTCAGTGGTGGATAGGGGCTCTCCAATTGTACACCCCCTTTCTGCCACTAGACCCCAAGGTGAGGCAGGTAGGCCTCTCTATCCCCAGAAGTCTCTGCCAGGATGCTCCGACCAGGGGAGGGGAGGATGGGACTCACCCATAGAACCCTGCTCTCTTGAGCACCTCCGCATCCACCCAGTGGGCACAAGTTCTTGCTTGCTGCCAGACCCTGGAATAGGAGTCTCTCTCCCACACTGCCCCACCCCGCCGACTGCACTGTCAGCAGACGAACGCACCAGATACCTGTGGGCAGGAGGATGGGGATGGAGACACGTCCCTGGCAGTGAAGGCAGGTCACTTGGCACAGAGAACTCCACCAGCTGCTATGGTTTGGGATAGGGGCTGCGAGCTTCCTGCACTGCTCTTGAGTTGGGGAGGGGCTTGACCTGTAGAGTCTTTGTTCTGCATGTGCACAGCTTAGTATTTGGCTGGAGACTCAGGGGGACCCCTGTCAGGTCAAATACTGCTGCGTTTCTGGTAATTTCCCTGTGTAATTCTGCTCTGCACATTTCTACTGCCTTTAGAAGCCTTACCCATTGATCTGTCTTCTGAGCTCTGCAAGACTACTGTTCTCTGTTTGGGCTTCTCCATACCGGGCAGCAAGTGTGGGCCATCACCTTGTTGTTTCTCCTCTCGCAAGGATCATAGTCTTACTACTTGTCTGACCAGAGTTATTTCATGCATTTTGTCTAATTTTATAATGGTTTATGACAAGAGGGCCAGTCTTATGTCTGTTACACCCGTTGTGGTCAGATCGTGCTTATCTTAAAGACAATGAGGAGTGTGATGGGAAATTCATTGAAAGATTGAAAGCTGATTAGTGCCATGATTTGTTGATGCTTTGTCAAAATCACCCTGGTGCTGTCTTGAAAATGGACAAAGGAAATCGAAGGAAACTAACTAGAGGCTGTTGCAGCAATCTAGGCCTAAACTGGACTGGAAATGGAATGAGATGAATAGATTCAAGACATATTTTGGAGGTAGAACAATTAGGACTTACTGTTAAATTGGTCATAGGAAATGAAGATTGGGAGGAATGAAAGGAGCTGCTTTGGTGGTTGGCTTGAGCCACTAGGATGGCAGTGCCATTTTAAAGAGATGGGGAAGACTCGTCTCTTATTAGACTCATCAGATGAGGGGCTAGGTTCAGGAAGAGAAAATCAAGAGTTTTCTTTTGAATAAGATACATTTGAGTTACCTATTAGACATCTAAATAGAGATGTCAAATGGGCAGTTGGTTATATAGGTCCTGAAATCAGAGCAAGGGCAGGCCTGGAAATTCACCAGCATCTTCATTGCGTTTTAAACCATGTAATAGATTAGAGAGTTTGGGTGGAAAAGAGAAAGGGGTTAGAACTGCTCACCTGGTCACTATAGCATTTGGAGGTCTAATTTAGAAAGAAGCAGCTACAAAGGAAACAGAGAAGGTGCAATTAGAAAGGAAGAAAGAAAAATACGGTGCGGTGTCATGATAGTGGAGAGAAAACAAGCATCTAGGAGGGAGTGGGCTGTTGCTTTGAATGCCCCCAAGAGTTCTAGGAAGATGAGGACAGAAATGTGTTCATTGGATTTGGCTGCTTGGCCCCTATCATGAAAGCTTCTAGCATTTAGGGTGGGGAAAGAAATAGTCTCAGTGAATTGAGGCTAGGCCAATTGGCCACAGATGAATTTTCAGCTGAATGCTGCTAATGTCCCCATTGCCAGTTTCCTCAAAGACATGTCATGAAATATTAATAATTGGCCGAAGAATCCATTTTCTGAAAATTGGCAATGCCTTAATTTAAGAAATATCTTTCAACTGGGGTGACTTTGCCTCCCAGGAGACACTTGGCAATGTCTGGAGACATTTTCATTTGTCCTTCTAGGTTGTGGTGGTGGTGGAGTGTTAATAAATAGCATCTAGTAGGTAGAGGCCAGGGATGCTGCTACACATTCAGTACTATATGGGAGAACCCCCTACCAGGAGGAGTTATCCAGCCCACAATGTAGTGCCAAGATAGAGAGACTCTGACCTAGGGTTATTTTGCTTCTAGCTCCAGGAGCAGGGAGAAGTTGGGATGACTGGGAAAAATTTGCTCAGAGAACTAAGAAAGTAAAAACCATAAGGTATGGGAATTGATTTAGAAATACGGTGAGTACAGATTAGTGACAGACTCAGAAATGAGGTGATGATGTTTATTTGGGGTGATGGGGTGCCCCATAAGAAGTCTGGACATATCCACAAAATGTGTTATTAGAAAAGTTGGTGTATCAGATTAGGAAGAGACAGGGATTTCCATGCTCCATCCAATTTAGACATGGTAGTAATTCCACACCCACTGTCAAGAAAAAAAGATTTGGCAATTCGGAATTCATTGGTGATCTTGATGAGTTGTTTCAGTGGAAGGGTAGAGAAGGAAGCCAGATTAGGCTGCTTTTATGAGTAAAGGGATCTTGTATGTCTGAAATGTTTTACAGTTAATTAAAACAAAAAGAGTAAATGAGAGGGGAGGAAGGAGAGAAAGCTGGCATAGACCAGCAGTCTGCAGGGTTGGGTATTCGTACACATCAGAGTTCACCGTGACTTTCCATTGGTATGCGGGTAGCATGCAGGGCAGTTTCAGATTCTTACCTTCCGTGTTGGCTGAGAACACATCTGTGAGTTTGCTCCCGTTTTCAATTGCCCTTTGCCCACTCTAACTCCTGCTCATTTTCCAGCTCTCAAGTATTCCTCAGGAAACTTTACAAGAGCCTAAGACTAGGTCAGGACCCCCTAATTATTCTGTTACAGTACTGTGGATGTTTTCTTCATAACGCTTCATACATTAACTATACAGCTATTTCAAACATTATTTTCTTTATTCATTTGACAAATATTTGAGTACTCTCATTGTGCTACATGCTGTTCCGGGTGCTTGGTTTACATCAGGCACCAAAAAAAAATCTCTGGAATAGGAGAGACAAACAATAAATATAATAAGTAATACGCTATTAAAAAGTAATAAATACCAAGAAAAAGAGAGAGCTTGGTTTAGGAGTTTGGAAGTGTGTGTTAGAGGCAAATTGCAATTTTAAATAGTTTCTGGAGATATTTAGAAAATAGGAGTAATAAGAGTTCCTTGATGGGTTGGATGTAGGTGTAAGAAAAAAGAGACTCCTACGGTTCTGGCCTGAACAACTGGATAGACGTATAACATTAATTGAGTTAGGATGGGCGAAGCGAGTTTAGAGGGGATCGGGAGTTCAGTTTGGACACGTTAACAGTGCGACACCTGTTGGATATGCTGAGAAAGCAAAGGTGTGGATTTCAGCGGGAGGTAAAAATTTGGGAGTTATCAGTACGTGAATGATGCTGAAAGTTGCAAGCCAGGGCGAGAACACCAAGGGAATGAGCGCAGGTGGAAAAGAGGGGCAAAGGACTGATGCCGGGGGCATCCTTGTGGAGTTGGGAAGAAAAGGAACCCATGAGATAGGAAGGAAAACTTTGAGTGTCACGTCTTGGAAGCCGAAGGAAGAGAGGCTAGAAACTGGCTGATAATTCATTCACTCATTCATCCTTCACTAACAAAAGAGGAACAGATGTGGGGGAGAAGTACTTTTTTATGATTGGTACATGTCAGACGGTGTCTGAGGAATACCGAAGACACCTTCTACCCTTAGAGAGTTCACAGTCTGGTATGTTAGAGAAGAACATGGTTCCGTGTGTGGTGCGGTGAGTGCTGGTGGAGCTGTGTCCGCTGCGCAGCGTGCTGTACGAGAAGTGAGAGCAGGCGCACATCACTGAGCACAGGGTAGCAAGGGCTTGAAAGGTTGACTTTTTAGCTGATTCTTGGAAGTTTGGTAGCCATTTGTTCATTCGTTTAACATTCATGCCTTAAATATGTATTAAGCATATACGCTTAGGGCGGAAAGCCTGGTAGGTGCTCATGGCGTGGGTGGAGAAAGCTTTCTCATGCAGAAATTAAGATATAAAAGTAAAAAAGTTTATTATCTTCTTGGGGAGAGAGAGAGAACACGTGTGCACATGCTAGCGCAGGGAGATGGCGTGGCATCCCAAAGAAATAGAAGGGGCATGCCAGCAGTGAGGCTAAGTGGCTTGTTGATTTTAAGGGGGGCAAAGAAAAAAAAATAGCGATGACTATCTGCTGGTAATAAAAGTGGTGGCGAGATGTCAAAATCCAAGACTTGGTTTCCTGCCTTTCCCTGGAGAAGGGATTATCATGGGAGATGTGACTCTGTCCTGAGATAGGTTGAGGCTGGGAGCTCTTCTGTTGTTTACTCAGGAACTCTGTAAAAGCAGAGTCTTGAAAAACAATTTTGAAAGAGAGAGATCGACATCTCTTTTCCGTTCAGAAGTTGTGCAAAAAACAGAACTGCTGTAGGGTGCCCGTTAGTGAGAGAACTCATAGGATTGATCTTTAACCGTCGCTGGGGAAATTGTAGAATTAGGTATTTTCCTGTAGCTTTTGCAGGGCCAGCTCTTTCACATACCAACGTGGCAGCTACTGTTTGTTCTGGGCACTTTGGATCCCTCGGTGAAGGAATAAAACAAAGATCGTGGGCCTTACGTTCTTGGAGAGGGAAACAGAAAATAAACAATACACACAAGTAATAAACCGTGTAGTTTTTCAGAGTAAGTGCTATATATAGAAAAAAGAAAAAGTAGAGCAAGGTCAAGGGGAAAGGACATGTGGGTTCTTTTTTGTCAGTGTTAAATTTTAAAATAGGTGGATTCTACTGAGAACATTAATTTTATTATAAAAAATTTCAAACCTGCACAGAAGTAGTGAGACCAGTATAATGAGCCTCCATATACTTACCACTCAGATACACCAGTTGCCAACATTTTGCCACACTTCCTTCATGCACCTTTTTTTATTTTTCCTCTTTTCTTTGCCAAAGATTTTAAAGCAGATTTCTGACATCATATCATTTTACCCTGCAGACTTTAGCATGCATCTCTGACACATATGGGCATTTTCTTATGTAACTACAATTATTATTATTGTTATCACAACTAAGAGAGAGAGAGAGAGAGAGAGAGAGAGACGCGTTAGGAAAACTCACAGGCTTTTGGCCTGAGTCACTGGAAGGGCAGAGCAGGTTTGGCACCGTCGGGAGCTAAGTGTCGAGCATGTAGAGTTTGCAGTGTTTGTTGGACGTACAAGTGGGGTACCTAGTTGGATAGTTAAGGCTGGAGGCAGGGGGAGAGGTCGCGGAAAGGGGCGTGTGTGTTAATAGTGGTTTGTGCTGCGGTATTAACAGCCAGCTAGGGAGTGTGGGTGTTCTGAAATTACTGGTGTTTCAACTGTTCACTGTTTGTAATTTAGAACTCGGTCAGTTCATTAGGACTACTCTTTTGAGAAAAGGCAACTCAGTGAAGTTTGTAGTTATATTTTCTATTTCTCTCAAACCATGCTTCCTGATCAGGCAAGAACAAATAAATTAGGTGAAAGGTATAGTATAACTAAAGTATTGTGTTATAAATTCCTTTTATTATGCTTAAGCATTGTTCAGATGGAAAGTATTTACCTTTGCATTCCCTCGGGTCACTAGAGCCTGTCCCCAGGGTACTTCAGAAGTGCTGACTGATTTACTCAGAGACATTCGCAGACTCTGACGAGAACATTGCTTGAACTAATTGATCAACACTTATGTGCACATATGCAAGTAAAACTCAGTGGAAATCAATAGGTGGGGAGGGGTAAATTCACACCTGACGGGTACAGTGCACACTATTTGGGTGACGGGCACACTTACAAATTTGACTCAAACTGTACAAAAGCAAATTGCATAACAAAAACGGGTGCACCCTGTAATATCCTGGAAAACAAAACAAAACAAATGTATTGCTTGAGGTGGTCTGGTAACTTCAGGATAATATCTCCTCCTTCCTTTCCTATCCTGAACTCACTAGATTTTGGGGTTAAAAAAAATAGAGCTCTGTTTTTCTGACATTGTCTAAACCTTAAGTACTTAGAAAACTTGTTCAACAGAATCATCTTTTTCCACCTGTGGCTCCACTGGAGAGAGATTTTCACCCTAGCTAGCCAGGTGGTGGTTCTGTGGGGTGAAAGCTGTGGGAAGGATGTTGTCAGCACACATGCTTTCACTAGCTTTGGGCAGTGCAGCCTGATTGCGATGGCTTTTATTTCTCCTTTTAAAAAGGAAGCATTTCTCATCCCCCTTTTAGACCATTTGGAGTTCTGATTACATCCTGGAGTCACGTGAAAGTTTGACACACCAACCTGGGGATGTGCTGTAGTTTCAACTGTTGTGATAGCTGGCATCCGTGTGACTAATTTTAAATAAGCAGGTGTTCAGAGGCAGGGACCCTCCTACGAGTACATGGTTGCATTAGCCCCAATACAGTCTGCGGATTCCCTGATCCACGGGGAAAGGTTGGTCACACAGAAAGGGGTCAGAACATCTCACAAAGCTGGAGTAGTTAACTTTTGCATGCGGCTACTCTCCCTCCCCCCTTTTAAAAAAATGAGAGTGGGGAGGGCATTTACTCTCTTTCTGCTTTTCTTCTATAGGAAATGCATCGGAGGTTTGAGAATGCCCCTGATTCTGCCAAAACAAAAGCTCTGCAAACTGTTATTGAGATGAAGGTAAGTGAGAATCTATAAAGAATCTTATGAATCACTTTACACTTTTTCTTTTTTTTTTTTGAGACAGAGTCTCACTCTGTTGCCCGGGCTAGGGTGCCATGGCATCAGCCTAGCTCACAGCGACTTCAAACTCCTGGGCTCAAGCGATCCTCCTGCCTCAGCCTCCCGAGTAGCTGGGACTGCAGGCGTGCACCACCGTGCCCTGCTAATTTTTTCTATATATTTTTAGTTGTCCAGCTAATTTTTCTATTTTTAGTAGAGACGGGGTCTCACTCTTGCTCAGGCTGGTCTCAAACTCCTGAGCTTAAATGATCCTCCCGCCTCAGCCTCCCAGAGTGCTAGGATTACAGGCGTGAGCCACTGCGCCTGGCCTCATTTTACGCTTTTAAGTGATTGAACACTTTCATGTGCGAGTTTTAGAAAATGGTAGGTAATAGTATTTCTCTCATTTTGGAGATTGAGGGTGAGGGTAAGGGTAAACTTAATGAAAATGACATCTTAAAATAATTTCAATTTCATTTCCTTTTAATGACCATAATTCAAATTGGACCAAAAAGGGTGGTCCAGAATTTCTTTAAATCAACTGTTCTCAAACTTCTTAATCTCAGGACCCCTTTACTCTCTTAAAGTGACAGGCTCACTTCCTTCATTTTTGAGAAAATAAATTTCTGCCGCATACCAAATCTGAGTAACCGTAGTTTGTCAGTTATTCATCCAAGTAAAAATAGTGTTCCATGAAAAAGTACCAGATTCAGCTTGCAACCCAAAGCAACATGCAGACACTGCCGCAGGGACAGCCACCCTACTTCAGTGTGCGGCGGATGTGCTCCAAGCCTGCTTCCTTCCCATTTCGTCACACACGGTGTTAAAAAGATGTGTACTTGAGGGCTGAGATTTATTAAAAGTAATAACTTTTCACTGCTTCCTCAAGGAGTTATTAAGTGAAGCAGTCTTTTAAAAAGAC
This sequence comes from Propithecus coquereli, assembly GCF_000956105.1. NCBI lineage: Eukaryota > Metazoa > Chordata > Mammalia > Primates > Indriidae > Propithecus > Propithecus coquereli. Next base: position 1,264,944 of record NW_012148274.1, on the reverse strand, counting down.
TTTTCTTATTAAATATTTATTTTTCATTTTTTTCACTCCCAGTGCCTGACACTGAGGAGTGTGACTGCTGCTGCAGTTCTTTGCCATCGCCTTCATCTGTGTTAAGGGACTGGCGGTTTTGCCACCCTTGCTTTTAGTGCAACTGTCGACATAGTAGAAAAGTCCAATGATGTCCTGGTATTATTATGAAAATAATTTTGACCATGCAGACTTTGTGAGAGGGTCTAGGGGACCCCCAGGATTCCATGAAATCCTCTGTATTAAGTTAATGAATAGTTAGGAATCTTTATGATGTACAATATGGTGATTAAAGAGCTTGTTTTCTAAGTTAAACTCCCTGGATTCAAAATCTGACTTCACTTTTGTGTGTCATTGAGCAAGTTACCTAACCCCCTTATGCCTTGATTTCTTTACTGATAAATGGTGATAATGATACCCACCCAGTGGGTTGTTTTGAGGTTTAAATTACTTAAAACATGTAAAACACTTTGAACAGGGCCTGGTGC